>NW_006921659.1:4469277-4480510 GCF_000298275.1 Orycteropus afer afer
AGGAGGAAGTGGGAGGGAGCTGTCGCATTGTGCTAAATTGTGGTCAATGTCATGAGACAAAGTGTATGTGAACTGCTGTATGGAAAGTGTATTTGCGCTGTAAATTTTCACCCAAATCACAATTAAAAAATAAAATAAAATAAAAGATAATACAGACACAACAAAATTTGTTTCCTCTAGTACCATGTGAAGAAAAAAAACAAACCCATTGTCATCAAGTCAGTTCCAACTCATGGAGACCCCATGTGTTCACAGAGTACAACTGCTACATAAGGTTTTCTTGGCTGTAATCTGCACACAGGCAGATCACAAGGACTTTCTGCTGCCTCTGTGTGGAGCTTCTTCCAACTCTGAAGCCACACTCTGATGTCATACCAAAAATACCAAACTCAGACCTGACTCATAGTGACCCCTCCTTAGGTTTCCGAGGCAGTTATCACGACGGAAGTAGATTGCCCAACCCTCCTTCGGAGAAACAGCTGGTGCATTTGAACCACCAGTCTTCTATTTAGCAGTCAAACACCTTAGGCACTACGTCACCAGAGATACTGTGTGCCTATGGCACTATTTGAGTGCTCTAATCATATTGACTCATTCAACCCTCCCACCAACCTTGAGGGGATTAATATCATACCCATTGCATAGATGGGAAAACCAAGCTACTGAGAAGTTAAGTCAACTGCCCATGGCCACCCAACTGGGAGGGTTTGAATTCAGGCATGTGTTTCCAGAGTCTGGGCTCTTAACTACCAACTATAGTCACTCCTTTAGTCATTTATCAATCCATTTATTAATTCAACAAACATTTATAGAGAGCATTAACCACACTCCGCTGTGAACCAAACTGAAGCCTCACCTTCCAAGAGCTTTCAGTCTAATGAGGACATTAATTCCACCTCTGTGTCTTGCCCGTGGAGTCCCTGGATAGTGCAAACACTTAATGCACTTGACCACCAACAAAAAGGTTGCAGGTTCAAGTCCACTCGAAGGCACCTCAGAAGGAAGATCTGGCCACCTACTTCTGAAAACTCAGCCATTGGAAACTCTATGGAGTCCAGTACTACTCTGATACACGAAGTCACTGTGAGAGTCAAGTTGACTGCAGCTGGGGGTTTGGTCTTGTCTGTGAGCATAGAGGGTGAAGTGGAGGAGAAATCCTACAAACCATCAGGATAGATTCAAGCCCAAAGTCAAATTAGAGATCAAAAGATTCCTGACCAACTGCCTCTCAGGAGCCAAAATCTAATCTTCTTTGAACAAAACAGCTCTAAGTAAAGCTGCATTTTAATCATATCTCTGGCCTTGGGAAGAAGGTTTTGGAACATCCAACCCACAGGGGAACTGTTGACACCACTACAATGCTCTTCTCAAAACTGTCACCTGTATCAGCCCCCATGTTGTCCTTTTGTAACTCTCTTCATTGCCCTCCCAAGAACCAAGTAAAGCCAAAATTTCCTCATGAAAATGCCAATGAAGCCACTCGCAATGACTGCTGAATTCCTGTGTAAAGAGAGGCATCAAAGACCAGTGGGATGACTTCTCCCAGGAACCCAGCAAAATTTCTCCTCAACTGAAAAACCATAGGTTCTGTGACTGCAGACTGAAAAATTAGGATAGTAAATGCCCTGTATCCCACAGACATTCTACCTTGGCAGCTGGAAGATATGAAATATTCATGTGTCTCTCTGGTGGAACAAATGGTTAAGTGCTTGGCTACTAACTGAGAAGCTGGTGGTTCAAATCTACCCAGAGGTGCCTTGGATGACAGGCCTGGCAATCTCCTGCTAAAAACCCTGTGGAGCCACTGAAAATCTTGTGGAGCACAATTCAATTCTGCGACACATAAGGTCACCATAAGAATCAACTCAATGACAACTGTTTGTTGTTGTTTGTTTTTCCTGCTGTTATCACAGGAGGGCAGTTTGGAATATGGTTCTGCATGGAGAGAGACTTGAGTTTAATCCAGGCTCAGCATGTGGGTGAATCATTTTCTGAATCACTTCAGTCTCCTCATCTATAAACTAGGACTAATAACTAATAATAATTCCTTCCACATATAAAGATAAAAGGAGATAATCACGTAGCGTATTTACCACAGCCAAAGAAACACACAGCAAATGTTAGCTGTTGTTATTATGTGTGCTGGTAGTATATTACCTTGTTATATGATTTATATTATCTGAAAATATACTGGTTTCAAATTCACACATTTAAATAAATGTACTACATGCACTTTATGGGAGTATTTCTTCTAGGCTGCTCAGAGTTTAAAGCACTAACCCTATCAAACACACAGTAAGGCTGAGGTCCAGTTTTCAGTTTTCAGTGAGATGGAAATAATAGCAGGACCCTTGATTTCCATTTCAAGGTTCTGCCCAGTAGTTTAGTTTCCTCCCTTCAACCCTGGCTTTAATCCAGGTCAGTCTACTTCACGTGTTCAGAATTGGAAGGTTTTAGCATTATTCATAATAGCCCAAAGTGGACACAACCAAATGTCCTTCAACAGATAAACAGATAAACAAAATATGGTATATATCCATACAGTGGAAGATTATTTGGCCACAAAGAGAAATTAAGTTCTGAGACATGCTATGATATGGATGAAAGTTTGACAACACTGTGCTGAGTGAAATAATTCAGACACGAATGGGCAAATGTAGGATCCCCTTATATGAAATAGCTAGAAGAGGCCAATGCATAGAGACAGAAGTTTATTGGTGGTCACCAGGGGATGGCAGAGGGTAGAAAGGGGAGTTACTGCTTAGCATACCGCTAACTGTTTACAGTTATGAAGGACTTTTGGAAAAAATAGTGATGATGATTGCACAACATGATGAGTGTAATGCATGTCACTGAATGTCACTTAAAGATAATTAAAATGGAAAATATTTTGTTACATATACTTTACCACAGTAATATTTTTAAAAATTGGACTGCTCTGCCCACCCCACTCATCATGATATTCAGTTCCATCTTGGGTTGAGTTCCCCAGAAAGCAGACCTTGAGGTGAAGATTTGGGAGCTAGTCATTTATTAAGGAAGTGCACCAGAGATAACCAAGAAGGAAGTGGGTGAAGCAAAGCAGGGAAGGAGAGAAAGCCAAGTGAGGGGGAGCTCTCAGTAGAGTCTCCCAGAGGGTGGCTTTAGCCTGATCCTGCAGAGGAGCCCTGAGTATAAGCTACATCTCAAAGCTGTCCCTGCAAAGAGGGAAAATACAGGGGCTGTGGAGTCTATTCTGACTCATGATGACCCCATGGATGTCAGAGCAGCACTGGGTTCCACTGGGTTTTCAATGGCTGATTTTTCAGAAGTAGGTCACCAGGCCTTTCTTCCAAGGCACCTCTGAGAGATCTCCAACCTTCAGCCTTCTGGATGGCAGGCCAAAACATTAACCACTTTACCACCAGGGAAGGAAGTCTGAAATGAAGTGAAGGAAGAGCAGGGCATGTAGAAGAGCAAGTAAAGATAATGCAAGAATTGGTGACCCTGCTCCCCATCATTCCCAGTGACCTACTTGGGGAATTTGTGCTTCTTGTTGCCTCAACTTTAGGTTCTGTGAATCTGGAGGTCCAAATTCCTACAAGGGAGCACTTCTACCAGGAACACAAGAAGAATCCCACTAAACCTAAAGCTACGGCTACCACTTGGTCATTTTGGGGCTCCTCTTACTGGTAGATTATCAAACAAAAAAGGGAGTTATCAAACTAGTCAGGATAATTAACCTTGATCGTTTGGAAGAGGGACTGTCCCTGCTGCAATGGGGCCAGCCAGACAACTGAAAGCATCTCTAGGTTACTCCCATGTCTGTGTTAATTGTGACCAGGCAATGGTAACCAGGGGCTCAGACTACTCAAGGACAAAAGGCTGGGTCTCCCAGCCGAAATGCCAGCCAGTCAGCCAAGAGTGAGGGGTTGAAGAAGGTTATGCTGAGTAGCAATTCCACCTCCAGACTAGCAGGGTGAGGTGTAAATCAGCCCACTACCTCTCCTCTACCGATATCTCCCCATAACTTGTGGCTAGTCACCATCATGAAGAATCTAAGACAGTGCAGAATTCTCCCAGATCCCTTTGGATGGTTTTTATTCACCCCTGGCTTCAGTGTGTGAAGGCCTACTCCTGACACCAAGTGTCTTAGGTCAGGTTCCCCCAAAGCATGTCCCTTGATGAGGATTTGTGAGGAAGTGATTTAAGAAAACCGGCAGACGGTTTAAGGAAATCAGGACAGAGGTGGAGAGGTGGTCTCAGGCTGAGGGTCGCAGAGGTGGTCTGACCCTGCAGCCTGACCCTGCAGGGGACCGCTGGATATAAATCCTGCTTCAGGCTCTCAGTCCATGCAGTCCACCAAAAAGAGCCACAGTGCTGGCCTTGGACACGAAAGCACACCAAAGGTGGAGTGCATAAAATGTCGTAAAGAAATGGGTAGGGGCACTGACATTTTCTGCTACAAGTTTTACTACAGAAATGGTTTTGGAGTTGCTGTCCCTCCCAGTTGGGTTCTCTGGTGGTGCAATGATTAAAGCTTTTGGCTGCTAACCAAAAGGTTGGCTGTTTCAACCCGCCCGCCGCTCCAAGGAAGAAAAATGAGGCAGTCTGCTTCCATAACAATGTACAGCCTTGGAAACCCTCTGGAGCAGTTCTACTCCATCCTATAGGGTCGTATTGAGTCAAAACTGACTTGATGGCAGTGGGTTGGGTTTGGTTTTTGCTTCCCAGTAAGAATGTATTCAGGTCAAAAACTGGGATCAAAAAGAGGACAGCAAGTCTGTTCAGGTAGGACCAGAAGACCACATGCACCTGTGCTGAGGTAGACATTCATTCACCTATGCTGGCCAGAGCCCAGCCTTGCCTCCGGGAGACTGGAAAAGCAAAGGATGAGGGAGGGGTAGCCCCTCCCTCCAGCAGCCCTGCCAGGGAGAGGAAAAGCGCCTCTTGAGCTTTTGAAAACATTTTTAAGCCTTTTAGGACAGGTCAGAAGGGGAGTATGTGTCCCAGGAGATGAGAGACTGGCAAGATCACTCTGAAAACCAGATATGAAAAACTGATCCAAATAGGCAAAGAAGTAGTATTGGCAAGTTCAAGGCACATTTTATTTCTTCAAATTACACTTCCTTAAGTTTTGCTTGGGCTTGGAATTGTTTTCAAGCCAGGCAGATTTCCAAGCATCAAAAGCTGTTTTGAGAGCAATTACATTCATTGGTTCATTCATTGCTTCTGTCTTTCAATTCATTTTTTTACAAAACTCTTTCTCAGTAAACAAGCATTGTGCTGGACCACCTGGGGTTGATTAAAAAAAAAAAAAAAAAACTAGATACCGACACTACCATTATGGAGTTTATGGTTTAGTAGTGAGTTAATCATTAAACAAATAAATATGCAAATACAAATTGTGATGATGTCTTGAAGGAAAAGCATGGAATGCCAGGAGAGAATGTTGTTGTTTGTTGTTAGGTGCCGTCAGGTTGGTTCAGACTCATAGCGACCCCATGCACAACAGAACGAAACATGGCCCGGTCCTGTGCCAGCCTCACAATACTTCCTATACCTGAGCCCATCACTGCAGCCACTGTGTCAGTCCATCTCGTTGAGGGGCTTCCTCTTTTTCACTGACCTTCTTTCTACTTTACCAAGCATAAGAGAATACCCACCCACTGCCATCGAGTGTGATCTGCCTCATAGTGACCCCTCCTTGGGTTTCTGAGGCGATGTCACTACAGAAGTAGATTGCCCCATTTTTCTTCCAAGGAGTGGCTGGTGGGTTTGAACCACCAGTCTTCTGGTTAGCAGTCAAGTGCCTTGGGCACTAGACTACCGGAGTTCCTCCTAAGAGAATAGCAGGGGTGAACTAATTTAAACTGATTGGTCAGAGGGAAAGATCCCTCTGAGGAAGTGATACGTAAATTGAGGCCTGAAGGATGCATAAGAGTAGGGGGGAGCATTGGGTGGATGGCCTTCCTGGGTGGCGAGAACAGCCTGTGCCAATGTGTGGAGTAGGAAAGATAGGTGCTGGCAAGAGAACCAAACCAAACCATGACAAGCCAGCAAGCATGTTAAAGCACTTTTTTCCTCCCAGGAGTCCCTGGGGTGGTGCAGTCAGCAAACTTAGTTGCTAACCAAAACGTTGGGAGTTCAAGTCTATCCAGAGATGCCTCAAAAGAAAGGCCTAGCAATCTCCTTCTGAAAAATCAGCCATGGAAGACCCTACGGAGCACAGTTGTACTCTGACACATGTGGGATCACCATAAGTCGGAATCTACTTAAAAGCAACTGGAAAAATTTTCCCCCAAAGGTATCCAAACAAAAGTTCCAGTGGTTTCTATGGGTATTCAGTGGGGGTGGGGCTTCAGGAAGGGAATTAAAATTAGCCCAAAACACTACTCTAGAGCTCTAGACACCTAAATCAGACACAAATCATTTACCTTTTGACTGAAAATGAGGCTGAGGAGTCTCAGGTCCTATGGAGCCCCATGCACACTACAATTGACACGGAGTGGGCAGCCTGCAGCCTTGTTTGGCAACATCACTATGAATTTGGAAATACACTTCATGGAAGAGAGGCTCTTTGGAGAAGTCAGTAAAATCTTTCAATCGTTGGAGAGAAAGAGGAGTTTGGTTTAGCACTTGAGTTTTTATTTTCCCAAGAAGCTGGAGACCAGTGAGGAAAGGTAGCAGAATTGCAAGTGTGAGATCTGTTGAAAAGAGGGGATTTTTTTTTTCCTACAATAAAAATATTTGTGGAGATTCCTGCTAGACACAGAAAATATTGAGTAAAACAGGAAAGTCCTGTGGTGATGAAGCTTCCAAGTTAGTAGGGGAGAAATACATTGATTCAAATAATATAAAAACAAAGTGCAATTGTAAGTTGAGACGTGGTGTCAAGGAGCGTATTGTGTGTGTTGAGGTGCGGTAGTGGGTAGGCAGAGGTTTCCTTGAAATAGCAAACTTTGAGTTGAGATCTAATGTATTTGGTTAACTAGGCAAAGGAGCTGAGATAGAGCAGGGCAGGAACATTCCAACCAGGAGGAAAAAAAAAAAAAAAAAACTCATTGCCATCAAGTTGATTCAACCCATAGTGACCTCTCCTTGGGTTTCTGAGGCAGTATCTCTACAGAAGTAGATTGCCCAGTTTTCCTTCCAAGAAGGGGCTGTCCGGTTTGAACCACCAGCCTTCTGGTTAGCAGTCAAATGCCTTAGGCACTATATCACCAGACTCTAACCACTGGGAAAGACATAAGCAAAAGCTTTGTGGTGGGGACATATGAAGGAATAGAAGGAAACTGGTACATGTATCACAGAGAACATAGGAGCAGAGAGAAATCATTAAAAGATTTAAAGCAGGAGTTAGATTTGGGTTCTAAAAGCTTAACTTTCTCTTTCATGGAAGATGGACTAAGAGGAACAAGAGAACAAGCATAGAGACTAGTTAGGAAGCTCCTGCAAGAGTCCAGAAGACTGCTCATGGTAGCCTGGACCAGAGCGGTTACAATCGTGTTTGAGAGAAGGTGATATATTTGAGACATATTTAAGACATAAATTTGGCAGGGAATTGGTGATAGACGGAATGTGGGATTGTGAGAGATAAGGGGGGAACGGTGTGAAGATTTCTGACTTGTGGAGTTGGATGGATGCTGGAAGCTATCCAGGAATGATGGAAAAGATCCAAGTTTGGGGTAGAGGATATTGAATTTTTTTTTAGCCCTTTTTTTTTTTTTTTTAATTTTAGGTATTTTGGACAGATTGAATTTGAGATGCCCTTGAGACATTCAATTTGATGAATAGGTCTGGACCTTAGAGGAAAAGTCTGGACTAGAAATATTAGTTTGAGAATCATTGGTGTATAGAGAGTTATTGAAGTCGTGGGTATGGATGAGGTCAGTAGGGAGAACATGAAAGTGTGCGTGTGTATAGAGTAGTGATGGGGTGTTACACAAAGAGGCTTTGTTGGTCAAATAAGTTGGAAAACACTGGGCAAAACATACTTACATTGGTTAGGACTACAAGACCTTTCAGAGCCTTTAAAGGGCTTATTAGAGTGGGAGGAGCCTAATGAGCACTGGGAATTTCCAAGAGGCAGTAATATTTCCAGATATTCTGCAATTTCTAAACTTTTTTTAAAAAAATTTATTGTGATTTGGGTGAAAGTTTACAGAGCAAATTCATCTTCCATACAGCAGTTCACATACACTCTGTTTCATGACATTGACCACAATTTACCATAAGGCAACAGCTCCCCTCCCACTTCCTCCCCATAGTTACGTCTTCCCTGTGTCCTTCCCTCCATGCACTCTTGCCCCCTGAGCTGTCTCCCTGTGCATACACAGCCCTTCTATTCTCCAATGATTTTTCTCTCCAAGGAGTGTATCTACCTAATGTAAATGTTCAGCTCATATGCCTGTCTTCTGTTTCGTTGGAAGCCACAGGAGTGGGTTCAATTCCAGACCTGAAGGGCCATCATCTCAGGGGTTCCATCAGGCTCTATCAGACCAGTAAACTTGATCCCTTTTTTTTTTTTTATGATTTTGAGTTTTGTTCCACATTGTTCTCCCACTCTTTCCAGGATCAGATTCCTAAGCTTTTTTGATCACAAAGTCCTTCTATCACAGGGCATTTTATCATACTAAATAAATCTTTCTGACAATATGCTATGGTAACCAGAGCACATTTGCTAAAGGGGCAAGGAGGCCCTATCTTCTGACCTCCTCTAATAAGAATCACCATCAGTAGCTCAAGGCCTATTCCTGCAAGGCCAGACATGCTGCCTCCCTCCAGCCCTTTCATCAACCCTGACACCAACTGTTCCTTCCGCAGCACCCAACACCTCTCTGCTGGGTTCTCGTTGCAGTGGCCACACAGAACTAACAGATTATGGGGTTTATTAGGGAAGCAACAGGCTACAATTCAACTTCAGGAATGCGCTTAGTCTCTCAGCCCATTGTCTCTCTGCCAACAATCTCTCTCAGTCTCTCTCCCAGCAGTGCGTGTCTCTCTCTCTCTCTCAGCAGTGCAAGTCTCTCGATGTCTCTCTCAGCAGTGCATGTCTCTCACATCTCTCTCTCAGCAATGTGTGTCTCTCACATCTCTCACCCAGGAGTGAGAAATTTCTTCTGCCTCCAAGGAGGGCTCCTTTTGAGCCTGGCAGAGTGGCCAAACTAACCAATCCCAACATCAGAATTCTATACACCTGTGAGAGAGAGAACTTCCCAGAAGATTGCTTCATGCCACTCTCAACAGAAATACCCTGGTGGGTAACTTTAACAATCAGGAGCTACTCAGTTGCTCATGGCAAATTCCACCATGAAGTTTACAAAGACTTATGGCTAGAAAAGCCACACTATGTAATTTACTACACCACAACCTTGTTCCTTGAGGATAAAACTAATAGCAATGCTTTCATTTGAACAGTATGTTACATTTGACCAAGTGTTTTTGTATCATTTCTCATTCAGCTCCCAAAACAACCCTGAGGGAGCAGTCTTAACATTCTCCTTCATTGACAAAGTTCACGTATGTTGAAAAATCGTGTTAAGTTTGATGGCCTTGACTGCTCCCACATGCAAACACACAGCCTCTAACAATATCATTAATTTAATAGTAGTGAGGCTGATGCTTGGATCCTCAGAGCATTCATCTTGGTAGATGAAAAGGTAATGCTTTCAAGCCAGACTGCAGGCCTCCCATCTGTTTCTGGTCTGCTTACTCTTAATGATCTGAGAATGGAAGCACTGAGTCACACTTGAAGCCGGGATGTTTTAGGGTATGGCTCCAGTCTTTCAATTTGACCTCCATGAGGAAGCACGTAGTTGTCCTTATGAAGGTCAACTTTAAAGACTGGAGCCATGCCCCCAGCATCCTGGCTTTTCTTTAATAGTAAAATATAGATCTGACACCCACAAATTTACCGAAACTTTTTTTTTAACATTATTTTAATATTCTGTCACCACTTACTATAATGAAGTTTATAGGTTCATTATTTCTGCTCATAAGTATTTTATTAATAAGTCTCATATATATACACACACACACACACACATATATATATATATATATATAGTTTAAAAGTCAGGCACTTAGAAGGAATAAATTTCTTAAGAAGGAAGGATGATACTTCAAGGTGAGAGAATCCAAGACTGCCCTCTAATATGAGCACAGAACCTCTCTTTTTGTAACATTAAATACATGACCTTAAATAATATTTTGGAATTATTCTTTGGCTCAGCCATTTTCTCCACAGATAGATATTGAGCATCTCTTCTAGGCAAAGGTCTGGGCTGACTGTAGGGAGAGAACAAAGAGAGAATATACTCCCCACAAGAATTACATATCTATAAATTTGTATTGAACTATAATGGTGGTGTAGTGCCTAAGCCATTTGACTGCTAACCAGAAGGTTGGTGGTTCAAACCCACCAGCCGCTCTACAGAAGGAAGATGGGCAATCTACTTCCATAAAGATTTACCACCTTGGAAACCCAGTGGGGGTTGCTGTGAGTTGGAATCAAGTGACTGGCAGTGAGTGAGTTTATAACATATATTCAGAAAGGTGTTCACAAAATATATATGCCCATGTAACCAACACTCAGATCAAGAAATAGAACATAGTCAGCCCACCAGAAGCTCCCTTATGCCCTCTTCCTCAGACTACACCTACTCTCCTCTCAAGAGGTAATCAGTATTCTGACTATAATGCCATAGATTCATATTACCTGTCTTTTAAATTTATAGAAATAGAACCATATACTCTTTAAATGCTCTTTTTATAAAAAGAAGTTTTAAATTTTAGTGTAGTCCAATTTCTCAATCTTTTGCTTTAAGATTAATGCTTTTATGTCTAGATAAGCGCAAGTACAAGTCTTCCCATTTTTATCCTTCAAGGTTCTCTTGGCCATTCTTGGCCTTTTGAGTTGCCATATATATTTCATAATCAGCTTATCAGTTTCTTGGAATTGCTTGGTACTATAGCTTGTTTGAAGTGTCCTGGTTAATGACTGGTACTGTAGCTTATCTGAAGGGTGCAGTGGTTAGGCACTCAGCTGCTAACCCAAAGGTCAGTAGTTCAAACCCACCAGCTGTTCTGTAGAAGAAAGACGTGACAGTCTGTTTCCATAAAGATTTACAGCCTTGGGGAGTTCCGGCAAGATGCCGGACTAGGCAGAAAGACTGCACAGACCCTCTTCAACAAAGAAAAGGGAAACCAATTAACACAGACACAGAAGATAATCCTGGACCCCTGAGCCTTA
>NW_006921659.1:4497174-4525176 GCF_000298275.1 Orycteropus afer afer
AAGAATTATGTACCCAGCAAAATTGTCCCTCAAATATGATGGTGAAATTAGGACATTTCCAGATAAGCAGAAATTAAGAGAATTTGTTAAAACAAGACCAACCTTACAAGAGATGCTAAAGGGAGCCCTCTGGACAGAGAAGCCATCAATAACTGACCATTAACACACATGGTGACATAACCCTGAAACCAACCCAGATATGGAAGTATCCAAAGTGAATAAGCCTACAAGACTGTAAACAGGGAACCAAAGACATCAATTAACAAATGAGAACAACTACAAACCAAAAAGGGCAAAAATTGTGTCTTTACAGAACTTCTGGATGGTAGGGAAGTCAAGACAACTACAAGATAGAATGGACTGCTCTAAACTTGGGGAGAAAACTATAAATCACAGGGTAATCTCAAAGGAAAATGATAAACCTTCACATCAAAAAAGAGTACTGGCATAAATATTCAGCAAATACTAAAACAATAGCAATGAAGGAAGTGATAACATGATGCATAAATAAAACGAGCTCAGCATAGAAAATTATATGGAACAAAGAAATAGACACTATGAAAAAGCACATGACAAAAATGACAGCAACAAATTCATATTTGCTGATAATTACATATCTGACATATGTCTGACATATCTGACATATGATAATTACATATCTCTAATATTTATAGAGGAAGAGTAGATGACCAAACTATGGTACATACACATATTGGAATGCTATGCAGCACTAAAGAATACTGTAGAGTCTGAAAAACACCGTATGATATGGATGAACTTAGAGGACAGTATGCTGAGTGAAATAAGTCAATCACAGAAGGACAAATATAGTATTAGTTCGTTGTTGTGGAGGATCAAGGAAAGGTTTATATATGGAGGGAAACTTTCTTTGTTGGTTGCCAGGGGTGGGAGGGGAGGAGAGGGAACATTGAAAAAAAAATGTATTGACCCATGTCACTTTAGTTTTGTGTATTTCACTGTACAAAAATTATATTTCAATAAAATGTATTTTTTTTAAAAAAAAAGTCATGCGGACTTCCTATATACCTTTCATCCAGCTACTCTTAAAGATCATTCTCCATAATGACAGGATAATTATCAAAACTAAGCAATTAACATGAGTACAATACTATGTACTTTATTCAGATATTGCCACTTCTTTCAGTAAGATTCTTTTTCTGTTTCAGATCCCATATTCACTTAATTGTCATGTCTCCTTAGTCTGCTCCTTAGTCTGCTCCAGATAATTGGTATACCTCAATTTTTCCAAATCTTTCATGACCTTGCACTTTTGAAGAAAGTTCATCAGATATTTTGTAGAATGTCCCTTAATTTGGGTTTGTCTGTTGTTTTTTTTCATGATTAGATTGAGGTTGTCATATTTGAGAGGTATACCACAGACATGATACGCTTTTTCCTAGTGCATTATATCAGTAGATATATATTACTGGTCAAGTTAACCTTGATCCTTTGGTTAAAATTGTGTCTGCTAGTCTTGACCTTTTTTAAAAAATTGTGATTTGGAGAAAATTTACAGGGCAAATTGGTTTTCCATTCAATAATCCATACACATTCTGTTTTGTGACATTTACTGCAATCCCCATACTGTAACAGCATTCTTCCCACTTCCTCCCTATGCCGAGCCCTTCCCTTCATCCTTCCTTCCTATTCCCTTCTGCCTTCGTAGATCTATCCCTCAGCAAATGCTGTCCTCTTGATCTCATATACTTGATTGTTCTAATGAGTGCATACCCTCCTAGTATTACTGTTCACCTTATAGGCTTGTCTATCATGTGGCTGAAAGTTGAGTCAAGGGGGTTGAGTTTTGAATGTCAAATTTACCTTATATTCTTGGAATAAATTCAAGTTGGTTATGATATTTTTTATGTGGTAGTTAAGGTTATGTGTCAACTTGGCTGGGCCTGATTTTCAGTGGCTGGGCACTGGTTGTAGTTATTCCCTGTGATGAGACTGGTAATCAACTCCATGTTGGAATCTGCTGCAAGTAGCTGACTAGCTGCTTTAGGGATGTGGTCTGTTTCCAATATATAAATAGAAGCTTTGGGAATGGTCAGTAGCATGCCTGAATCCTGCATGTGGCCTAGTCATTGTTCAGCAGGCTGCCATGTTGTCTGCCCATGTTGGGACTGTTAATGGACTTGAATCAGTGGCCTGCCATGTGGTTTGGTAATATTGAGACTGTGCCTGTTTATTTGTTGACCTTGGGTTTGCCAGCCTCAGCAGCCAGCAGCTGCTATGAGGCTGAGTAAGGCTTTCTTCCAGCTTCAGTGGGCTGGGAGCAAGAGGCAGAGCTAAAGCCCAAGACCAAGGGGCTGTCACCCAGCCCTAGAGCATGGCACTTTGAACTTGGACTTTTAGCCCCTAAAACTTTAAGAGAATAAACTCCTGTTTGTTAAAGTCACCCATTTGTGGTATTTTCTGTTAGAGCAGCATGAAGTAACCAAAACAATGTCACTGAACATTTTGCTAATATTTTGAAGAGTTTTTCAAATTTAGAAGAGAGTTTCATGTGCAGTTTTCCTTTTCCACAATATTTTTGCCAGGTTTTGTTTCAAACATCAAGGTCAAGTTGTCCTCATAAAACAAGTTGGTAACTTTATTATCAGGGAGAATTTATGGTTTATGTAAGAGTATTGCTATTTCCTCCTTAAATATTTGATGAATTGATTGATGAAGTCATCTAGGCAGATCATTTTCTATAAGGGAAAGTTTTAAATTATAGGTTCAATAGCTATATGACTATTTAGATTTTTTGTTTTATCATGTATCAGCTTTAGAATGATACATTTTTTCTACCAATTTGTCCATTTCTTCTATATTTTCGAGTTGATTGATGGAAACTTTTTCATAATATCCTCTTATTACCTTTTAAATATCTATAGGATCTGTAATGAGGTGCTCTTCTTCATTTCTAATATTAGTATTTGTGTTTTCTTAGTATTTCTTGATACTTTTCCCCAGAGATTTATTAATACTTTTTACCTTTTCATAGAACCAACATTTGGTTTGCTGATTCTCTGTTTTTACATTTATTTTTTATTTCACTAATTCTCTGTTCTTATCTTATTTTCTTCCTTCTGTTCTCTTGGGTTTAATTTGCTGTGAGTTTCCCCCCTAATTTACTGAGATAGATACATAATTGATTTTCAGCCTTTTTTCTTGTTTAACATGTGAAGTGGAAGCTGTAAATTCCCCCCTAAGCATAGCTTTAACTAAAACCTATATGTTTGATATGTCATAATTTCATTATCACTTAGTTAAAACCATTTTCTAATTTCTTCTTGATCCATGAGTTATTTAGAAGTGTATCACTTAATTCTAAAGATAGGGAGATTTTCTAAGTATCTTTTGTTATTTATTTCTAGTGTGGTGATAGAACCATAAACTCTTCCAGAGCACAGAAAAGGAGAACACTTACAACTCATTTTATGGGGCCAACTTAACCAGATACCAAAACCTGCAAAAGATATTATTGGAATAGGGGGAAAAAAAAAGCATTATTTAATTCTTGTAAGTAGATTGCCCAATCTTCCTTCTGAGGATTGGCTGCAAAAACTCACTACCATAGAGTCAATTCCCACTCATAGTGACTCCCATTGGGTTCCCAAGGCTGTAAATCTTTACAGAAGCAGACTGCTTCATCTTTCTTCCGCAGAGTGGCTGGTGGGTTCAAATCACCAACCTTTCGGTTAGCAGCCAAATGCCTTAACCACCAGAGCTCCTTTACTTTTAGAATAGAAGTTTTTTTTAAAAAAATCATTAGGGATGTAAGAGATTTGAACAACACAAATGCAACCTAATTGTCATATATAGAATACTGCACACAACTAGAAAATACAAATTTTACTTTTTAATGCACATGATATATTTACAAAAATTGACTATGTGCTGGGCCATGAAGCATATATTAATAAATTGTTGTTGTTGTTGTTATTTGCTGAGCAAATAATCTGAGAAGCTGGATTATATGAAGAAGAATGTGGCATCAGGATTGGAGGAAGACTTATTAACAACCTGTGATACACAGATGACACAAATTTGCTTGCTGAACTTGAGGATGACCTAGAAGCACTTAGTGATGAAGATTAAAGACTAGTTTGCAGTATGGATTGATTACACTTCAATATTAAGAAAACAAAAATCCTCACAACTGGACCAATAAACAGTTTCACGATGGATGGAGAAAAGATTGAAGTTGTCAAGGATTTCATATTACTTAGTTCTACAATCAACAGCAATGGAAGCAGCAGTCAAGACATCTGACGACATACTATATTGGGCAAATCTGGTGCAAAAGACCTCTTCCAAGTGCTGAAGAGCAAAGATATCTCCTTGAAGACTAACGTGCACCTATCCCAAGCCATGGTATTTTCAATTGCCTCTTATGCATGCGAGAGCTGGACAATGAGTAAGGAAGACCAAAGAAGAGTTGTTGCTTTTGAGTTATGGTGTTATAGAAGAATGCTAAGAGTACCATTGACTGCAAAAAGACTAACAAATCTGTCCTGGAAGAAACGCAGCCAGAAAGCTCCTTGGAAGCGAGAATGGCCAGACTTCATCTTACCTACTGGAGAAGGATATTATGCTTGGTAAAGTGGAAGGTCAACGAAAAAGGGGAAGGCCCTCAATGAGATGGACTGACACAGTTGCTGCAATGATGGGCTTAGGTCTAACAAGGATAGTGAGGCTGGCACAGGACCAGGGAGTGTTTTGTTCTGCTGCGGATAGCGTCGCTATGAGTCAGAGATGACTCGACGGTACCTAATGACAACAACAGCAACAGACCTAAAGATCACATCATTCCACGCATTCTTGATTTATTAAAATCCAATATAAATTAGTACTTTTAACACTTTCTGGACAATATAAAGGTATTGGAATACTTTAACTTCTTTAGCCTTATCTTTGTAAATTGTTGCATATTTTAATTCTACATATATTTTGACATTCTCAAGATACTATTTTCATTGCTTCATGCAGTCAGTATGAATTTAGATTTACCTACTTGTTCATTCCTTACAGTGTTCATTTCTTATTGCATTTCCTTGCGTGCATTGGTAGCCTTTTCCTTCCACCTAGAAAAACCTCTGATTAGTATTTCCAATGGTTATGAATTATCTGTTTTTATTTGGCTGGAAATGAAATATTTCATATTTGAAGGATATTTTCACTAGACATGGAATTTTAGGTTGGCAGTTATTTACTTTTAGCCTTTTGAAGATGTTATTTCATTGTGTGTGTGTGTGTGTGTGTGTTTTGTTTTGTTTTTGTTTCTGTTGAAAAGTTAGCTGTTTTATTGTTGTGTCTCTGACTATAATGTGTTTTTTCCACTGTCTGCCTTTAAGATTTTGTTTTATTTTGTTTTTTGGCTGTTTTATTATGATGTGCCTACATGTGGTTTTGTTTGGATTAAGTTGGTTGGGGTTTGCAGTACTTTTTGAATCTGTGGCTTGATGTCTTTTGCCAGTTTCAAATTCCAGCCATTATCTCTTCAACTATTGTTTATGCTGCATTATCTTTCCCCTCTCTTCCCAGGACTCTAATTACATAAATGTTTGCACTGGTTGTCACATAGCTCTTAGGCTGTTTTCTGTATTTCCAAAACTTAATCTTGTACTTGTATTGAAATCTCAATATTTTCTTCTGATCTAAGGTCAAGTTTAAGAATATTCTCTTCAGTTGTGTCTAATTTGCTTTAAAACCTTTCTATTAAGGTGGTGCAACGGGTAAGATATTTGGTTGCTAACCAGAAGCTCGGCAGTTCAAACCCATCAGTTTCTCTGCCAAAGGAAGATGAGGCTCAAAAATAACTTCTGTAAAGATTTACAGCCTTGGAAACCCTATTTGTGGTCACTATGAGTCGGAATCGACTCCATAGCAGTGGGTTTGTTTTTTGTTTGTTTATTTATTGAGGTTTTAATTTCAGTCCTACAATTAATTTGATTCTTTTTAAAATCAATTCCACATATCTGCTTAAATTATAACATTTTTAGTTTTGTTGGTTTTCAGTAATTTTGTCCTGTCTCCTGATATGTCTGATAATTTTTTTAAAAATTTAATACCAGATACTGTATTTGAAAAATTATAGTGATAATTTGAGCACTGGATGATATTTTCTTCTTCCAGAGGGGGTTTACTTTTGTATCTGATGGGCAGTTAGGTGAGGGAAAATCATCTTAATGTTATCAATTTGACAATGGTCATGGGTAAAAGACAGTACATAATTCAACAAACAAAGCCAAGGTCCAGCTAAGGAAAATGTTTAGACATTATCTCCACTAGCAGATGACAGAGAATTCACAGGCAAATGTAATCTATAAGTCTCAAACTACTTCCCCACTAGTCTTTTACCAGTGGCAACTACTTGCAAAACTAGTTGACAGCAAAAGACTAAACATGAGCCTGACTTGCTTTCCTTGTGTGCTTTTGGTGGAGGTGATGAAATGTCTAAAGTGAGTAGGAGAGAAGTAGGAAAAGGAGGAGTAAGAACCAAGGGCTTGCATCAACTGTTTCTGGGTATCAGGAATCAGTTTATTTGCATTCAGCAGACAACAATAAGAGCTATGGAAATAAGCTGTATGGCAGATGTAAGTATGGAATGAGGGTATTGATGGCCCAAGACCCTGCCAATGAGAAGCAAAAAGGAGATTTAAGATATTTGCTCAGAGAAGTAGAAACATATGCCAAACACCGTGCACAGAGTATGGCTCATAGCAACACCAACTTCAGTACTCTAAGTCCTGACACTCCTCACCCTCTGTCTGGCCTGGCCTAGTTGGTAACAAACAATGTATGCCTCAATTTTGCTATTGGGGGAAATTCTATTTAGCTCCTTCTGTACTCCAGAGAGGAAGCTCTGGTGGTCTAGTGACTGAGGCATTTGACTGCTAACCAGAAGGCTGGTGGTTCAAACCCACTAGCCACTTCTTGGAAAGACAACTGGGCAATCTACTTTCGTAGAGATACTATGAGTTGGAACTGACTCCACAGCAGTGAATTTGGTGGGCTTTTTTTTTGGTACTCCAAAGAAAGGAGCTCTGGTGGCATAATGCCTAAGGCATTTGACTGCTAACCAGAAGGCTGGCAGTTCAAACCCACCAGCCACTTAGCAGAAGAAAGACTGGACAATCTACTTCCATAAAAATTTACCACCTTGGAAATCCAAAAGGGGTCGGTATGAGTCAGAATCAACTTGATGGCAGTGAGTTTGGTTTTTTTTGGTTTGATATCCCAAAGTAAGGAGCTTTGGTGGTACAGTGCCTAAGGCATTTGACTGCTAACCAGAAGGCCGGCAGTTCAAACCCACCACCCACTCTGTAGAAGAAAGACCAGACAATCTACTTCTGTAATTATTTACCATCCTGGAAACCCAGTGGGGTTTGCTATGAGTTAGAATCAACTGGTTGGCAGTAGGTTTGGGGTTTTTCTTTTGGTTTCTTGAGGTACTCCAAAATATTTTTGTTTGTTACCGATGGAAGTAGTATGTGGTAGTAGGACTAAGTCTGCTTTGGTTCAAATCCTGGCTGTAATTGCCAGCTGGGTGATCTTGGTCAATTTGATTTTGGTCAAATTATTTAACTTCTTTGAGCCTTAATGTCCTCATTGTGAAATGAGGATAATGATAAATAATGGTTATCAAGATGACATGAGATAACACTCCTAAAGTGATTGACGAAGAATGAAAGCAAAATAAATGTGGTCTGTTGCTGTTATTTAACTTAATTTGGGGTCCTATTGTGTGTAGGAAGGTCTTACACAGTTCTCACCTTTTGGTTTCTTCCTTATAGAGGCAGCCTCAGACATGTTATATGGGAGGGAAGAAAAACATGGGAGGTGGGGAAACATGAGAGGTCCCTTGATGGACACATGGGTGGGCATAAGTTTAATCCAAGAGTAATTGTCCTCTTAATGCTGGTATCTAAAGCTTTTTTGCAGGAATATTGTAAAATGGATGCATATGGAAGGTCATTAGCTGGGTGTCTTATTTTTATCCTTCCCTATGGGGAGCTGGTTCCATTTCAGGGACATCCCAAGCCTCAGTGTCCCCCAATCCCCCTTCCAGAAACTTTGAGTCTGGGATAATGTCAGGCTGATCGTGAAGTAGAAGATGCCTGTGATCCTTGTGGTGAGAAGTGCCACTCAATGAGCCCCATGGTCGTCCACCCATCTCTTCTCAGTAAAGCTTTTAATGTGAATTGAATTAAGGTATCATTTTACCCAAGCACATGGGCATTTTATGCTTCATTTTCACTGTGAAATTAAAGGCTTTTGTCCCCATGAAAGCTAAGATACAGCCTAGGAAAGGGGAGATCTAGTAGACAGCCATGATACGAGTCAGAAGACCCCATTGTTGGCTCTGGTTCATTAGCTCTGTACCCACCAGCACCACTACCACCAGTTGCCATCACACTCACCCTAACTCGTGGCAACCCTGCGTGTGTCAGAGCAGAACTGTGCCCCATAGCATGTTTTGGAAGTAGTTTATCAGGCCTTTCATCTGAAGCATTTGGACCGGAACTTTTCACCTTCCAGTTAGCAAGTGTGTTAATCATTTGTATCATTCAAAGATCTTTTTTCTCCCTCTGTTGGCCTTAATGTCCTCAATAAAGGGTCTCCAAAGTCCCTTCCAACTCTACAAACTGTATCTATGGGAATGATTTTAGTCAGAGGACCTGAGGCAGGCCCAGAAATCACCCACCAGCATATACAGTCAGCCCACAGCCCATCTGACACAGGCAGCTTTTACTCTCACCTGCCCAGCCTTACCCCCTATATGCTCCCTTCAACCTACACACCTTCAAGGGGGTGCCTAACTTGAGCTAGGCTCTGAGGGTGGTAGCCCAGCCCCCACTCCAGCCTTCCTTTGTAGCCCCCTCCCCATCTCTCCCCTCTAAATCCCCATTTCCTGTCTAGCAGATTTACTATGCAGTTCAAAGAAGGAAGGATGATATAACAGCTTTCCTGCTCCCTCCCTCTCCCAACTGACTTAGTCTAACTGGCTCAGGGCCAAGTGGTTTTGTTCTCCACAGCCTCCCATATGTAAAAATACTCCAGGCCCCAGGGCCCACCCCCAACCCCTCCATCCCCACACACACACCTGCCTGTAACATTCCCAAGGCTTCCAAACCCACTGGTCAGGCCTTCACTCGTGGGTGGGAAGGAGGCAGAGTGTGGGGAACTGAAGTCTAATTAAGTGCTGAGGAAACAAATCATGGGCTTTAATTTCAGTTCTGAAAATAGCAAGGGCTAAGGATTCCTCTCTCTGGCCTGAACTATGACAAGATTTGTCCCAGTGTGCCTTCCTTTGCCTTGCCTGGGCTGTGGGGTTTGAGGGGCAAGCTCAGTGGGAAGGAAAAGATAGGGGCTGACAGGGTGGCCTGCAGCTGAAGTCAAGGAGTGGAGGGAGTGCACAGAAGGAGCCCCTTGGAGAAGCAAGTGGGAGAAGCAGGCTCGCAGAGAGAGGGAGACATGAACCCAGGGGGATGGGTTATTCCATACCTCTCATCCCTACTTCACATCCTTACCCCTGACACTAGGATATGCTGACCCCAGCCTGTAGAGGGGCATGCCTGGACATCCATGAGTTTTGGGGCCAGCAGAATGTGGCCCCATGTGGCTATGGATGCTAAGCTCTGGCCAAAGTTGAGGTCATTCTCTAGGAAGATAGCAGAATGTATACCACATTTCATGCATTATCAATCAATCCTCTTGGGCAATGAGGATAAGGGAAAATATCAACAAATTGATATGTGGCAATAAAAGCTTCTGTGAGTTAACTCAATGTTTCCTGGGCATTTTCCTGGCCACCTCCCTTCCAGGATTGGGAAAAGTCTGTCTGCTGAGGGGGACAGACCAGGAAACAACTAATCATTCCAATCAAGGTACAAGAAGAGGGATGGGTCTGTATGAAATGGAAATGGACTGTGGAGGAGGGAACATAAGCTTTGCCAGTTGGGTAACTAACTCTTCAATCATTCACCTCCTCCAAGCTCTTTTCACACTTTGTTGTCATTGCTACACCCCCTCTCATTAGACCATAAGCTCAACCAGTTGCCATTGACTCCATTCCAACTCATGGAAACCCTACTTGTGTCAGAGTGGGACTGTGTTTCACAGAGTTTTCAGTGGCTGATTTTCAATAGTAAATCACCACATCTTTCTTCCAAGGTGCCTCTGGGTGGACTGGAACCTCCAACCTTCTATTCAGGGATTATCCTCCATGCTTCCATTATCCAATAATCTCTGGGCACCCTGGCTTAACTGCTTTTGTTTCTTTTCAGCACCTCTTTTGTAATAGCCAAGGAGCTCTGGTAGCACGGTGCCCATGGCATCTGACTGCTAACCAGAAGGTTGATGGTTCAAACCCACCAGCCACTCCTTGGAAGCGAGACTGGACAATCTACTTCCATAAAGATTTAGTGCCTCGGAAACCCAATGCGGGGTCAATATGAATCAGAATTGACTCGACGGCAGTGGGTTTGGTTTTTTGGGGGGTTTGGGGCTTTTTTAATAGCTGGTACTGAATTTGCTTTATTTTTCCCAAAGAACTCTTGCCTGAAGCATGATAAGGGCAAGCAAGGAAAGCCGTGACCAAGAACAAGACAAATGAGCTCAGGGAACAAACGTACCTCGCCCGTCTTCAGCAAGTCTGGGTCTACCCTGAAAGGGACGGCAAACTAAGCCAGTAGTTACTGCTTCTGGGGAGCAGTTGGAATTAAAAGGAAATGCTAAGGAAATCAGAAAACAAGGGCAAGAGTGAACCAATTGCAGTTCTTGGATGGTTAATGTGCTCAACTGCTAACTGAAAGGTTGGAGGGTCAAGTCCACTCAGACATTCCAAAGAAAGACCTGGTGATCTGCTTCTGAAAAGTCAGCCATTAAACCCCTCTGGAGCACTGTTCTATGCTGACACCCATGGGCCGCATGAATCAGGGTCTACCTGAGGGCAACTGGTACAGTTTCCATTAGGGCAAAGTTGCCGAGTGGGCAGATCCCTGTACAAAACCTCCTCCAGTTCATTGTTGGAGATTTGCTCATTCACTCAATATGCATCTTTTGAATACCTACCACATGCCCAACAGCCTGTGGTAGGTCCAGCTGCCCTAGCCAACTACATGGGCAATTATGATACAAGTTGCTGAGAGCTGCATAGGGGAGGGGACTAAGGGCTGAGGGACGACAGAGCAGATGGCACCTAAGGCTGCCCAGGGGGTGAGGTGGAGGGGAGGGTTGTCACAGAAGGCTTCACTGAGGGGTGATGTACTTAGGCTTCTGGAGGCCAAGTTGCCGCCCCTCTTTCTTGTCTTCTGCAATCCACCAGCTCTAATTGCCTTGTAAAGGGGCTGTGTGCTGCAGGGACAGACAGGCTGTCAGAGAACACATTTCATTGAGAAGAACACCTCAAGAACCTTGGTCTTCCTGCTTTTATGTTTGCAGGAGCCTCCTCAGGGCCCAGCCGGTCCTAACACAGCTCCCTGCTCTCAGTGGAGTCTGAGGCTAGAATAACGGCAACAATGGGGCAATAATAATAAAGTTGGGATGGGGGTGAGGAAGTGGGGTGGGGGAGGAGAAGCCCTACTTCACCCTCAAGTCCCACCCTGTGGGTAACTGCCCCAACCCCCAACTGTGCTTGTGGAGATGGAGCTTGTGTGGCCAAACCACAAAGTCTCTATTTGGAAGATCCCATTTTCTGACCACCTTGGCTCAACATCAATAGCAACAATGCCCCACAAAGAGTGGTAAGCTATTTTCTGCAGGACTCACCAGTGCCGGAACTCAAAAACCAAGTTCAGATACTAAGAACTCCCCTCTGGAGTATAAAACCAAGTTCAGAAATAAGAAAAACAAAGTTCTCGGCCCAACTTTCCTCCATAGAGACACCCTCCTCACCCCTCCTCACAGCTGCCTAGGCCTCTTTCCCGGGCTGGCCCCTCATTAGAAACTAATGATCCCCAGCTGTGCCAGCTTCCAGGATCCACATTAACCCTTTGGTTTACTGTTGCTGCCAGAAAAAAAACTAAGCCTCAGAAATCCAGCACAGGGCTGAGAGGTAGAGAGTGCTCACCACGTATATTTAATGGTGTGCATGTTCTACAGTTTCTCCTAATAAACCAAATTAATAATTGCTGCCATTTGTGGAGTACTTTGTAAGCTCTTGTGATGTAGTGGTTAAGGCATTTGGCTGCTAACCAAAAGGTCAGTGGTTCGAATCCACCAGCCATTCTGTGGAAGAAAGATGAGGCAATATGCTTCTGTAACGATTGACAGCCTTAGAAACCCAATGGGAGTCGCTATGAGTCAGAATCAACTCAGTGTCAGTGAGGTTGGTTTTTTGTATGACTTACCCTCATGCATTAATTCTTCTGTCACTTTTCACCTACAACAACACTAGAAGTTGGGAACTGCTTTCCCCATTTTATGAGAAAATTAAGGCCATACAGCAAGTAAGTCAAGGCCTCATGATTTTAAGTTGTCTCTCTCTTTCATAAACCTTATCACTTTTTTGTTCCTTTGAGCAAAATTAGATTCTCAAATATTCAGATTAAAGAGATAATCATCTCTTGCATTGTCCATCTGTAGAAGTTTTGAAACCTTCAAACCAGAAAACGCTGGGCTGAGGATTGGAAGAACCAGGTTTTCTCCCCAACCGAGGAGCATTGTTGACTTTGGACAAATGCCAGCTTCCTTGAGCTTGGGCAACCTTATCTTCAAATTGGTGCAAGTAAAAATATCTGTCTGTCTTTCCTCTTGGGCTTGTTGGAAGAGCAAATAGATCCAGCTGGGCAAAAACCTGTACACTGTAGAGGGCCATGAAGAAGAACAATGGCATGCAACTCCCCCGTGGGAGGCAGCATACTCGAAGACAGATGGTCACCCATATCCTCTCAGAGCGAGTTTTGAGGCTTGAAATTCCAAGAGCTGTTCATTTCATTTGTAAGCAACAGGGTCTGAGGCACTGACTTTGATATTTTTCTGATTTTAAAAAACCAGAAGGTTCATAATGACAAACATAACTCTTGCATTGCTGAACAAGGACTATTAAACAGTGACCCATTAGCTGTGTCTTAGTTAGGGTTCTCAAGAGTCATCCATTGGTATCTATGGGGGGTTTGGTTCCAGAACACTCCCCTCCACATACCAAAATTTGTGGATGCTCAAGTCCCTTACTTAAAATGGCGCAGTATTTGCGCATCACCTATGCATATTTCCCCTTATACTTTAAATCATCTCTAAATTATTTATAATACCTAATGCAATGTGTGTGCTATGGAAATAGCACTTTACACTCCATCTTAGCCTTTGAGGTATTGCTTTTACCAATGTGGTAGTTATGTTTGTGTGTCAACTTGGCTGGGCCTGGTTGAGTGGCTGGGCAGCTGGTGGTAGTTATTTCCCATGATGAGACTAGCAATCAACTCCATGGTGGGATCTACCACAAGCAGCTGAGTAGCTGCCTTTGGGATGTGGTCTGCTTCCTGTATATAAGGAGAAGCCTTGGGGACAGTCTCTAATTTATGGCATGCTTGGACCCTGCATGTAGCCACGTTGTTGTTCAACAGCCTGCTATGCTCTGCTGACCTTGGGACTTACAACAGACTTAAGTTAATGGCCTGCCATGTGGTTTGGTAACATCGAGACTGTGCCTTTCTACTTGTTAACCTTGGGGGGTTCTCAGCCTCAGCAGCCAGCAGCTGTCTGAGTGAAGAAATGCCTCTAGTTCCAGTGGGCTGGGAGCAGAAGGCAGAGCTGGACCCCAACATTGAGGGGCTTTCACCCAGCCTCTAGAGCCTGACACTTAGAACTTAGACTTAAAGCCTCCAAATTGTAAGAATAAAGTCCTGTTTGTTAAGGCCATCCCATTTGTGGTATATTCTTGTCAGAGTGGCACTAGGTAACCAGAACAACCACTTAATTGCTTCCCCTATCTACAGTTGGTTGAACCTGTAGAAACCATAGATACGAAGGGATGATGAGACACACACCCACATACATATACGACAGGAAGAGATTGACTTACTTCAAGGGATTAACTCACACATTGTGAAGGCTCACAAGTCCAAAATTCATAGGTCAGATATCAGTCTAGAGACTTCTGCAGAATTTTGTTGCAAGATAAGGTGATGGAAGAGGGCAGAACGGAAAGAGAGAAGGAGTTTCTGCCACAACATGTATTCATTGTATGGAGAGAGAACACATCATAAGGAAACTCCCCTTTCAACTGATTCATTACATTAGATGGTATTATGGAAGGTCATTATATTACATTAGACTACATTATGGAAGAAGAAGAAGTCTCTTGTTGTTGCTAGGTGCCATTGAGTCAGCTCTGACTCATAGCAACCCTATCTATGTACAACAGAATGAAACACTTTGCAATCCTGCACCATCCTCACAGTTGTTGCCATGCTTGAGCCCCTCATTGCAGCCACTGTGTTGATCCATCTTATTGAGTCTTCTCCTTTTTCTCTGATCCTCCACTTTACCAAGCATAATATCCTTCTCTAGGGACTGGTCTCTTCTGTCAACATGACCAAAGTATGATAGATGAAGTCTGGCCATTCTCTCTTCCAAGGAGAATTCTGGCTATAATTCTTCTAAGTACATTCTTGTCCATTCTTCCACAGTCCATGGTACATTCAATATTCCTTGCCAGTACCACAATTAGCCTAGTCAAAATAACACAAAAAATTAATCATTATAGGCAGAAACTATGTGTAAGCCATTTTCTTCAACCTACCACCCACCCCATCTTATCATACCGAGACTAAATGAGATGTTTACTTTCACTGGGGAAAAAAAAAACCAGTTAATTAAATTTGATCATTGAATTTATCACCAAAACCCATAAAAAAACCTAAATGTCCCTCAGGGAATGGGTGAACAACCATGGCATGTTCATACAATGGAATATTACTCACCAGTGAAAAAGAATACTGTTCTAGGAAACAACATGGATGAATCTTAAATGCTTTATGCTAAATGAAAAAAGTCAGACATTTATATGATGTTATGAAAGGGCAACACTAATAAGATAGCAGATCAGTCATTATCATGGGGAATGGGTGTAGAAGAGGTTTGACTAAAAGTGGGTACAAAGGGATTTCAGAGGGTAATGAAACTATTCTGTATTGATTGTGGTGATTATACAACTCTGAATTTTTCAAAACTCATAGAACTATTTACCAAAAGGAGTGAATCTTACTACATGTAAATTACAATGAATTTTTGAAAATTAAAAAAAAAAAATACTGTCCTGAGAAAATCAATCATTGAGAAAGCAGAAAAATTTAGCAGAAAATTGAGTGGTATAGCATAGTGTGGTGTGGTCTAGTATGGTGTAGTGTGTAGAGTGGTGTAGTGTATGATGTTTAGTTGTGTAGTGTAGTGCCATGTGATATGTAGAAGAGTTCAGTATGTTATGTGGTGTAGTATGTAGTGTGGTGTAACATGTAGAGCAGAGTTTGTAGAGTAGTATAGTGAAGTAGTGTGGTATAGTGCAGTATAGTGTGTAAAGCAGTAGAGTGTGTAGTGTAAGTAGTGAAGTATGTAATGTAGCATTGTATCCACAGCAGTGTCATATAGTGTGTAGGGCAGTGCAGTTTGTAGTGTGGTGTAACGTAGTGAAGCAGTGTAATGTGGAGAGTAGTGTACTATATTGTGTACTATCATGTAATATACAGTTTAGTGTGTAGAGTAGTAGAATACAGTAGTGTCATGTTGTCTATACGGTAATGTAGTATGTAATATATTGCAGCATAATGTGCAGAGTTGTGTAATGCATTGTGCAGTGTCATATGTGTAGTGTGCTGTAGTGTAGTGCACAGAGTAGTGCAGCATAACAGGCATTGTAGTGTCACATGGTGTGTAGTTTACTATAATAGAGTGTAGTATTGTAGCTTAAGGATTTGATCATTCGTTCTCTAATGCAATTAGGAAACAGTAACCTGGGGAATGTATTCAGAATTCAGGCTCCATCCCTAGATAATCTGATTGCCTGGATTTGGGGTAAACCTAAGAGTCCATGTTTTTAACAGGCTTCCCAGGTGATTTTGGCCCAGGTAGTTAATAGCCCACATTTTGAAGCACACTATTAGGCTTTTCTTCATTATTTGGGGGTTATATTCTTCTAGGAGTAGTCCGCTTTATTACCTTGGTGTTTCCATCAGTAAAATGGGAACAACTGATCCAGGACAGGAGAACATTCAGTACATGTTGGAGGCTGCTCCAAGGCATTACTTGCCATTCAGTGGCAGTAGGCATGGCAGCCATAAATTGTCTGCTTCTCTGAGACCCTCACCATCTTTCTCTAGTAACCTGGCCTCTTGGGATTTATCCAGCCTCTTGGAAAGTGGTAGCTTGACCTTCAAGGGATACTGTTCAGAAGAAATTTTGTCTCAGTTAAAAGTTTTGAGTTTTCGCACAGAAAAAAATTCCAAGCCAGAGGCTTGTTCTTCTGGAATGAGCTCTAGAACTACTCAAAAAGAAGACAGGATACAAAACTGGGTTCAAATTTCAGTTCCATCACTTAACTACTTGTGTGATTCTGGGCAAGTAATTTCATTTCTTACAGCCCCAGATTCTTATACTCAAATTCTTATATTCAAAATTTTTGAGTGTAAAAAGTAATTATACTTACTTTTTAGGGATACTATGGGGATTGAAAATGCATAGTGAGTTATTTAGAGCTGAAGTATTACGATGCCTGGACTTTTAAATGATTCAGCAAAAACTAAAACATGTACACATATTTCATATACACACAAACATATACATACATATGTACATTAAGTATGTACTTTGGCTTATAGCAAATATGACAAAATGTTAAGAATTGTTGAATCTATGTGATGATTGCACAGAATGTGGAAATTATCAAACAATATCATTAATATCACACACAAGTAAAATTTTGCTGAAGATAATTCAAAAATGGTTGCATCAGAATATTGACAGGGAACTTCCAGAAATGCAAGCTAGATTCAGAAGAGGATGTGGAACAAGGGATGTCATTACTGATGTCAGATGGATTTTAGCTAAAAGCAAAGAATACCAGAAAGATATTTCCCTGTGTTTTATTGACTATGCAAAGGCATTTGACTGTGTGGATCAGGACAAATTATGGATAACATTGAGAAGAATGGGAATTCCAGAACACTTAATTGTGCACATAAGGAACCTGTACATAGACCAGGAGGCTGTCATTCGAACAGAACAAGGGGATACTGAGTGGTTTAAAATCAGGAAGGGAGTGTGTCAGGTTTTATCCTTTCACCATGCTTACTCAATCTGTATGCTGAGCAAATAATCCAAGAAGCTGGACTATGAGAAGAAGAATGCAGCATCAGGGTTGGATGAAGACTCATTGACAACCTGTGATATGCAGATGACACAACCTTGCTTGCTCAAAGTGAAAATGACTCGAAGCACTTACTGATAAAGATTAAAGACTACAGTCTGCAGTGTGGATTATACCTCAACATAAAATATGAAAATCCTCACAACTGAACCAGTAAGTAGCATCACAATAAATGGAGAAAAGATAGAAGTTGTTGAAGATTTCATTTTACTTGGATCCACAATCAACACCCATGAAAGCAGCATCAAAAAATCAGACCTTGTATTGCACTGGGCAAATCTGCTGCAAAAGACCTCTTTAAAGTGTTAAGGAGCAAAGATGTCACTTTGAAGATTAAGGTGTGCCTAACCCAAGCCTTGGTATTTTCAAATAGCCTCATATGCATGTGAAAGCTGGACAATGAATAAGGGAGACAGAAGAAGAGTTGATGCTTTTGAGTTGTGGTGTTGGTGAAAAATACTGAAAATACCATGGACTGCCAGAAGAAGGAACAAATCTGTCCTGGAAGAAGTGCAGCCAGAATGATCCTTGGAAGTGAGAATGGCCAGACTTCATCTCACCTACTTTGGTCATGTTGTCAGAAGAGACCATTCCCTGGAGAAGGATATCATGCTTGGTAAAGTGGAGGGTCAGCAAAAAAGGGGAAGACTTTCTACAAGATGGATTGACACAGCGGCTGTGTCATCTTTACAACAAGAACTGCAAGGATGGTTCACCACCAGGCATGTTTTGTTCTGTTGTACATAGGGTTGCTATGAGTTGGAGCTGACCCGACGGCACCTAACAGTAAAAACATGTGGTGAGTATACGGGTAATCATGCTTTCAACTTTTTTGTATGTCTGAAAAATTTCATAATCAAATCAGAAAAAGATGATGCACTTAAGGACATCTGCATAGTGTCTGTGTATGCCTCAGTAGGTGAAGAAGTTGTAGGGGAGGTGAGGATGGTGGGGCAGGAGGTACAAGGCACCAGGAAATCAGGGACCCTGCAGCCACAACGATGCCCACTCTGGGGAGGGTATGGGTGTGAAAGTTGCCCTTCATGTTCCATCTCCAGGGAATCTGAGATTAGGGGAAGAAGTGGCCCATGCCAGTCAGAAGGCTCCAGGCCTCCGGGTTCTAGGAAAAGACAGGTGAGCCATTTTGAGGTGTTCCAGGCTCTCTTGGTTGGAGTGAGAAACATCATTGAGATGATAGAGATCCTTTAGGCCTCCAGACTGTGATTACAGGCATTCTCAGCCTTCCTGACACACAAGTCTTGCTCAAGAGCTGTCCTGGGCTCCAGAGTGTAAATGAACAAGGAACATATGGCTGAAGGGTCAGCAAAGCCTGCTGCAGATAGGCCTTGAGCTGTGCAGACAGTCCTTCCCTCTACTCCTTGCAGTTCCCTGCAGCCAAAGGCCCCTCCTCAGCCCATACCTGGAATCCATGGGGTTGGCCAGATCCACTGGCATGAACCCAAACTGGTTTAAGAAAATGAATTCCTTTCCTAGCGCAACTGTAATAAATGACCACAGATTTAGTGGCTTCCATTTCTTTGCCTTTTTCAGCTTCTAGAAGTCTGGTAGCATAGTGGCTAAGGCACTTGACTGCTAACCAGAAAGCTGGAGGTTCAAACCCACCAGCCACCCCTTAGATGGGACAATCTACTTCCATAGTGATACTGCCTTGGAAACCCAAGGAGGGGTCGCTATGAGTTGGATCCAACTTGACAGCAATGAGTTTGGTTTGGTTTGTTGGTAGAGGTTGCCCACATCCCTTGGCTTGTGGCCCCCTCTGTCTCCGAAGCTAGCGATGGTGAGTTGTCTCTTTCTCACCATGCCGTCTCTCTGGTTCTGCCTCTTCTGGCTCCGTGTGCGTCATTGAAAGACCCTTGTGACTCCACTGGGCCCACCCAGATAACCCAAACTAATCTCTTTTAAAGTCAGTGTATTAATTCCACCTGCAACCTGAATTTCCTCTTGCTATATAACTGAACCCAGTCACAGGTTCTAGAGATGAGGATGCGAGTATCTTGGGGGGATCATTATTCTACCCACCACAAAGCGTGCCCGAAGTGGATGGGTGTTGTTTTACATTTTACCTCTAGGGATTTTCAAACTTGTACTGCAGAATCGTGAGGGTGAGTTTGAAAAGGCTGAATTTTAGGCTCCATTAGATTCTGGTTCAGTACTTCTGGAATGGGCCCAAGAGTTCTGAGTTTCTTAGCAAGCTCGCTATGCCTTCCAGATGATCCAAGGACTACATTTTAAAAAATATTCTTTCTCTTGTCTTTGGATAGGGTATTTTTTTTCTCCCAGTTGCTGTTAAGTTGATGCCAATTCATGGTGACCCTATGGGTGTCAGAGTAGAACTGTGCTCCACAGGGTTTTCAACGGCTGATGTTTGGAAGTCGACCAACAGGTCTTTCTTTCAAGCTGCTCTGAGTGGATGAGCCTGTCAACCGTTTGCACCACACAGGGACTCCTAGATAGGGTATCGTGGCTACATTTTAGAAACCTAATTACAAAAGCTATGATCAATTCAACAATTTAGCTAAGTTTATCAAGAACTTCCTATATACCAGATACTGTTCTGAGTGTTATCCATGCATTATCTCATTTAATCCTCACAATAACACTATGAGGTAGGGTTATTATTATCAACTCTACCTTGCAAATGACAAAGAAAAAGGATCAGGAGGTTAAATAACTTGCCTAAGATCACACCAGCAAAGCCACAATGCCTACTCATCTTCTTTTTCTTTTTTCTAAAGCTTGCGTTCTTAACCACTAACTCTATAGCACATGTTGTTGTTGTTGTTATGTGCCATCGAGTCGGACCCAACTCATACCAACCCCTCCTTGGGTTTCCGAGGCGGTATCACTATGGAAGTAGATTGCCCAACCTTTCTTCTGAAGAGTGGCTGGTGGGTTGGACCACCAGCCTTTTGGTTAGTAGTCAAGTGCCTTAGGCACTACGCTACAAGAGCTCCTCTATAGCACATAGTACCCTCAATAAACATATGTTGAATTACTGGGTAAATAAATAGGTAGGGATTTTGCATGTATTACCTCTAATCCTCACAAGAATCCTCAAGGGAGTTAGAATTATTATCTCCCATGAAAGACAAAGACACAGAAGCTTGGAGAGGATAGAGCCCATAACTGTTTCTAACTCCAAAGTCCATGTGCTTCTCACTATACCAGCGGGTCCCGTGAGCAGCCAAGGATTGTTTTCCCATAGGTGCATTTATTGTTATATAAATAACTGACATTATAACAGTTACAGTGCCTTAAATAGTTAATGTTCTGGTTACCTAGTGCCACTCTGACAGAAATATACCACGAATGGGATGACTTGAACAAATAGGAGTTTATTCTCTTACAGTTAGGAGACTTTAAGTCCGAGTTTAAAGTACCAGGCTCCGGGGGCTGGGTGAAAGCCCCTCAACCTTGAACTTCAGCTCTGTCTCCTGCTCCCAGCCCACTGAAGCTGGAGGCTTTTCTTCACTCAGACTTCAGCTTGCTGGCTGCTGAGGCTGACAAGCCCAAGGTTGACAAGTAAAAAGGCACAGTCCTAATGTTACCAAACCACATGGCAGGCCATTAATTCAAGTTCACTGAAAGTTCCAAGGTTGGCAGAGCGTGGCAAGCTGCTGAACAATGAATGACATGGCTACATGCAGGGTTCAAGCATGCCATAAACTAGAGACCATTCCCAAAGTTGTTTCTTATATATGGGAAGCAGACCACATACCCAAAGCAGCTACTCAGCTCCTCCAATAGATTCCACCATGGAGTCGATTACCAGTCTCATCATGGGGAATACTACATCCAGCTGTCCAGCCACTCAACCAGGGCCAGCCAAGTTGACACATAAAGTTAACTATCACAATTAACAAAAAGAAAGTAATTGTACAAAATCAGGCCCCAAATAGTGGCTCCAAATAGGGAAGAAGTTGTTTTCACTACCCCAAAGGTGAGCTATTCCTGGGTAGAGCCAAGCCTGAGAGAGGTGACCCGAACTTTACACTCAGGCAGGTACTAGCACAGCAGTTATGAGCGTCAAACCACCCTGGTAGGGTCTCTTTAATTAAATTCTTCCCCCAAGCACCTGGCAAGGCCACAACAGTGCCCAGGGCAGGGAGGCACAGGCTGGAGAAATGCCATCCTGGAGATACAGATGTCAGAGACTTCAGAGGGCTTCTGTCCCTCAGTGTGTCTCTCACATGCATGCATGCAGGGGACAGTTTTCCTTCATTGTGTGGGCTGGGTCCACGCAGTGTTTAAGCTAGCAGTGAATTGCCCTGGCCTCCTACTGCATCTGACAGACCTCCCAACCCGCTCAGCGGCTCCTGTATCATTTCACTTCCTAAGCTAGAAACTGGAGAGATGGGTTCTAGGCTCACATCCATGTGGAGAGCACTGTTTTCCTCTGAAATGGGCACAAGAGGACAAGAACCTCTCTCCCCTCCTCCTGTCACACTCCATCTCCTTTCTCAGTTACTCGTTTCTCCCTTCCACCATTTTTCTTTTCTCCATTTCTTTCTCTATCCCCTCAAGATGTACCCTCTGCCCCAGCTCTCCTCCTAGCATCTCATTCAATACTCGTTTTGTAGTTCATAAAACAGGTGCTTCATTTCTTCCATTGGGAGGTTGTTAGCTGCCACTGAGTTAGCCCTAACTCATGATGACCTCATGTACAGTGGAAAGATTCAGTGCTCAGTCCTGTACCAAACCCATGGTTGGTTGGGATTGTCTCATTGTGCTTTCTAGAGTCCTCATTTGCAGATTTTCCATAGATTGCCAGGCCTTTCTTCCTGGTCTTAGTCTGGAAGCTCCACTGAAACCAGTTGAACATCATAGCAACACTCCAGCCTCCACTGACAGAGAAGTGGTAGCTGCACATAGTGAGGTACATTGGCCAGAATTCAAGCTTGGGGCTCTCACATGGAGAACAAGAATTCTACCCGTAAACCACCACTGCCCCATTCATTGTAAGGCATAGAGTGTTAATGAAATGAGCTTTGCAGATGTGGAAACTGAGGTTCAAAGAAAGGGAAATGACTCACTCAAGGTCACATAGCATTTGATAGTGGAGCCAGAACTAGAAACCAAGTCTTCCATCCATTCTTTGTGATAATGAGAATGATTCTATGGTACACCAAACAAACAAACAAACAAAAAACTTACCACCATGGAGTCAATTTCATCTCATACTGACCCCCATTGGATTTCTAAGGCTGTAAACCTTTATGGAAGTGGATTGCCTCATCTTCTTCCTGCAGAGCAGCTAGTGGATTTGAACCATCAATCTCGTGGTTAGCAGCCAAACGTCACACCAGAGCTCCCTCTGTGGTACACAGTATGGCAGAAATGGACCATAAGCATAGCTGCTGCCAACAGATTGTAGAAAACATTGAAGAAAATGAGATCTGAAAAACCTCACAAGTTGGTTACTTTTTATTCTGAATTAGTATGCAACCTAATTATACTGATAGGGTTCCTTAAAATGTCAGATTAAATTTGTGTTATGTGTTTATATGATTTAAAAAATAAACAGTGAAGTGAAGGCTAATGAGAAGCGTATAGAGGAGGAGCTTTAAGGGCTTGTTCCTGACTTCCCTGAAGGAGAACCTGTGCTTCAGATACTTTTTGTGCTCTTTCTCATGTGATTCTTGCAACCCCGTAAGACAGGTGAGGAGCTCTGGTAGCATAGTGCCTAAGGCACTTGACTGCTAACCAGAAGGCTGGCAGTTCAAACTTACCAGCCACTCCTCGGAAGGAAGGTTGGGCAATCTACTTCCGTAGTGATATTGCCTCGGCAACCCAAGGAGGGGTCGCTATGAGTCGGGTCTGACTTGACAGCACATAACAACAAGACAGGTGGCCCTGTTTCCATTTTATAAATGAGAAAATGGAGGTCCAGAGAGGTTAATTGACTCACCTATTGTCATCCAACCAATGAATAGCCGAGTTACGTTCAAATTGAGGTCCATCCCATTCCAAAGTTGAATTTCCTTCCCTATTCCATGACACTGGCTCTCCACAGAGACGTGAAGGCTTACTCAGTGACTCAGCTTCCCGTCTGTAAAAGTCTGCCTTCTGGTTTCTGTGTTCACTGATGAAAGACCTCCCTGTCGCCCAAGTTGTCAACCTGCATGATAGGGAGGTAGGAGGGGTCATGGAGCACCAGCACTTGGAAGGGTGTTATCGCTTTTCCTTGGAAGGAGCAAGTTTCCCCCTTTGGGAGGAGCCAGCCAGATCCTTGAGAGCCCTGAGCCATGGGGCGACAGCTGTGCTCTGAGAACTGGAGGGCTTGCCAGGGGCACCATGGGTCAGGGCCTGGCTCAGCAGCAGGGCAGGAGCTTCCTGTGCCCAGGAGGGCTGCCCTCCAGCTGCTTGTGCAATCTCACTATGAATAGGTCTGGGTGTATGGTCTGGGGCCAAAGAGACCAGCTTGTTTCCTATGGGGAGACAGCTCCCCTCTGGAATTCTGGGAGGTGAGGGAGCACAGCTATGTGAGGTCAGGCAGCTGACCCTGAGGCTGGGCGTTCCAATGTGGTGGCGTGAGGGGAGGGGCCTGGCCAGACCGGATGGACAGGTTGTGCAGAACATGAGTCTTTAGTGTGCAGAGATCACCTGATGGACATTCGACTTTGAGCTCTGACAGCTCTGCCTCCCTCCCTAGCAGTCACCTGGTCACTCTGATTCTGCCTCCTAAATGTCTCTCCCATCCTCGAACCCTCACTCTCACCACCTTAGTTCAGATACTCATTACCTTAGGTATGGACTTTTAAAACAGACTTTTTTGATTAAATTAAATATTTTTAAAATTAAGTATTTTTTTAGATTACAAGTCTGAAAACAGACTTTTTTTAAAATTTTTATTGTGATTTGGGTGAACGTTTACAGAGCAAATTCATCTTGTGTTGTTATGTGCTGTCGAGTCGGACATACAGCAATTCATACACATTTTGTCTCATGACATTGACTGCAACTCCCCACAATGTAACAGCTCTCTTCCCACTTCCTCCCCATAGTTACCTCTCCCCTGTGTCTTTCCTCTTCGTGTACTCCTGCCCTGCAAACTGTCTCCCTGTGCAAACACTGCCCTTCTGTTCTCTCACAATTGCTCACTCCAAGGCGTGTATCTACTTGATGTAAATGATCACTCCACATGCCTGTCTATGGTTTGGCTGGAAGCCACAGGAGTGAGTTCAATTCCAGACTTCAAGAGTAGCCAGGGACCATAGTTTTAGGGATCTCGCGACACTATATCACAGTAAACTTGGTCTTATTTTTATGATCATGAATTTTGTTCCACATTGTTCTCCCACTCTATCCAGGATCTCCTACATGGATCCCCCTCTGAATGGTTGACAGTGGTAGCTGGGCACCATCTAGTTCTTCTGGTCTCGTGGGCAAATAAGCTAAGGATCACATGGTTTACCAGTCACTTGGACAATTTTTTTCATGTGTCTTTGGTTTTCTTCATTCTTCCTTGCTCTGAACGAGGAAAGACTCATCGTTGCATCTAGATGGCTGCTTGCAAGCTTTTAAGTTCCCAGTTGCTACTCACCAAAGTAGGCTATAGAACAATGTTTTGTGTAGTATGTTATGCTGATTGAACTTGATGTCCCCTGCGACCATGGTGTCAAGCCCACAGGTCCAACTACTTGCTCCCCCTGGGTAGGTGGCTGTGGCCAAGAAGCCACCACAACCTTGTCCCTTGTCAGCTCCATTATACACCTGGACATTCTTATAACATACAAATATGCTTATAGATACATTGTCTCCCAAACCTATACATGGTCATGGGCACATTCCCCCCTGCCTAGATATATCTGATCATTCAGCCTGTCCACCCATCTATCCACCAGTATATCAATGCTTGCCATCACTGACAATGCATTACTGTACATGCAAAAGCGTTCATCTTTGTCGTCTGTGCCTCCCATGTACCTCTCTTTGTCTTCCTTTTCCTCAATGCTACCGTGTTGATCATTCCCATTTGGCATATTTCCCTTCCCTTCACCCAGATTAATACTTGTCTCTGCCTGTCTAGCAGTGTTCCCTCCCCTCCCTTCATACTACTGGTAACCAACAAAGAAAGTTTCCTTCCATATATAAACCTTTCCTTGACTTTTTACAATAATGAACTAATACAATATTTGTTCTTCTATGATTGACTTATTTCATTCTGTATAATGTCCTCCAAATTCATCCACATTATGTCGTGTTTTGTAGATTCTACATTATTCTTTAGTGTTTCATAGTATTCCATTGTGTGTATGTACCATAGTTTGGTTATCCATTCTTCTGTTGATGGACACCTAGGTTGTTTTAATATTTTTGCTATTGTAAATAGTGCTGCGATGAACATGGGTGTGCATATATCTGTTTTTGTCCTGGCTCTCACTCCTTTAGGATATACACCTAGTAATGGGATTGCTAGTTCAAATGGTATTTCTCATTCCAGCTTTTGAAGGAGTTTCCATACTGCTTTCCACAGTGGTTGTATCATTTGACAGTCCCACCAGCAGTGTGTGAGAGTCCCAATCTCTCCACATCCTTGCCAGCATTTGTTATTTTCTATCTTGTTCAACTTTGTTATTAGTGCTGGGGTGAGCTGGTATCTCATTGTTGTTTTAATTTGCATCTCTCTGGTGGCTAATGATCGTGAACATTTCTTCATGTGTTTGTTGGCTGCCTGGATATCCTCTTTGGTGAAGTTAAAAACAGACTTTAATTTAATCTAAAAAATTTTAAAAATATGAGGCTGAGGGAAAGCAGGAATTCTCATATATTGTTATTGTTGTGAGTTAGTACATTGGAGGTCAATTTGACAATCTCCATCAAAATTACAAATGTATATACCATTTGATCTAGCAATTCCACATTTAGGCATTGATCTTAAAAAGAGTTTTGCATATGTGTGAAATAATATATGATTATGGCTACTCATTGCCATGTTGCTTGGTAGTAACAAGTTTGGACCAGTGTCTATCAATAGAGGACTAGTTCAATGAATTATGATACATCAACACAATGGAATACTACACAAATATAAAAAAAAAAAAAACCAGAAAATTTTCCATGTACTAATGTCTTCTCCATGTATGAGAAAAGCATTAAGAAAGCAAGAAGCCCAACAGTGCATATAAATAACAACAAATGTGTATAATGTACTTTTTGTGTAATAAAAAGGGGAAAATAAGAATGTGTGTTTTGATTGATTGTAGGTGCATAAGAAATTCTGAAAGGACATCTAAGACACTAAGTATTTACCTTTGGGGTCAGGCAGGCTAGGCAGATAGGGGACAAGGGTGGGAGGAAAACATTCTCTCTATACCTTGTTTATGCTTCTGGCTTTTGAATCATGTGAGTTCATTACTTTGCAAAATAGTAATTTAAAAATAAAAACCGAAACCAAACTCACTGTCGTTGAGTCGGATCTGACTGATAGCAACTGACCCCTCCTTGGGTTTCCAAGGCAGTATCACTACAGAAGTAGATTGCCCAATCTTCCTTCTGAGTGGGTGGTGGGTTTGAATCGTGAGCCTTCTGGTTAGCAGTCGAATGCCTTAGGCACTATGCTGCCAGGGCTTACTACCAATTTAAAAATACAGTGCAACAAAATGAAGATGTATCTGACAAATCTGCAGCTCAGAGAGAGGGAAATGACTCACCATAACCCAAATGACTTGATACATTTGTCTTTGCGAGTATGTCCCAGCATGAGAACCCTCTTCTTACTTGGGTCAGTTACCCATTGGGTACGTTTCAATTGGTGGAAGTGCCCCCTCCCCTACTAGAGGGAGCCATGTGTTCCTGGATCCCTTCCAGTTGGGACTCAGGCAGCAGGTGTACTCAGGTGGTCTTAGACTTTGAATGTGGAGGGACTGAAGGAGGAACCAACCAAACCAAATCAACTGTCATTGAGTTGATTCTGACTCATAGTGACCCTGATAGGACAGAATAGAACTGCTCCCTATGGTTTCCAAGGCTGTAAATCTTTATGGAAGTAGACTGCTTCATGTTCTTCCTGTGGAGCGGCTGGTAGGTTCGAATCACTGGCCTTTAGATTAGCAGCTGAACGCTTTAACCACTACGCCACCAGAGCTCCTTGAATGAGGTATGCAACGCAATGCGCTTTCATGGAGTCAGATCCAACTTATAGAGACCCCTCCTTGGGTTTCTGAGGTGGTATCACTATGGAAGTAGGTTTCCCAACCTTCCTTCCAAGGAGTGGCTGATGGATTTAAACCACCAGCCTTCTGGTTAGCAGTCAAATGCCTTAGGCACTATGCCACCAGAGTTCCCTGAATGAGATGCAGTTAAAGATTATTCATGGTAGCAATGGTGAGGTCCCGAGCCCAGTGGCAAGCCTGTATTTTTGGATTGTACTTTCTAGTACCTCTCCCCAGTCATTGTTTACACAGACACACAATTTGTTTTCTATCTTTTTTCTCATATCAATATGTAAAGTTATATAAGAGCAATAATTACATTTCTAAGAGCATATCTGAGCATTTTCTAAGTACATACTTACATAATGTTTATAAATACTATCTATATAAATACTGGGGAGCTCTGGTAGCATAGTGCCTAAGGCACTTGACTGCTAACCAGAAGGCTGG
>NW_006921659.1:4525276-4567653 GCF_000298275.1 Orycteropus afer afer
TACTTCCGTAGTGATACTGCCTCGGAAACCCAAGGAGGGGTCGCTATGAGTCGGGGCCGACTCGACAGCAAATAACAACAACAACAACATATAAATACTATTATTGTTTTAATAGGTGCATAAGACTCCTTTGTACTGATTTGGTAATGCCCATATATATTGTGGTTTTTAAGATGTTAATAGGAGGAAGTTATGGAAGCCCAGAGTTATAAAGACCAAATTTGCAATGATACTATTCATTCTTCATATTCCTTCTAAACAGTTAATATTTCATTATCTCCATATCTACTCCCCAGTATCCTTCTCTTACCTTCTTCCCTCCAGATGCAGCAGGAGTCAAAGTCAGCCTTTCCAACTCAGTTCTTCAGAAAATGGTATTTATAAAAGTAACACACTCATCTTAATAAGTTAGTATACTACACAGGGGGAATAGTTGAAAGCTAGAGTCCCTTGTCTACCTACCCAGAAGTAACACTTACTGTTTTTTTTTTTTATTTCTTCTAGACTAGGGTTTCCCAACTTGGTTGGAAAATTACAGGGTCTCTAGTTACTGATCCTTCGGGGCAGCCTGTAGGGCCTGTGAATGGCAAAGCTCCAAGTCCAGTTACTTGGGATCTGGAGCAGCCTTCTCTTGTCATCCTAGTGTGCCATGCAAGCCTTGTCATTTTTTGTGGGTGCCATTTTGTGAAAATAGTTCTAGAGTTACCATGACTTATTTTCTCAACATCCTTCCTCTAGAATCCACCTCCCATAGTGTACCTGAGGGCTCTTTCTAAGGGCCATCTCCCATCAGGTCATTGCTCTGCTGGTTCCTGACTCCTCTAGCACCAAGTCCAGACTCCTTGGTCTAGAATTTTGTGGCAGCCTACTTTTCTCCCCTGATTTGTCATCTTCATGCTCTTAAAGTCAGTTACCTGAGCATGTTCCAGTGTTCCATGCTTCTTGCCTTATTCCTTGCAATTCATCACTTCAGTTAGAAAGCCAGAACCATTTCTGCCGTTGTGAACTCAAATATAACTTCCTCTGGGCTACCACAGCTCTAGTTCCTCTCTCCCTCCACCATAGTCTTAACATCATCCATGGGGTTCATTTACTCAAGAATACCTGGATATTTCAGTTCAGCCCATGTAGGCCCACCTCTCCAAGACAAGTGTAGTGCCTGGAGCACAGTAGGTGCTGGTGGGATCCTGAGAAAGGGCCCTATGCCAACACAAGAACAGCATTGAGAATTTTCTCCCCCAAGTGGGAGTAGGGTTGTTGTGTGTTTCTGGAATGTTCTCAGAGAAAGGAGCCCAAAAAAGAACAGTTTTGAACCATTACCTATGTGACATTCTCCATCCATAACCTCATAGCCATCTCCTTACTTTTCCACATGCCAGGAAATGACTGTGGGTGCATATGGGGTGTGGCAGATAGGGGCTATGGATCGATTCTACTTTGCTCCACAATCTGGCCCTTTCTAGACACTAGACACCACACACACACACACACACACACACACACACACCATCAATTTCATTAAAGTATTAAAAATTTTTGACATTCTCTTAATTTTCCAGTGAGGCAAATCCAGGGAAAACCTCTCTCCAGCTCCAATTGTATGTAGTCCTCTGAGGCCAGGCCCATTGCTGCTTTTTGAGGGAGATAAAGCACAGCTAGAGTGCATTTCCTGATTGCATCTCTCTTCATGGCCACACTTCAAATACACTGCCTGTCCACACTCCCATCGTAGGACAGAGCTCAGAGGCATCTGGGGCATTACAGACCACTCCCCTATCCCCCTATCATTCCATGTCTCAGGGCAGTGCCTGTGGGTGAGTATGGGTGTTTGGTAGATCAATGCAACACTGCTGCCGAGCAGGATCCCACAGATTGCCCAACCTTCCTTTCTGCGGAGTGGCTGGTGGGTTTGAACCACCAGCCTTCTGGTTAACAGTCAAATGCCTTAGGCACTACACCACCACAGCTCCTGTTTGGTAGCTGTTGTTGTGTGCTGTCAAGTCAGACTCGACTCAGAGCGACCCCTCCTCCTTGGGTTTCCGAGGCAGTATCGCTACGGAAGTAGATTGCCCATCTTCCTTCCGAGGAGTGGCTGGTGGGTTTGAGCAGCTAGCCTTCTGGTTAGCAGTCAAGTGCCTTAGGCACTGTGCTACCAGAGCTCCTAAATTCTAGCTTCCTCCACCTTCTGCCTTCTAGCTGTGACATGGATCATTTAGCTACTATTTGCCAAAGCAGCATTTTCTGGCTAAAAGGTTTGCCCTCACTACTTGAACATTTGCATAACCTTATCTCTAAAGTATTTTTGAGATTAACTAGTTCAATTTCTCCCTTTTTAAAACAAACCATGGAGGAGGGAGAGTCAGCAAGAATTGAATCCTTATTCTCAAGGTGGAGAAGATAAGATGATACCCAACTGAACTCACCCAGGACAGTGCCCTGGTCGTAGTTCTCTTGGTGCCCATCACAGGGTCAGGCCCACTGCCACACTTGACATTGACTTAGCAGTTGTTGATGGTTAAATTAATGTTAATTAATCTTTGGTTGAATTTTTACCTGGTTTGGATGACACTCTACTGAGAGTCTTGATAGCTGCTATTGGATTCTTTTGGGAAACAGAATCAAATTTGGGATGCAATCTCAAGTGAAATGCCTTCTCCCAGATGGCTTTGGTATTAAGAGATATGGAAGGTTTTACAAATAATTAAAGCAATGGTAAGGAAAAACTCACAAACATATGACTCCCCACCAATACAGAATTAAGCCCAAAGGGCAAACTTAAAAATCTTTTTCACCTACCCACTAAAAAAGCCCATTGTCATTGAGTCAATTGCGACTCATAGTGACCCTATAGTGCGGAGTAGAATTGCCCTATAGGGTCTCCAAGACTGTAAATCTTTCTCCCACAGAGAGGCTAGTGGGGTTGAACCCGCTGACTTTTTGGTTAGCAGCCCAATGCATTAACCATTACACTACCAGAGCCCCATTATGTTGCTTGAGACCTCAAACTCCCATTCTAGGGGATTTCTCTAAGTTGAATCATTTTTATAGCATGTCTATTAAAATGGACAATACATCCCAGGTTACTAGAAATAGTTTCACAACAGGGTGGAGTTCCCTCTAACTTAACCAAGAGCCCTAAATGTACACACAGAGGAAATATTTATGCTGTTGCTACCAGAAGCCTGAAGCATTGTTTGACTTTCGATGTGCAGGAGGGCAGTGTTGATGACTGCTGTCCATTTGCTGGACTCACGTGAGGAGGAACTCATTAGGGCCCAAATGTTGACAGGTCAAAGCTGCTGACACTCCTAGAAGACAAAGAGTCTAGACTCCGCCTCTGTACTTAAAAGCTCCTCTGGGGCAACATGACTCAGTGTGCACCAAAGTGGCTATCAGCCACCATGAATAATGCCATAAATTTGCTTTTATTAAATTGTCTGGTTGTCTGTAGAGGTCAAAAGTGGGCCAGAGAAAAAGTTTACTAGGTTCATTTAGTTTAGAGATCTCAGGATAGAGTCACTCAGCTTTGTGCCTCACCCAGCCTGTGAGTAATTCCACAGGAAGACCTCAAGATAAACTCAGCTGTTTCATTCCTGGGTTTAAAGAAAGGAGGAGGGAGAACAAAAAGACTTCTTGGAGTGAGATAGAGTGTCATTAATGCTTTATTTACATGCGTCACCATCTCTTTTACAAACTAGATTACGATTTTAAATGGAATACACAAGGCAATATCTACAAACACCAAGGAAAGTACTGCATCTCTATTTCATTTGGAAAGGGGAAGATTCCCAAATCAAACTGGTTTTAATCCTTGAGAAGAAAGGCAGTAGAGTTAAGTCATGGCAACATATGGTTGGATAAAATCTTCAGTAAGAATGCAATTATGATAGTGTTCGCTTTGAAAGAAAGGATGAGGTACTTCAAATCAAAGTGTGGACTGCTTGACTCTTGGGTGTTTGAACATGGCCATGCACCAGTGATATTGATTTAATTCTAGTTTGTATGGGGTCTGAGCAAGAAACTGAAACAAGTAAGACAGTTTTACAGATACTGTATACAGTTTTTTTTTTTTTCATTCAAGCAACTTTTTTTTCTTAAAAAAAGTTAAACATGTGAAGCCAAAATGCACATTTTTTTTAATATTTACTGATTTTTCTGGTCCTCCACATCTGTGTATGTTTCCATGTACATAGTGTGCTAGGACAAGTGTATGTGAGAAGACTGATTGCCAGGCAATGAGATAATTTTAGAGAATTAAGTAACTAGACATACAGTTTTTGAAAGCAGCCACACAAATATTTCTGGAGTGTGGCAGAGGCCTTGTAACCAATCATTCATCAGAGGAAAATATGTACAAATAAAATTAAACCAGAAGAAAACATCCCATCATTCAAACTGCATTCAAAATTAAAAATGTTACCCACATAAGAGTTAGATCAAACACAATCCACTCTTTTCAGTTATCTGGGCACCTGCTGCAAGATCTCGTTTCACAGACATGATTTCACAAGAATTTCATGGACCCCCCTCTTTGTGCCACCTCTGCCACCCCCAGTCTCCAGGAGATGCTCAGTTCTCCCTACCTCTTCACCAGTGATCGCATTTTTATAAAACAATTTTGCTTTTCTTAGTTTTTCTTTAAAACATAATACCTAATCATACAGCTCACAAAAATACAGTAAGAAGAAAGGAAAAAGAAAGTCAGAGTCCGAGCTGTCAGGGTTTTTGCTTTTGGGGGGAAGGGTAACAATTTTATTTTGCCTAGCCCAGCCCTTGGCACTACCCCGTGAAATAGTGGGCTGGCTATTAGCTTTTACTCTTGAAGGTCTTTCCAAGATTCAAATATGTTCATTGTTCCTTAAATGGGGTTCATTAGGTAGAGGTGAAGTGTGTCCCTACCGTTCTTAAACTGTATGAACTAGTAAGCCACCTGAAATCAGTCCCCCCGCCCTCGACTGGTCATATCTGACATTAGTGTGCCACCACGTCCTCTCTTCAGGATAGAAGCAACGCACATGTAATGATAAAAATCAACACCCCAAACACACACACAGTCTGCCTTCTACTACACATGTGGCAGAAGTGTATTTGAGCCATCTTTATATTGCAGAGGGTTCAGTAAAGGAAAGCTACCTCAGCTTCATTCACAGTTAAAGGTTTACCTTAAACCTAGCAGCTCGCACCAGGACAGGGTAGGTTTAGGATAAAGCTCTTTTCTACCTTTGGTAAAAATCTATCAGCTTCTGGAGCCTAGAGGAGAACAGCCAGGCCACTGAGTTCACACCATGTTGTCAACATCGGCTACTGCTCTTTCTAATTTCCCCATCATAAACTAGAAGACTCCCTCCAGCAGTACTCATCAGGGGTCAAACATTACAGGTTCCAGCCCCGCCCCCAGGCTACTAAGTATTCTTCTGAGATGCTCCAGATCAGAAAACTTACTGTAAGGGACTGTGACCCTCAGAACTCGAAATGAGACAGAGGGCTCAAGCCACACCTTTGCTTGGTCTGTCTGCCTTAGAATCGGCTGTCTAAGGGACTTGATGTCTCCTGTGAGAGGCCAGCTGCGAGGAGGTGAGGGTGAGGGTCGAGGTGAGGGTGAGGGTCGAGGGGACAGCTATGATCCTTAACAGGCTTAGCTATCAGATTCTGGCCTCACCGCCTGCCCCTGGGGCTGGCAGGTCCCACAGTGCTGATGCTGGTGCTCTACTCTGCCCTGCTCTTAGCTCCCCATAACACTCCTCACATAGATGCTGTTTCAGTTGTTAACAACAACAACAAAATCCAAGGACACAAAACACTCCATTTCCCTAATCTGTTCTATTGCTGCCCTGTTCTCATACCTCCTCTCTCTCACCTATTTTAGATTAAATTATAATCTGGTTCTAGGACATGTGGTAAGACATTCCACCTGAAATCCAACAGACATTGGAACAGAAGACAATAAACAAGATGCAATATGTCTGAAAGGACTTCAGCATTTTTCAGCTGAAACTGAGGGCTGCCTTTCTTCCTCTCAAAGCAGCTCCCAGGGTTCCATGAAACTGCAAGGCTAACAGCCATCTCGTTAGTTACCCTGCTGATTTGTTTTAGCTCATGAGAAAACGGATCAGGGCCCTCATTTTGGTAGCACTCCAAGTTTGAACCTCCTCTCCTCCCTCCGTCCCTAGCTGCTGCCACTGCCTCCCAACTGCACCCCACTTGGGGCAGCAGCACTTGGGAAGCCAGAGAGGCAGCCCCCTTTCGCCGATTCTGGGTAGCTCTTGCATAGCTCCTGTGTAGAGCAGACTATGGAAGAATCAAGGAAGTGGCTGGCATCATGATAAAGGTCTATGGGAAGCAAGTCTGTCTCACTGACAAGCAGACCATCTGAATAGAATACGTAGTTTTAAAAATTATATATATTTTAAAAATGAAGATTATAAACTTGTAGCAGTTTAGAAAAGGCAATATGCTACAGGGCTACTATAACCACAACTGCACAACAATTTACAGATTCAGTTAAAGGAAGGGTGAAATCAACGGGGCCATCACTCAAACAATGACAACCTAAAGTGAGGCAGGAGAGATGTGTGACAATACCAAATGGAACTTCCATTATGCTAGGAGCTGTTATCACCACCAGTATCACCCCCAGAGGAGTTACAAAGCAAAGGTGCACAAGGGGGCCCCAGCAGATGGTGGTGGTGTGCAGGGGGGTGGGTGGCACGTCTGTGTTGGTGGAAGGGAGGCAGTGCCCACTGCACGATGCAAGCATCAGCCAGAACTCATGCAGGGAAGTCTGTGCTGAAATACTAGCCTGTATTCCTAACGTCCATGCATAATGTTCCATTTTTGTACTGTACATGATAAAATATATTTATACATTTATATGCCTAATATTTCTTTTTTTATGCGAAGAAAGGAGTCTTCATATATCACTTTGGAGAAGTACGCATATGCTGTGCTAGTCAGAGTGTCATTTACCAGTTTCATATGAACCAAAGGTGTTCCCAACTGTTCTCTCTACCAGGAGGGTAACAGATATAATCACACTTTCCAGGTTAACAGAAAGCACCTATACAGCACCATACTTTTTGAAAACAAAACAAAATGAAATTCATAGAAGCAGAAAAGTTAAAAAAAAAAAAAAAAGTTAAAACTGCCCTATCTTGCACTTCCACTGTATCATTTGTACGATGATAATCTAAGCTTATACATTTAAAAAAAAAAATCAGCTTGTATGCTATTGCCTTTCATTCATACACTTTTAGTAGATTAGGTTATACACAGCAAGGTTGAAAATCATCAAAGGTGTGTTTTTAGGGAAACAGTGAAGTAAGAACTACCTCAGCATGGACTCGGGTTTGTACTCTTGACACATTTCACACCCTAGACTTAATGCTCACCTATAATTTCATTGCTTCTGCAAAGCAAACAGAATTACTTTTTTTCCTTTTTTCTCCTTAAAACTAAATCCTTTAGTGGCATTTGGCAATAAGTGGACTGCTAAGCTGATTTCTTTGCTGAAAAGAGCCTAGTTTCTAACCAACAAACCAACACTGTTCATTCACTGCATTAGCTGAGGCTACTGTCAGGAGACCATAGCCCCTATAAATCTGGCAAGTGCAGACCAGGTGCTGGGGGGCTCGTCCACAGACTGCCCTTACTCAGAACTGAAAATATACTGGGCCGGACTCTGCACTTCACGTGTTTTGCCTATGCAGGGTTCAGTCCTAGACTGGTATGCATAGCAAACAATTGTGCCATTGTTCAGTTTTTAGAAAAGGATAATTTTCTACCAAACAAAAGAAGAGAGAAAATTCCCCTTAGTTTATGTAATAGGTTAGTTTATGGAGTTCCATGGGCTCAAAAGCTTGTGATGTCCAAAGCTGGAATGGTAACTGGTACGACATTTTCTTTCTGTTTTTAAATTTGCCAGGGGAAAGACAGTTGACATTTTTACAGAAAAAATACTGCAAGTTACTGCATGTGAAAAACTGAGTAAGCCAAAGGAAAACAAAGACAAAAACAACAGTTAAAACATCCCATAAACCATCGCAGTATGAAAACACCACAGAATCGCCAACGGGGGTTCATGGTGTGCTCTAAAGGTGGGTGGTGCTGACTGGGTGCCGTCCTCCGCTGGCAGGTGTCTCATCACGCTGTACAAGGAAGATTTTGCATACTTTTATAGAGTTCTGTTCCAAGGGTAAGTGCTTCACCGGGGCAAGGGACCATTAACAGTCTCTGCTGGGTTAGGAGAATGGTGTGGGATTCACAAAGGTGGTAAGCTGTAAACGGTATCACTGTCCACTTGCTGAGAGCAGATTTGGCAAAGGATTTTCTTTGTAGGTCTTGTGTCAGTTTGAGGGTCTAAAGGAGAAAAGAAAACCAGAGGTTGATTATTAAGGACGTTCAAATAGCAACACTGGGCATTTCAGGATCACACTTCATCCGCTTCCTGTTTCCTATATCCCACCTCTGAACCCAGGATACTTGCAGAAAAGTTGTTTTGCTACATGTTTCAAAAGGTCAGAACATCTAAGGATAAAACATGGACACTACTTACCTTCTCTGCTTGAGTGCAAAGTGCTTGAAAGGTGAAAAACCCAATGTCAAAAAACCAAAACCAAATGTTAAGTAGGGTTATTTACTTTGGGAGGTTAACAAAGAAAGACAAGCCAGGCATGTTATATTGAGTCCCTTTAAGTTAAGGATGTCCAGGGTGCAAATGGAATTTTGTTCTGGACTTCTGGATTGAGGGGTTTCCTGGGACATGAGACTTTTGGTGGTAAAACCAGGAAAGCTGGTTACCCTAAGGAGCCCAGGTATACTTCTCTGGTTCTCCGCCCCCGTCTATGTGAAGTATCAGATCTCGAGTACCACTCTTTCCATCAGTATCACAGTGCCAGGGGAGGTGGACGTGGCCACTCTCCACAGGCTTAGTAAGCTGGCACTACTGGGTGTGGGTAATCTTGATTCCCCTTCCACAGGAAGAGCAAGTGATCTCAAGGTGGGCAGCCTTAGACATTTTTTATATTAAAAACCTGCAGGGACAAAATTACACGGCATACACATAGGACCAAATTACAGATTCTTCACAGAACATCACATTAACAACTAACGGCATCATCACCATCATTACTCCATCAATGGAAAAGCACACGCAGGAAGTCCACAGAGTTTAGGAATTATACAAGTCTAACTGGACTTCACATGACCGCCGAGCCCAGAAAAGTTAGAGGATTTTTTTTTTTTTTTCAGTAAGTGTATGCTCGTAGAGATGTAGCTAAAAGACCTGACATGATGGGCCTCAAGACGTAAGACCTTTTGTTTATGGAAAATACAGTGTCGGCTGTCATGGCAATTAAAAAAAATGGCTCTAGGCCAAGAAATGGATAGAAAAGCAGTAGCGAAGCAACAAGAAGTCACTGTCTTCTCACTGGATCAGATGAGCAAGTAATGGCAAACACATCAACAAATTCACAAATACATATGTCACACACATCTGCTTCTCCCCCTCAGAAGAGATGCCATCATGTTTATTTGGAATTTTTACAAGTGTACTTGGAACTGCGATCTCTTTGGGAACTCTGTGCTTCCTGGCAACCTGGCCTTTCTTGCACCAATATTCAGAGAGAGAGCAGGGCTTAGTATTTACATACCCATGTTACATACCCACGATAGCCATGTTATAGACCCAGAGTCATACTTACCCTGGCTATTGCTCCAAATAGAAGAATTACTAGAGGCAGAGACAACAAAGCAAGAAAAGAAGGTGATTTCTTCTTGCCACCCATCCTGTTTCCCTGACTGAAGATTCTCTAGAGGCACTGTTTGCTTTGTAAAGGTACTAGATAATGTAATCCTGGACTATAAAATGACCGCCTGTTGATTTCAGAGGGAGCAAAAGTGAAAAGAAGTACTAGACCTCAGAGTGTGTGAGGAATTCAGCCCGCTACAGTCAGCGCTGCTCTAGCTACTTGACCTGGTGCCCCTGAAGCAGGAATAGACAAAGGTCCAAAAATGGATCTTTGCAGGGGATTCGTTGTTTCCCTTCACAATAACAATTAATAAACCATAGTCTAACATCACTATGCAATTAGTCATCAGAGGACTACGGTCCCCAAATCCCGATCCTGTCAGTGCCAAGGGAGAAGCGAGAAAGTATTACCTAATTCAGTCCCCCTCCCCCGGTCCCCTCTGGGGTTAATTATTTAGCCATGGAAACTAGTACATAATGGGAAGGTGACATACGTCATTCCCCAAGAACAGAAGAAAGCATGCAGCCTGTTAATGCTGGGCCAGCAGAGAACGGAAGGAGACAGGAGGCAGAAGGACCCATGACCCTCACATGGCATCATTCTAAGCAGAACAAGACATCAGCTCGGAAAGCAGAGGCAGGAGGCCCACCTCACACCATCTAGAGCAGCAACCAGTACCAGTGCCCAGGGCATATACCCACTCCCTCATCAAAAGGTCTGGAATCTTCAGGGAACCTCATCATTAAAACAGAGATGCACTCATCATCACTCTTTCCCTGACTGTGGAATGGGGCTGGGGCCACCGGTGACGCTAAGTCCTGGAGCCTCCCCGAGGTCTCAACAGCAATGCCCTCTCAGGGAGGCCTGCTCAGGAAGGTGCCTCTGGGCCCACAGCTTGGGCTGGTAGAGGCCCAGGCTTAGGTTTGGAGGCAGCTCTTGCAGAGGACACATTTAATAAAGAAACTCCTACTCCACAGAACAGAACGGCAACTGGTTGTCTCTGTGATAGAAGGAAAACAGATTGCAAAATATTGTGAAAACATAAAGGAGCCAAATAAATGTTGAACAGAAATACAATTATCCTTCTAAGAGGCACACCAATCATAATCCACTCTGAAGACTAGAGTAATAAAAAATCATCCCAAGGAAAGCGGCTCCTCATCTGTCTTAGATTTTTAATCATTCCTTTGTGGCTCACTGTTTGCACATATTTATTTGACTCAAGCAAGGACTGAAAGAGTAGAGGGAGCATATTAAGTGATGAAACCAGTCACTGTGCTGGGAATTAAATGGTACTTAGGGTTGGGTATATGTTTCATGGGTTTCAATGAAGCTCACGTTTTACAATGTTTAAAGTATGGCATTTTATGTATATGAACGTGTATATGCATTCATAGCCTTCTAGTCTGAAAACATAACAGATAAAGCAAAGCTTTTAGAAGGAAAAGCAAGCAGGTAACTGATGATAATGATAGTGATTACTTCATAGTTAGGAGGCAATATGTCAATCACGATCAGTATGAAAATGTCCTATCCCATCAGTGAATTTCACTAATAGAGAGAAGACACCCCTGTCCCACCCAATAAATAAGTTTGAAATCAGACAGCTTCTAAAAGGAAAATGAAATAGGGAGACGAAATGATGAGGCCCAGTCTAAAAATATCTATAGATGCTGTCATTTGGTCTCTGGTGAGAGTAAGTCCCTCTATAATCTTGGCATCTGCAGGGAAGGCAAGTTTCTGCCTAATTATTGCCACTAAATCACATGATGTTCTAAGAAAGGGAAACACCCCCCAAAACCCCACACAAAACAACCTCGGATCAACTTTAATCGGAGAATAAAACACAAATATTCCTACTGCTGTCCTCCCACAACTTAATTTCACTGTGAAAAATTTGGATTTTTAAGTAGTATTTTTATCTTCTTGACAGAGAAGAAAGAACAGGACCCCAATACCAAATATGAGATAAATAGAGAAGACAGAGTAGGATGAAACCCTCAACACATACAAATCCTTGGAGATTAGCAACTACATTCCACAGCTGGAGCTAAAAGACGTTCGGAGGAAGGTGTGCTTGAAAAAATTAACGTAAAACAGCACTTTCCTCACTCTATAACAAGAAAAGATAATTTATTTGCAACCCCTGGAGCTGGGGACTAAATATGGAACATTTAGGACAGAAAAGGAAATGAACTGGCATTCATTCAGTCTGACAAGGAAGTCTCACTTGGAGTTCAGAAAAACAGGTGTGGGTTTCAGAGTAAACCCTGAGTAACTGAGCCACCATCTGCCTGCCACCATCTCTGCTTCACCCCTAGAACCATTTAAGACACCAACCATCATGAGCCATAATCATCTATCAGTATCCACCAAGGCTTTCTTAGCTGGTGCTACCCAGGAAAAGCTGCATTTTTGTGGATGTTGGTTAAAAAACAAACAAACAAACAAAAAACACCTCACTGCCATCAAGTTGATTGGACTCATAGCGACCCCTCCTTGGGTTTCCCAGGTGGTATCACTACGGAAATAGATTGTCCAACTTTCCTTCTGAGGAGTGGCTGGTGGGTTTGAACCACCAGCCTTCTGGTTAGCAGTCAAGTGCCTTAGGCACTATGCTACCAGCTGGTAGCCATGTCTAATTGGAGCTTCAAAATGGAGTTCATCTTCACAGGCAAAATACCAAGCAGCTCAAGAAAATATATTAACATCCTTCAAATGCTACCATTTCCAAGAAGCATTTCAGAAGACCAACTCAGATGTGTCAAGATTTAGTCTTATTTGAATCCAGACAGAATCTACTGTTTGTAGGATAAGACTTAGAATTTGGATTTTTTTTTTTTTTTGCGCGGGGTGTGGGGTATTGGGAAAGATGGTTCCCAAATGCTCAGTTTCTAGGACTCATTTCTTGTAAGATAAAAATCTACTAAGGATCAAGCTACCCAGTAACTATTACTGTAGACTCTGACACCTAGCGACCCTATAGAAAAGAGGAAAACTGCCCCCTAAGTATTTCTAAGGCTGTAATCTTTAAGGAAGCAGACTGCCACTTCTTTCCCCCAGGGAGCGCCTGCTGGGTTCCCACTCAGCACTTACCCAGTAGACCACCACCAGTGCTCCTTAAGTTATACAATGCATGACATAATTTTAACATTCCACTAATTATTCCCGCTTAAAGTTTTTACAAGGATTTAACAAAGAATTTATCTTCTTCCAACCTTTCTTCACATCCCACCCTATACACTCTAGCACCAGCCTGAAATCAAGAATCTTGCTACTACTTTAAGTTGCTGCAGTTGCCAAAGTGATTCACCATTTTAAAACAAAAGAGAGCTATAGTTCAAGAGGAAATGCTTAGAGGCAAAAACCATGATCTGAATATCACAATGTTTATATTTTCTGGGTGTGACCCTATCCTGTAGGGTTCTTCACTGCATTTGCTGGGGTGGGGGAGGTGATGAATGACTGGGAGGGTACAGTCACCCCCTTCAGGCTGGGATGCCCCAGATCCCTTGAAGGGAGGGTGGAAGAGTGAAGGTGTAATGCTCCCTGCAAATCTAAGGGTTTGGCTACCAAGTCCAGAAGAGATAAGTCCTTGAAGTTCTCCTATCCTGCTCTGGATGTACGAGGTTTTGAAGGGCAATCTAATTTTTCCAAAAGTGAACTGTGAAGTTGAAAACTCAAAAGCAGCTATTTTAGTTCACAAATAATCTAAATCATTCATCTACCTATAAGAATGTGACCAAGACATGTAAGTGACACAAGTGGTGGTCAAGAAACAACCATCACACCAGTGTAACAGAGGAAGGAAACCGAGAAGGAAATGGAAAGAGGGACTCAATGGTGGCTCCAAGTTTGACAGAGACAAAGGACCCTTCCAAGGTCAGTGGTCTGGCCAGGAGTGCAACTTCTAGGAGTGAGGCAAAGCCACCAGCACAGCAGTGGTCCTCATTTTGCTATCTGCTGCACCTGAACCAGGGTATCAAGCACCAGAAGCTCCTTGCTATGGGGCACCCTAGCACCCCAACAAGAGTAGAACTTGACTGGGGCTGAGCAGGGCATGCTGTGGCCTGAGGCACTCAGGAGGGCAGGCATCATTTTAGTTAAGCCTAAGGGCTACCTTCTAACAGGTCTACCAGTCAAGACATATTTTCTGCTTATGTAGATAAAAGTTGGTCTCTACTGTTTTTTGATCATTTCTGAACATACAAATGACCCACAAGTTCCAACTAACTACAGTGGCATGTACACAAATGGAGGCCCAATGGAGACCCAGTGGGAATTAACTTAAAAGTTTGACCTCACAACTCCTAGACTCTTTCCTCCAGCTTTCTCTTCCTGGGCCTTAATATCTCCTGAGGAGTCAAATCCAACACTCCACTAAGTCACAAATACCCTTTTTTAATTTTGAAAGATCAGCTGACAGGCCCAGCCTTCTATCAGAGAGGGAGGGAGAAGGGAGAAGAGGTGAGAAGGAGGGTAGGGAGGAGGAGGAGAAGGAAGAAGAAGAAGAAAAAAAAGACACACTGAGAGACAAAGTTTCAATCGACTCAAGACTGGTAATTCATTTTATCCTCCAGAAAATGTGAAATTACCCTCTGAGGCCTTCATGACTAAGTGGTTTCTATTCCTCAATAAATGCATGTCATGGTTTTAACAAAAACGAAGCTATGAAAAAAAAAAAAAAAAGAAATCTAGTTTTATGAAGTAGGGGCCACATCTATCATTGGGAGATAAACAAAACAGCTGTAACCTAGCATCCTGTACCTGTACAGTATGGTGGTATATTTTTTCTTTCTTTTTTAATGCATTTTATTGAAATATAATTTATATACACTGAAATACACAAAACTAAAGTGACATGGGGCTTTTTTTTTTTTTTTTGCAGTGTTCCCCCCCCTTTCCCTCCCACCCCTGGCAACCAACAAAGAAAGTTTCCCTCCATATCTAACCTTTCCTTGACCATCAACAACAACAAACTAATGCTATATTTGTCCTGTGATTGACTTATTTCACTCAGCATAATGTCCTCCAAGTTTATCCATATTATGCGGTGTTTTGCAGACTCTACATTATTTTTTAATGCTCCATAGTATTCCGTTATGTGTATGTACCATAGTTTGGTCATCCACTCTTCTGCTGACGGACATGTAGGTTGTTCCATCTTTTTGCTATTGTAAATAGTGCTGCGATGAACACGAGTTTGCATATATCTGTTCCTGTCCTGGCTCTCACTTGTCTGATATATATACCTAGTAATGGGATTTCTGGGTCAAATGGTATCTCCAATTCCAGCTTTCTAACGAATTGCCATACTGCTTTCCACAGTGGTTGTATCACTTCACAGTCCCACCAGCAGTGTATGAGAGTCCCAATCTCTCCATATCCTCACCAGCATTTGTTATTTTCTGTCTTGTTGAACCTTGCCGTCAGTGCTGGGGCGAGATGGTATCTCATTGTTGCTCTGATTTGCATCTCTCTGACGGCCAATGATTGTGTATTAGCTGGACACCTGAATATCCTCCTTGGTGACGTGTCTATTCTCTATTCATGTCTTCTGCCCATTTTTCAATTGGATTGTTAATTCCTTTGGTGTTGAGGCATTGGAGTTTTCTATAAATCTTAGAGATAAGTCCCTTGCCAGATATGTGATGATCGGCAAATATGAACTTGTTGCTGTCATTTTTGTTATGTACTTTTTCGTGGTGTCGATTTCTTTGTTCCATATAATTTTCTATGCTGAGCTCGTTTTGTTTATGAATTGTGTTATCATTTTCTTTCGTTGCTGTTGCTTTAGTATTTGCTAAATATTTGTGCTGTTCCTCTTTTTTATTTTGATGTGAAGGTTTATAATTTTTCTTTGAGGTTATCCTGTGAGTTATAGTTTTCTTCCCAAGTTTAGAATAGTCTGTTCTATCTTGTAGTTGTCTTGACATCCCTACCATCTAGAAGTTCTGTAATGACACAGTTTTTTTTTTTCCTTCTTTTTGGTTTGTAGTTGTCCTCATTTACTAATTGATGTCTCTGGTTCCCTGTTTACAATCTCGTAGGCTTATTTACTTTGGATACTTTCATAGCTGGGTTGGATTCTGCGTTATATCAGCATGTGTGCTCATGGTCAGTTGTTATTGGCTGTTGTTGCTTCTCTGTCCACAGGGCTCCCTTTAGCATCTCTTCTAAGGTTGGTCTGGTTTTAACAACTTCTGTTAATTTCTGCTTATCTGGAAATGTCCTAATTTCACCATCATTACTTGAGGGACAATTTTGCTAGGTATATAATTCTTGGTTGGAAATTTTTCTCTTTCAGGGTTTTAAATATACCATCCCATTGTCTTCTCACCTGCATGGTTTCTGCCAAGAAATCTGAACTTAGACTTACTGGTTGCCCTTTGTAGGTAACTTTTAGTTTTTCCCATGCTGCTTTTAGGATTCTTTCTTTGTCTTTGGTTTTGGTGAGTTTGATAATGATATGTCTTGGTGATTTTTCTTTTTGGGTCTATCCTGTTTGGAGTTTGTTGGACTTCTTGAATGGATATATTCTCATCTTTCATCATACCAGGAAAATTCTCTTCCAACAAATCTTCAACAATTTTCTCTGTGGTTTTATTTGTCTCTTCCTGTTCCGGAATTCTGATTACACATAGGTTATTCCTTTTGACGGTACCCCACATGAACTTAGGCTTTCTTCATTTTGTTTTGATCTTTTTTCTGACTGATCCCTTTCCAAAGAAGTGTTCAGGTATTTGCCTTCAATCTCACTAATTCTATCTTCCATTGATTCAATTCTGCTCCTCTGCCCATTTAATGTCTTATCTATTTCTGAAAATTTAGTATTAATCTTCTGTATTTCTGTATGTAGATTTTGTATCATTTCTAATTTTTCATTTATTTTGTCATTTTATTCTTGTATTGTCTTTTGAAATTGTTATAGGGTTTTCTCTGTGTTTTCCCTAATCTGTCTCTCAATTTGTTGAAGATACCTAAATATAATTATTTTGAATCCCTTATCAGGGATTCCAATGCTGAATCTTCTTCAGGGATGTGCTTTGGGTCTGTATCCTGGTCTCTTGTTTCTCCTGCTTTATCTTGCTTCTTTGTGTGGATTGTGATGCTCTGTTGTCTCTGAGGCATTGTGGAATTTTTATATTTATATTTAATTGGTGATTGTATGTTGGAGTGACTTGCCCACGAGTTCAGTTTTCTTTGTTTTGCTTGAATGTTATCTATGCAAGCAGGGTGCTGTGCTGTGCTTCTCTATTTGCTAGCTGACAGCACTATACGCTTACCACCTGTCTCCTTTTCTGTTGTCAGCCTCTTGTATGTCCCTGCTGACCTTGGCAAACAGAGACTATTCTTAGGTCTCTGGAATCCAAATGAGAATGCTGTCACTTTAAAATCCAAAATGGTTGCCACTTGTAAACATTCAAAATGGCTGTGACCTTGATTACTTTAAATATCCAAAATGGCTGCCGCTTATAAACATTCAAAATGGCTGCACCCTCCGTCACTTTAAATATCCAAAATGGCTGCCACTGTAAACATTCAAAATGGCTGTGCCCTCAGTCACTTTAAATATCCAAAATGGCTGCTTCATGTAAACAATCAAAATGGCTACATCCTCCAGCCAGCAGAAAGTCAACAGCTCAGGTTGTCTCCCTCCTTGCTGTTTCCCTTTCTAGTCATAGGCCACCAGTGCAGTTGTCCCTGCAGCCCTTGGTGACCAGGGCTGATCTTTAGGTCAGTTCTCAAGTCCCAACACCACTTGGAAATGTTCAGGCTGTTGGTCCTGTCAGAGTAGCTGACAGTCCGCAGCTCTGACTGTCTCTGTACTCACTGTTTTCATTCAGCTTTTTCCACTAGTTGCTGCCTAATCCACTTCTGTATAGTTTCTTTCAGAGCTCAGGGCTCCAGCAGGATTATCTTCTGTATCTCTGTTGATTGTTTTTTCTTTTCTTTGTTGGAGAGGGTCTGTATTGCTTGCCTGCCTATTCCTCCATCTTACCGGAAGTGTCTGGTGGTGTATTTTTGTTTTATGCCTTCTTTAGAAGGAAAGCTCCAGAAGAACAGCCATTTCCTTTGGGTTTTCACCAAACTTAGTGTTGGAAGAGATCTTAAGAGTACAGAAACCGTATTTTCTGAACCTAAAATTGTGTCACATTAGCCAATAAGAGGATAAACCACCTGCTCTTGGGGGAATCCAAGGTCGAGCCACTGCCAGCATCATGGTATTGCATGGTAGTCTTTCTGCTGTGAAGAAAGCTCTAAGATGGAATAAACAGCTCTTTATCTCCCTGAGTAGTTTGGGATGGCCTGACAGTGGAAGAAGGAAGATCATACTCCCAGGCTCCCTACAGGCAAAGGAGCTGTAGGGCATTTGGCTGCTAACCAAACACTGGTTTGAACCTACCAGCACTCAGTAGGTGAAAGATGAGGCCTTGGAAACCCTATGATGCAGTTTGACTTTGTCCTAAAAAGAGTTACTATAAGTTGGAATCACTATGAATTAGAATCACTATGAGTTGGACTCAATGGCAGTGGGTTTTCCAGCAGCAGGAGGCCCTGAAGTAACTAAGAAGGACAGGGCAAGACTTCCCTCCCAGAATCTGCTTATTAGCAGGCACTGTGGAGGTGTAGTAGGAGCTCTGATGGCATAGTGCCTAGGCATCTGACTGCTAACCAGAAGGCTGGCGGTTCAAATCCACCAGCCACTCCTCGGAAGGAAGGTTGGGCAATCTATTTCTGTAGTGATACTGCCTTGGAAACCCAAGGAGGGGTGGCTATGAGTCGGATCCGACTCCACGGCAGTGAGTTTGGGTTTTTTGTGAGTGGAGGTGTAATGGTTAAGGCATTAGGCTGCAACCCAAAAGGTCGATGGTTCAAACCCACCAGCCACTCCACGGAAGATGGGGCAGTCTGCTTCTGTAAAGATTTACAACCTTGGAAACCTAATGAGGGTCACTATGAGTCAGAATCCACTCAATGGCAGTGAGTTTTTTTGTGGAAGTTTCCTAACCAGAATTGAGGCTAGAGAGCCAGGCAATCCTTTAAAGATGCTACTGGGACACTTTGGGTACCACAAACCAACTTCCTCACATCTGTGGTGGAAGTTCCCTCTGTTAGCAGAAAAAAATAGCCTCTCTAACAGGTACCTCTAAATCGGCAGGCAGGACTTCTAGGGGACATCAACTCCAGAACTCAAAGGTGTCACACAACAAATAATTTCTATACCCTTTAAATGGAAGATTGGGCAATCTGCTTCCATAGAGATACCGCCTCAGAAACCCAAGGAGGGGTCGCTGAGTTGGATCTAACTCAACAGCAGTGAGCTTGTTTGGTTTGGTTTGGTTTAAATGAAAAGAAACCTGATTGATTCTAGTTTTTAAGGAAAGGAGTCACTGCCAAGAGTATAAGATTGGCTTGCCTGCTTCCTATATTACCAGCTCAATTACTGTAATCTCCTGAACCATTTTAAATCACAATGAACATTAAATAACCTTAAATAAAGTTGCCAAAGCAGAGCTAGAGTCATCTATCACAAGAGCTCTGTAAGGTACATTTTTATTTCAACTCCATTTTACAGATAGGCCATCTGAGGCCCAGAGACAAGCGATTTAACTCAATGACACATAAAACAAAACAAAACGCAAAAACCAAACTCACTGCCATCAGTCGAATCCAACCCATTGCAACCCCTCCTTGGGTTTCTAAGGCTCTATCTCTGCAGAAGTAGGTTGCCCAGTCTTCCTTCCGAGGAGTGGCTGCTGGGTTTGAACTGTCAGCCTTCTGCTTAGCAGTCAATGCCTTAGGCACTACGCCATCAGATCTCTTTTCAGACATAGCCATGAAAATAAAATGGCAGCATTCTGCTACAGATTGCACAGTTCCTCTGCCATGTCACATGGCCGTAATCTAACCAGGACTGGGCTGCAGTGGGTTTTTTTTTTTTTAAATCTGCAGCCCTCCTCAGAGCAGAAACCCAGGGGGCACACTGAAGTGTGTGGCTGGCTATGTCCAACTTTGAAATCAAATCTGTGCTCAGTCTGAACTCTACGCTATTAGGATGGAGATCCTGAAGGAGCAGGGCTTGTATTTTTACCCTTCAAATAAAGATACATGGAAAAGAACATTTGATAACGTGACACTTGAAAGCAGGATTGTCCCAGACAACCAGGCACTCCAACCTTGCATGTAGGGCATGACAAATGGTCACCATGAAGCTGCTACCACTTTCCCAACCAGGGCATGCATTCTTTGAAGGAGAGACTCTATGTTACTCACCTCTATCTATTGGGCCAGTATGAGTCAGAACTGGCTTGAGGGTAGCTAACAACAACATACCTTGTGCCCAGCATATCATAAAAAACCCCCAAAACCAAACTCACGGCTGTCAAGTTGGAGCCAACTCATAGCGACCCTTCCTTGGACTTCTGAGGTGGTATCATTACGGAAGTAGATTGCTCAATCTTCCTTCTGAGGAGTAGCTCGTGGGTTTGAACCACCAGCTTTCTGGTTAGCAATCAAATGCCTTAGGCACTACACCACCAGAATTCCTAGCATATCATGTTGTTGTTGTTGTTATATGCCGTCGAGTTGGACCCGACTCATAGCGACCCCTCCTTGGGTTTCCGAGGCAGTATCACTACGGAAGTAGATTGCCCCATCTTCCTTCCGAGGAGTGACTGGTGGGTTTGAACCGCCAGCCTTCTGGTTAGCAGTCAAGTGCCTTAGCCACTATGCTACCAGAGCATATCATAGGTATCCAATAAATATTGTTTAATGCATTCAAGTTTTTCTGTAGCACTTCCTCCAATATAAGGCCCATTACTTTGCCAGGCAGCTAGCTCCTCTAAGAGTAGAACCCCTGCTACAGCTGAGAAACACTTACTATACTATACGACAATGGCATACAAAAAACACAACAACAAAAAAAAGTTGAAGAATCAATGAATCTTTAAGGAGGTCAGACTCTTAGTTGCTAACACTTTAAGGTAGGCTTTTCTTAAAGGGAATTTCTTACAACATTGGCCCCACCATTTCTTGAATAGGAATTGATTCACAATAGTAAATAAATTTAGCAAACACTGCATAACATATCCTACCCTACAAGGTTCATAATGTATATTAAATTTTAAGGCTCCGAGAAGTCCTGCTGGAAATAACCCTAGTTCACTTTTGTTTAATGTGGTGTTTTCCAAGCTTACTCGATCATTTTCCACTTAATACCCAAGAGTATCTTGAAGATCTACTATCCTGTGAAAAACATTGATAAACAGTATCTATGGTACGTCTAAGGAGCTTTGGTATCACTGTGGTTAAAGTGTTGAGCTGCTAACCAAAAGATCAGCGGTTCAAACTCACCAGCCACTCTGCCGGACAAAGATGAGGCAGTAGGCTTCTATAAACATTTCCAGCCTTGGAAACCTCATGAGGCAGCTCCCCTCTGTCCCACAGAGCTGCTGTGAGGAGGAATTGACTTGACGGCAGTGTTTTTTTCTTTTAAACGGTACTTTTAAATATCTGAAGTATCACTAATTTGCAAACCAATTTTTAAATTCATTTTAGTTTTTGAATCTTTAAATTTCAAGATAATTTGGAAGATGGGGAAAAGCATGTTTTGAAATGAAAAAAAAAAAAAAAAAACATTGACAACACCAGGTTGGAGTGGGCGACATCTGCTGAAAGATAGGGAATTGTCATCTTAAAATGAAAATGCAGTGTTAAAATATGTGCCTCCAAGTTGGAGATGAGAAAGCAGTCTGCAAACATCCTTCCATCTGACCCAAGGCCAAGAGGGCCCTTTGACAGGCAGTCTCTCCAGTGATTGTACCTATGTGGATTCTGACAATTCCCTCTCTCCACGTCCACACAGAAAGGTAAGCCTATGAAAAACACATGTGGAACAGGGGGAAGACTCTTAACTGGGAGAAACCATTACTTACCAGCTGATGACTATTGAGCACTATGACCATTACAAAAAGAAGTGTTAAATGGGAACTTAAAGTCTGTAAGTACCCAATGTAATTCTGGTGATTTTCACCCCATTTATTTATGTTCCACATAAGCTTCACAGCCAAAGAGACTTTCAAGAAATCCGTTCATAAATGCAACTGAATGCTTGAAGCAGGAGCCACACTAACTGCTCTCATCATGCTTAGCAGGCGGTCAGAGGGGACCTCAAGTGATTTACAAGCTAATGGGTCTTGGAAGAGCAGCTTTGGTGCAGGGATGCCACTGCTTTCCAGGGAGAAAAATGTATGTAAGGAGTACCAGTTCCTCTGCAAAGAAAACCCCCTCTTACAACTGGACCAATTTTTCTTTCCTGTTGTAAACACTAAAATAGACTCAGTCATCCTTTCCTAGTATGACAGCTCTAGAATAAAGTTCTCTACAAATGCAGAGCTCAACAGGCCAGCGTAATGTGAACAAAGATTACTGTCACAAGTGCAAGTAATAGCACATATTTGCCATGTAATTCCTAACCAACTCACATTTACCATAGGGTCTATTCCTTAAAATAGAAGTATCTACATCAAGAAAAAAAACATGATCTAAATGGCCTATATTGTTTCTCTCTGATAAGAAATAGTCTTGTCCCCTGACACTAATATTTAAAGACATAGCAGAATCACTGCATTTAAACATCAAACGAGCATCAAAGATCGGTTCCTTTGGGGAGGCAGCCTGCATATAAATTCTAAACGGCCTCCAACACTGGAGTCTGCTGTTTCCAAACAGGTATGCCACTGTTTCTTTATAGTTCTGTATCACCTAACCAGGGCCATTCCACAGACAGAGTATTAGGTTTCAGGTTTGAAATTATACGTACTATGTAGCTTTAAAACTCCACTACTCTGTTCTCTTTTTGACAGATGAGTAATCTGATATTGTAAGGGTTCATCAGTGGTAACCCTGAGATCACAGATGTGGCCACTGGTAGAAACAGGAAGAGAACTACCCCTCCTCTCTTCATCTGGGCTCTTCCGAGTTGATGTTTTCCAATTCCTATCACAAAGTAGTTTAAACACAAAGCTAAAGACTGGGTTACTCCCTAATGAGGTCTCCAAATACCAGCAGATAAAGATGAACGAAAGAGCTTGTGGATTCCGGTATCTTTGGACACTGAAACTATGGTGAGATGTTACATTTTCCCTCAGGAAGGAGACACATGCCAAGCTTAAACCTGTTGCTGTCTATTCAATTCCGATTCACAGCAACCTGTATAACAGAGTAGAGCTGCCTCATAGGGTTTCCAAGGCTATAATCTTTATGGAAGCAGACTACCTCATCTTTCTCCCATGGAGTGGCTGGTGGACTCAAAACCACTGACCTTTTGGTTAGCAGCTGAATGCTTTAACCTATACAACCAGAGCTCCTCAGCTACCAGAGCTCCTCAGCTACCAGGGCTCCTTAGGAGGGACTTATTGGAAGCTTGGCCTTGCTGCCATCATACTGACTAGCAGACATCTCTGCTGCCAACTTGTAAGTATGCACACGGAGTTTTAAGAGTGCTTCATCTTTCTCCTGCTGAGCAGCTGGTGAGTTCAAACTGTGGACCTTTTGGTTAGCAGCCAAATGCCTTAACTAGTGAACCACCAGAGCTTCTTCTGTAACGATTTATAGCCGTGGAAACCCTATGGGTTAGTTCTACTCTGTCCTATAGGGTGCTTATGCATCAGAATCCACTTGATGGCAGTGGCTTTGGTTTTCGTTTTGTATCTTTGGAAGCCACAGTCAATCCCTCTTCTTAAAGGAAAACAAACCATTATTCTTTTAAAATCCCCCAAATACCTAAATTTCTCAAGTCCAGCCTTCAGCAGTTCTGGTGTGGCATGGAAGCATTGTCACCCTACTTAGCTTCCATTACAGTTTTTTACCATCTCAAGAGCTATTAAATGACTGAAAACAGATGTCTGTGTTCCATTCGGGGCTTTCTCATGCCTGGGAAAGCCGAGAAGCTTCAGCATTACAGCCCTCTCAACATTCCCCTTTCTACAACGGCAGAGCCAGAGAGAGCACCACAGGAGACCCTGGTAACCCCTTCACCAGGGCAGAGAGGGTTAAACAAGGCTCAGGTTTTCATGGCTTTGAATTCCATTTCTCTTTTACACCATTTAAAGAAGGGTGTAAGTACCCTGCTGGGATTAAAAAAAAAAGGGGGGGGGGAGCTAGGGCACAGAACAGAGCCCTTTAATATGAGGGTGCCTGGGAGGTACAAACTGCTAGCAGAAGACCCCAGTGTTCATCTTAGTTTTGAGGAGAAAAGTTTCAGGGCAAGCTTGTTTACATCTGCTACACTGGCTACAGTTCAGAGCCTTTCTTTTTTTTCTTTTTTTTTTTTTAACAATCTTGAGAAAATTAGGAAGAACGATTATGATTCCTAGAAGCTCTGGTGGCACTGTGGTGGGCTGCAAACCAAAACTCAATGGTTCGAGCCCACCAGTTACTCTCCATGGGAGAAAGATCTGTCTTTTAGGGTTGCTATGAGTCAGAATTGACTCAATGGCAATGGGTTTTAGTCGAGTATTATGGTTCATATAAGCCATCCAAGAAATACAGATTCTAAGTCCAGCTGTGTGACCTTGGGCAAACTACTTAACCTCTGCTTGCTATCTATCAGCCCAGTATGCTTACCTCATTACACTGTATATATTTTAGCCCACTGCACTTTTACACCACACTTTCTAATGCTTTAGATTCTTACAACAACCCGATGAAATAACAGGAGCTAGCATTATCGTTTTAAAACACTGGAAATTAAGGCTTAGAGATTAAGTAATACAACTAAATAACAGCCAGAAAGTGGTGGAGATGGGAATGAACCTTCACTCTTCATTCCAATCAAATGCTTTTCTTACCACATCACACTGCCTAATCTTTATGCTTCCAATAGTATTAAAATGCCACCACTGTAAGAAGCTCTGGTGGTGTAGTGCCTAAGGCATTTGACTGCTAAGCAGAAGGTTGGTGGTTCAAATCCACCAGCTACTCCATGGAAGGCAGACCTACTTCTTAAAGATTTACTGCCTCAGAAACTTAAAGGCGGTCGTTATGAATCAGAATTGACTCAATGGCAGTAATTTTAGTTTTGATTTGGTCATTACAGTCACCATTCACAATCCATCTCACCCTGTGTCTGGAATCTGACACCATTTATAGGTTAGAGAACAAACTGAAGCACATGCATGAGTGCTTCCTTATGTAAAAACTTGTGTTTTCAACTTAGCTCTTTTAAATGGTCATATTCTAAGCCCTAACTAGTAGAGATGCTTAGTATTATAGTAAAGAATAACAGATCTTGCTTCTGGTGGAAATACTCATGTATGAAAGAGTCCAGAATACATAATTAGGAGTCCCTGCTGCAAATCATTACTTTACTGGGAAAAAAGATGGAAGAAACCATAACACTGAAGATTGACAAGGTGGTCTAAGAAAGTTCTCCACTTGGGGTCCTTAACCTTGAAGTCTGTGCAACCTAAGTTCCCCTTCTTCTCCTTCTCGTCTATCCTCATCCATCTATCAAGTGGATAGATGGATAAAGACTGGGACGCACATCAAAGGTCAGTGAGGATGACTGGATACAAAGAAGAATGGAATCTCTGAATGTGTTTAAGACTATGTTCTTTTTACTGGAAGTAAATTTTCTGAGCTGTCAGCAAACTGTGGGGAGGGGCACTGGACAGCCCTACTTGATTTGCAGGTGAAACTGTGAGAGGAACAGGTTGGGAGCCATGTTACTGTGCACCACTGCTTTCTATGGTTCTCAATCTCTCATTGTGGACCAAAGTTCAAAGTACAACCAAGTTGAAAGGTAAGTCCCTGGGTTGTGTCTGTAAGTTGAATCTGTAGGTAAGTCAGAATAGGTGCCTATGGTTCTTACTTAGCTTTACTTTAGCTCAAGGAAAGGAGCTCTAGTGGTACAGTGGTTAAAGCATTTGGCTGCTAACCAAAAGGTTAGCAATTTGAACCCACTAGCCACTCCATGGGAGAAAGATGAGACAGTCTACTTCTGTAAAGATTTATAGCCCTAGAAACCCTGTGGGGCAGCCCAACACTGTCCTACAGAGTTGCTATGAGTCAGAATCCACTTGATGGCAGTGGGTTTGGTTTAGTGCAAGAAAAAGCTTAAAGCCTTTTCAATTACTTAAAAGTTGCGCATGCAAGTGAGAGTGATTTTGTCTGGAGTAGGGGCTGGTTCAAGGAGCTCTGGTGCCATAGTGCTTAAGGTATTTGACTGGTACCAGAAGGTTGGCTCTGGTAGCATAGCGGCTAAAGCACTTGACTGCTAACCAGAAGGCTGGAGGTTCAAACCCACCAGCCACTCCCCGGAAGGAAGATGGGGCAATCTACTTCCGTAGTGATACTGCCTCGGAAACCCAAGGAGGGGTCGCTACGAGTTGGGTCCGACTCGACGGCACATAACAACAACAACTTCCGTAAAGAGGAATCAACTTGATGGCAGTGGGTTTATTTGTTTTTTAGGGATTGGTTCAATTTTTTCAAAGTGAGGGCAAACTTACAGAACATTAAAGGACAAGTAGCAATTGTCTGGCTTGTAAATCTAATGTACCTAAACCTGGGACTGCCTACACACACACACACACACACACACACACACTCCTCCCAACATCATCCCCACTTTGTTGTTATTATGCCATAGAGTTGGGCACTGACCTGCTTTGCCCACTTCCCCTTTCCTCAGTGATCCTTCAGCCTGGCACCCAGCTCTGAGATGAGGCCTGCTTAGCACCAGTGAAGTTCCCCACGTTCAAACCAACAACGTTCTGTGTGGAGATGAGGGAATCAAAGTTAAAATCCAACCCATCAGCATCCATGAGTTCACTACGGATAATGGACTCCATGTCACATTCCAAGCTCCCGTTGAATATGTCCAGGTCCAAATCACTGGGGAACTTCTCATGGCCCATAACGGGAAGGTTTGCACTAGTTGAGTACAAAGAAGAGCCTGAGAGAGAGTCCGAGAGGGTTTGCATAGACTGGCTGACAGGAGACTGCTGCTGGTGTTTGGCTGACCCAAGGCTGCTGGAGTCACTCAAGCCCATGTTGCTGACAGAATTCGACAAGGCACGGCTGCCACCAAGAGCACCCTGGGTTTGGTGCTGGTGGTGGAGCAAGTTCTGATTAACCAAACTCCCTTGGTTGGGCTGGGCGGCAAAGGACATCATCGGGTCATTGCGAAGCATCACGTTCCGGCGTGAGTTCTGGGCAGACACAGCAGTGCTGGCCTGAGACATCAAGGGGTCCGACTGGGTCATCATGACATCACTGTGGCTGAGTGAGTCTGAAGTGAGCAGGTCCTGAAGTGTCTGGTTGCCATAGTGTGACATGGAAGAGAAAGTGGCCGGCTTGTTCTCTTGGATGGTTTGCATGGGAGACTGGCGTAGGGAATTCAGAGACGCAGGTCCAAACACCGTGCTATTAAAGGAGCTGGTTGGAGAACCCAGGCCGGAGCCCTTGGTGGTGTATGGGAAGCTGGAGCTCTGCTGCATAAGTCCCCCAGTGGGAGATGGCTGGGATGACGGAAGTGTGATGTTGTCCAGCAGGTCGTCCATGAGGTTGTCAGCTAGCCCGTCGTTCAGATTCATGGTGCCCGCCATGTCGGTCAGCCGTGGAAGCTCTACGGTGCATGGCTTGCTTACAGAGGGTGAAAGGCTGGCTGAGCTGCTGTAGAGCATGGGGGAGAGAGGTGCATCATCATCCTGGACGTCATCCAACTCTGTGCTTGCCAAGATGGGTGACAGGCGGCCGCTGACCGTGCTGGCATTGGAATTGGTGCGTGAGCGGAAATCCGTCCATGCATCCAGCTCATCACTGCTGCGTGAGGTGGGGCTGCCAGGCCACTTGGAGAGCTGGGAAGGGCTGTCATCTGCGGACTCAGGGGCTGTCTGCAGGGCTGCCTTCTTCTTGGCTGCACGGCCACGGCTCTTGGTATACTTGTTGCTGTTGTCCATGGAGACTGCCCGCCGCCGGGGTGCCTTGCCGCTCTTTCCTCCGTCAGGGTTGATGATCCACCAAGAACTCTTGCCGGTCCCCTCATTCTGGACTCGCATGAACCGGCTGTGCAGTGACAGGTTGTGCCGGATCGAGTTCTGCAGAAACAGAAGGGAAAAGGTGGAATATAAGCCAGGATGGTCCACAACTGAGCACTGGAAGAAATGGTTAACCAACGTTCTCAATTTTCCAAAACCTCCTCAATTTCAAAGGCATTGAAAAAAAAAAGGACAATCTCCTGCATCACCCTCCTTGGCCTGGCATTAAATGAAACAAATTAAATGGTGGGTTGCACACCTAGAAATGGGAGATGGTTTCATATCCAGGAGGTGACCAGAATGTATGAGCTCATCAAGTTGTTCTCAGCTCTGTTCTTCCTAAACTCCTAGGTTTTGCTGGCATTTTTGTTAACTCTATTTCCTGTACTGAAGTTCACACTTACAATTTACTACTATATCAGACCCTCCCCTGCACTTTGCAACAAACTTCCTTAGCACTCTAAGGGTAATTAATCACTGGGGGGGGCGGCGGCTATCTTACTTAGTATGGTCCCTTCCCTTCAATAATACTGAAGCAGCTTCCACCCATTTCTAACTACTTCTATGAACTGGTGTGAATTTTCACTTAGACTTGCCATCACATCCTGCCACGATTTTATACCATAGTGCACGATATTCGGCAGACATAAGAAGAAAACGGTAGAGCAGGATTTGCTGAGTTGAAAAGCAAGCAACTCTCTTCATAGAGAAGAATTAAAAATGATTTACACAGATATTCCTCATCCAAGGCATAACCCCCCACCTCTTAAGTATGGTCTGCAAAGAGTGACTACCTTCCAAAGAGTATAGTATAGAAAAGGAGGGAAAACCTTTACAGTGAGGAAATCTGACAAACACTACTTCCTCCAGGTGATCAAGATCAACATTAACAGTGCTAAGTCATACTGAAACTATGTAACCCTTGATATGATGTGATAAAAAGGACACCTCCCTCTACAGTCTTCTTTCTAAAACCCAGTCTCATCATGAGAAAAACATCAGCCAAATCCCAACTCTTGAACATTCTACAAAATGCCTGTCTGGTTACTCTTCAAAACTGTGAAGGTCATTGAAAACCAGGAAGGTCTGAGAAATTACTGTAGTTAAGAGGATGATGACGAAATGTAATGTAGTATCCTGGATGGGATCCTAGAATAGAAAAAGGACATTAGGTAAAAAGTGAGGAAATCTGAGTAACTATATGAAAAACCAAACCAAACTCATTGCTGTTGAGTCGAATCCAACTCATAGTGACTCCTCCTTGAGTTTCCGAGGCAGAATCACTATGTAAGTAGATTGTCCAACCATCCTTCCAATGAGTGGCTGGTGGGTTTGAACTGCCAGCCTTCTGGTTAGCAGTCAAATGTCTCAGGCACTACACCACCAGAGCTCCTATAGACTTTAGCTAATAATAATGTATCAATATTAGTTCATTAGCTGTGACAAATGTACCATACCAATATAAGATGTTAACAAAAGGAGAAATTTGGTGTGGGGAATAGGGGAACTCTATCTACTATCTTTGCTACCTTCTATAAATCTGAAACAATTCCAAAACAAAAGGTTATTTATTTTAAAAAGTTGTCATCAGTTGCCATCAAGTTAATTCTGACTCATGGGGACCCCTGTGTAGTAGAGCAAATACCATCAAAACCCTAAGGATTATACCCATCTTGCAGGTGTCCTCCTCCTGGTTTGTTAGGCCCAGCTGACAGGGATGACCCAGAGTCAAGTCTATCTCTGGCAATGACCAACCACGTGGCCTTGATGAAATCATTTAATCTGTGTGCACCAGCTTCAGTTCCGCATCTTCATTATGGCCATAATATTTTCTAAAGCATCCCTCCCTGACAGGGATGATATAAGGATACCATATGGTAACATATACTTCAGAAGCCAGACACACTATCAAGTCAGGGTATTATTACTGCTATTACAAAGCACAGAGTCCATGGCAGAGAGGGCTCATAGCCTGGTATGGGCTCATCCTAATTTGCAAAATGTCTCATATGCAGTAAAAGAGAGGTGTTGATGGCATTCTCCCCATCTGGGATAGCGCCTGCAGGCCAGATGAGTTTTTATTTGCAAGTTAAAGATAAAAGATATTGGCTGAAGCTGCATTATTAAATATAAACAATCCTAAAAGTTATCATTTTAAAAAAATTGGCAATCACCAACTGTATTTATATAGAAGATACAAATACATGTGTTCTACCAGAATGTTTTTAAAACATAGAAAGTCAGCAAGATTTTACTATAAGTAAATAACCCCAAATTCTCAGTGTTTCCCATGTATTTTCCCAGGCAAGAAGGGACTGCGTTTCAGGCTGGGCAATCAGCATTAGCAACCATGGGTCATCAGTTGGTATCTCGGCATTTCTACGACTGCAATAAAGATGCATCTGAGAGAAGAAAACAGGCAACATGCTGAGTATCTGATGAAACAAATGTTGCCAGGAGACTATATATTCTGCTTCCCTTTTACTCTTATGGTTTCTAAGAATAATGGCATCTCTATTAATGGTTCAGAAATTACATTTCTTTAAAAAGTAAAACACTTTCTCTTTGAAATAGGTATGAAGCATGCTCTTAAAACTCATTCTATAGGATTCAAAAAGCAGGCAAGTGCAAGGTGTTTCCATTAGTGAGTATTCAGATGATTGGACAGAGTAAACAAAAATTTAAGCTCACGCTCCTTGAGGGTATGTTGGGGCAATGTGGGCATAGCTTCCACTCTGGCCAGTCCCCTTTGCTCTGGATTATGGAAGGAGTTAACACCAGCACCCAGAATTAACAAAAGCGACCAGCCAGAAGTACCCATGTATCCCGCCCTCCTAAAAAACATTTAGGAAGCAATATTTTTAAAATGTATTTTTAGTTTTACCAGTTCCACATCAAATGAGACAAAAAGATGAAACACTTTACAGAATTCCAAAATACCATATATGGATTTTCTAAGGGGTATTTATTACTATAACTCTAAACTCAAGCAATATATTCTATAACTTGTTCAATTACAAACTACGGTTGATTAAAATCTGGAGACAGATGTTAAGCTTCTGTACAGACATGTGGTCAGAACACCCACATCTTGGAGTAGAACCACAGAATGGGGAAAGATTGTGGAGACAGCCTATGAGACCAGGTCCCTAAGAGGAAGGGTGAAGAAATAAGGGCATTTCAATTTTTGACCCTAAGTTTTAGATTCATTACTTCTAATCCTCCTAAGAATCTTTCAAAGTTGGTGTATCAGTGCCCTCATCTTATACAGGAAGGCTCACGCTGAGATATTAAATAACTTACACAAGGTCACACAGCTAGTGTCTATAAGAACAAACTGAAATTGAGTTTCCTGATTCTAATCTTTTCTTCACAGGTATGTCACTGTATTATTTACAAGTCAACTAGTACACCATTTGGCCTTTTGTGCTAACATTTAAAGAAAGAAACATTAAACAACAATTAGTATGTAAGGAAGAAGGGGGATTCAAAAACAGTCTTATGGTTGTAATTTTATTTTAAAAAATAGTTAGGGGTGGTAATACAGTGGGTCTCTCCTAAAAAAAAATTTTTGAAAGAATTTTTAAAAGAAAGCCTATGTTTCAGAAGTGTAAACCTTAAAGTGTCAGCTCACCATATTGCACATGCTTGTGTTTCTTTAGTAAGGTACCTATCATAGCAGTCTAAGGACAGGACAGTGGTAACTACACAGATCATGTTATCTACCCATAGATTCTGAAACAAAACCCAACTTACTAAATGAGTCTCAATGTCCAGCTTTTGCTTCACTCTCATTTTAGAGGTTATTTGTGGCAGAATACAATTCCTAAGGCTTATATTACCTACAGATCCCTCAGAAAAGCTTTTCCTGTTACCTTACTAATGCAACACAAACAGAAATGGTGCCCCAATAGTCCCTGCTATCTCAGCAACCTACTTTCCATACAGGCTAGTCAGCCTTCCATTTATAAAATCCATAATCTGAAGGTCAGACATTGACAAAAGTCAGTAAATGTGGCCCAACTGTCCATTTCTCCTCAGTTTGCCAAGGTCTGCTGCTAGAAATGTATTCTGTTGTTTTTCACACAGGTCATGATTCAAATTACTAGTTTCTCTAACTAAATTTTGGGAAAGCAGGAAAGGTAAATAAATGCCAGATAAAATATCCAAACTACAATGCTTGCCCACACCTTCTCTCACACGAAAGTTGGTGGTGATATGATCTGGAGAGACAGTAGCAGTCAAAGGTTTTAAACCATCCCTCCCCCACCTCAATCTCAGAAACAAGGAAGCACTATTGATATATAAAAACAGACAAGTCAATTGTGAAATACTCTTATGATTTATAATCTAAGTTCTCCAAAGACCTCGTCATAAGGCTTTGTGAGTTAATTCCCAATGTATTGTGCATACTTTAAACTACAAAATTATCAATAAATATTTTGTTTTCCACTAATGTATATATCATTTTCCAAGCAATACAAATTTATAAGATTTTATATTACTTTGGGGTTTGGGAGCTGAAGGTAAAAGGAGGAATGGTTTGATAGGACAAGAATGATCTTTCTAATGACATCTGTGAGGCAAGCCAATGTTAACTGGCCAAAGAACTAGGGGGTGTGCTTTCTTTAAGGTCATGGTGCTAGGTAAGTATTACCAACCAGGGCTCCAACTGCTGGAGCTTAGGCATTCTGTCATCAAGTTTATTTACTAAAGAAGCCAAGATGCCACTATGACCCCAACCCAAAGACATGTGAATTGTTCTGGTTATTTAAATCCACTGCTAAGAAATCAAGATTCTGATGAATTACCAGAGTATAAGCATCTCTAGGAAAAAGCTTTAGCTTCAGGAGCAAATATACCAGTTTTTCCCAAGCTTGGGTCCAAATATTTTGAGAACCCTTAAAGCAATTCTATCATAATGTGTCTAAAGAGAGAGCACAGATAAGGATTCTCTTCATCTCATTTTCGTGTCAATCTTTTCTTTTACGAAAGGATTTACACTGAAGCAAGCCCTGCACCCAGGCAGAAACCTGGGTTAATTAGTTAATTAGTAACAGAGCTGGCAAGCCTGTGTCCTGTATGATTGCAGCTGCGATTAGTGGCATAATCCTTCAGCCAAGCCTGTGCAGTAGGTGCACGAGGAAGGCAGCACACTGGAATCCACATTTCAGAGTCATGTGGACTGTACCGTGTTGGCCACAGCCTAGAGATCCCTTCGCTTGGCCCTCTTGAAGAAAGCAGCATATAGATGACTGTACTTACTACAATCTTTTTTTTTTTTTTTTTCCTGTTATACTAAAGACTGTTTTCTACTGTAAAATGCATTTATTGCTGATGCTAAAGTGTCCAGGTTCCCTTCATATATGCCAACTGGTTGTGAGGACAGAAAGGTCCAAAAGAGATTAGATTAGATGTCAGAGAGAAACTGCCTCAAATGCAAAATAATTCTACCAGTGATTTACAAAGTGGGTAATTCACGCATGTAATTTAAAGTGGCCAACGGAGGGAGGTGGCACGATGCTGAGAAAGAAAGAGCACAGGCAGATGCCAGCCAGGTCAGGCCTGGAACACTGGGTCTGGCTACTGTCATGCGACCTCGGTTAAGTTACTTAACCTCACTGACTCTTTTGAAAATAGGGATAAGAAGTATCCTTTCTGCCCATCTCTAGGATCTCTGGCCAGATTAAATGAAATTACATACGCAAAGTACTCAGCGGAGTGCCAAGCACAAAAGAAGCTCTCAGCAACTGTTAGATCCCACATACGGAAGCAGTGACATCACAAATGTTCACTTACTGTTTTCCAAGCATCATATACTTTAGGTGTGAAGAAGAGAGGGCAGCTCCTTCCAGGAAAACATTTCAAATATCAAAAAGAATTTCAAAGGTGCCAGTTAAGAGTAACCGGTTATTTCTCAACCGTTGCTACCCTCCGTCTTCAGCCCCTTCCAAACCATGTTTACCTTGTGGAGACTGTCCACTAACCCAGACACCAGCTGCATGTGCTTCCCCTGGAACACAGAGAGGTTTTTGTCTGGAAGCAACATGTGGTATCAATTTATCTTTCTCAGCAACGGCAACAAGGAATCCACTCATTTTAAAAATAAAAAGGGAGTTGTGTAATTTAACTCTTAAAAGCCCTTGTCTTTTTTTTTTTTTTTAAACACCACTCCCTCCGATCCCTTCCTCTTTTCCTTGCTATCTCTGGTAGCGTAGTGCCTAAGGCACTTGACTCCTAACTAGAAGGCTGGCGGTTCAAACCCACTGGCCATTCCTCGGAAGGAAGATGGGGCAATCTACTTCCATAGTGATACTGCCTCGGAAACCCAAGGAGGGGTTGCTATGAGTCGGGTCCGACTCGACGGCACGTAACAACAACAACAACAACATCTCAAGAGCAGCAAAATGAGTTATGGTTGTCAACTCCCAGGCCCACTACTCCCCACCAGACAGACTACAGAAGTCTCCTTGGTCCTTACAAGGGATTCCAGTGGGGGATGATCTGCGAAGGACTGCCTTAAAACATAGCACTCATGATCTGTACAGGACTAGCACTTCAAGGAGGTCCATTTGCTTGACTTGGGGCTGCTGTCATTCTGAATGAGGCTGCTAAATGCCTGGATTCTATATCAGCACCTGCTAAACTACATATGATAAGCTCACAAGAAAAGCCTGATGGAAACCATGAATCATCGGGAGACTCAGGGTTGTGTTTGCCACAGCAGAGCAATGCAAAGATACAGCTCCAGGAGTGGGCCTTGGAAGCTGCCTTTGATTTATAATGATAGGCTCTTTCGAAAGCAGCTCTTTAGACCAGGCCCTCAAGTTCTCTAAAACAGCTGTTCTTAACCCTGGCTGTACACTAGAATCACCTAGGGAGACTTGAAACACATCCACTCCTAGAAATTCAGACTCAATTGGTATGGGGTAGGTTTGGGTACAGGTACATTTTTAAAGCTTTCCAGATTATTCTAATGTGCAGTCAGGGCTGAGAACCACTGGGATTTCCATCTTACATTTCCACTGATTTAGAATCTGATTCCAATCTAATGACTCCTAGTCCTTCCAGGTCCCGTGACACAGCATAGTGATGTCCTTTACGTCCAAGTTTCTACCATTTAGAAGATAAGGATGAGAACTGGGATCAGAGATTAAAGATTAGATGTGCAGAGTAAAATGGAGAGTTTGAGCAATTTTCCAGAGAACTGAAGTCTAGATCTGCTTTGAAAAATAAAAAATGGTGATGCGTGTGTGTGTGTGTGTGTGTGTGTGTGTGGCCTTACACTGCCTCGTCCACAGTTATCTCCTTCTGCCCTGTCTTTTCTACCCAGCAGGGGATAGACAGGCTACAGACAAAAAAGAGGGTGTATGGACTTTCACAAAATACTTGAGACAGGCTGAGGAAGGGATGGGGCAGTAGGTGATCCCTGTAATTTTCAGAAGCCTCCCTGAATTAGTATGCAATCTCACACAATCCCTTTAACAGACTCTCCTTCAGGCAATATGTCAAAAAGGTAGATGGGGTTAAAGGAACCACTGAAACAATCATCCCCTAATCCTGAGGTACTTATTAGCTTCCAGTGCTGAGAGTATATAGCAAAGTATTACTGAGTAAACTTCCCTGAGAACTTAAGTACACATTCAGACAGTCTCAAGTATATTCATCACAAGCACACACTCTACTTCTTATTCCTTGACCATTCATACACTCAGTGCAAAGGCTCTTGGGTGGACATTGCAAAGGGCCAAGTAGTGCCACCATCTAAGAAGTGTGAGGAATGGTCTTTCTTAGACATTGCCAGAATCTAGGTTTTAGCTGGCTAACCCTTTTCTGCTAGATTTTATCTACTTTGGGGCTAGTTCATTGTTGTTCAAAAGCAAGAACAGAAAGTATAGTAGCATAAAACAGATTTCAAGGTTATTAGAAAAGGTTATTATTTCTATCTATATAGAGTACCAGCTTAATAGTCAAAAAAGCCTTTAAGACAGGAAATGTAAAACTTTCATATGAAGAATTGCACAATCAACTCTGATCTGTTGGATTCCTGTATAGTCCCATTCTTAGTCTTGTCTAAAACTCGAAAAGTTTAAACCATTAAGGCACTTTAAAAAAAAAAAAAAAGATGATGTTCTAAAAGTAAATATTTTCGGGAACTTGGCTGAAGGATTAAATTTCCAGTTAGAAAGATTTCCCATTAAATTTGCTGACAATAATCCCCTACCCACAGAGATCTTGTTTGGAAAGTAACATTTGTTTTAAGTTTTCATGCAGTAAGCAAGTGACAGGTTCTGGTCCCTTCCTAGGAAGGATGAGAAAATAACAATAACCTGGTGATCAGAATAATAAATCCATTTCCCAGCCAAACAATATGAGACACATGAGGGTATCCTAGGAGAGGAAGGGCTAGGCAGACAATTGATCCTACCCCAGTTGAAAAAAAATCCTTTGAATGAGAAGAAAGGTCTCTTAAATTGCCAAAAAAAGATGGCTACTACTAAATTGCTGACAGTTTTGTTGTGTTTTCTGGTATGGATTTCATTTTCATATTCAATTTTTTTTTTTTTTTTTTTAGCAACCATCTTTTCAAACTCTTCCACAGCTGTTTCTGCTCTTGGAGGGCAAGAGAGAACATTCCATTCCTCACAGCCAAACCTGCACTTCCGGCACACAGAGAACCCTGGCAGCCTTGCAACCTCTGCCCACACCCACTCCCTGCAGCACCCTGCCCCTCCCCCCAGCCCTCCTACTTCCAACCTCACATCCTTCTCCCTACAGCAGCAGTTAAGAACATGGAGACAGGAATGACAGCTTCCAGAAAGCAGGTTAAAGTTGCAGCATTTGGCCACTCCTGTTCTCACCAACCTTCTTCCCTGATGTTATTGAATCCCCTTCCCTTTCCCACATGGGGATCAGCAAACAAACGCTACTGAAATCCCTTTTAAGTCCATGCACAGAAAACTATATAACATGCATGCTTCAAAGGGTTAAAAGCCAAGAGGTTCTAGAATGCTTTTGAAACTGACTCTTCACCACAAAGTAGAACAGAAATAGTTTTATTATTAACAGAATTTTCATTTAGACTAAGAAAAATAAACATGGATTTATTATTCATTTAAGGTTTTCCAGTTTGAAAACTTACTGTGGGTGGAAATGGAGAGAATAAAAGGGCACTGGAAACACACACCCAGAATTCAGGAACACATCAGAGTTTCAGAATTGTTTTCATAGTATTAGAAAAGTGCTCAGGGCAGGAAGTTCAGTAAAAAGTAATACTGGGGAAGATGGGGAGGACTATGAAAGCAACCTTATAAACCAGCAGTCCTAACGACACGGTGACAAAAATGGAAGACCAAAGAGGTAAAACCCAGAACCTGAATACAATCAGCTAATCAGTAAGATGAAGCACTCTGCTTCCATAAAGATTTACAGCCTTGGAAACCCTTTCGGGTTGTTCTACTCTGCCCTATGGGAGCTCTGGTAGCATAGTGCCTAAGGCACTTGACTGCTAACCAGAAGGCTGGCGGTTCAAACCCACCAGCCACTCCTCAGAAAGAGGGTTGGGCAATCTACTTTAGTAATGATACTGCCTCAGAAACCCAAGGAGGACTCGCTATGAGTCGGGTCCAACTCGATGGCACATAACAACAATAACACTCTGCCCTATAGGGTTGCTATGAGTTGGAACTGATTTGATGGCAAAGGGTTTGGGTATTTGGAGTAAGAAGCAGTAGAATAATACCACCCAGAAATGCAACACAGTCCCAGTGCCTGGATGACCACACCAACTGCAGGGCAAAGTGCAAGGAGTATAAGAGTAGCTCGATCATTCATGCCTGCCTTCCTCCCTCCCTCCTTTTCTTTCTCCCTCCATCCATTCACCCATCTAGCCATCGGACTTTACAGTCTGCCTTGTTTTATAATTAGAGGAGCAGTTATACCTCCTGTAATACATACTGAGCTCTTTAAAATCAGATACCAAGATATACAAAGAAAACTACAAAACACTGTTACAAGATACCAAAAGAGACCTATATAAATGGAAGACTATATCATGGTTCATGAATAGGAAGACTTAACATTGTGAAAATGTCAATACTACCTAAAGTGATCTATAGATATAATACAATCCTGATCCAGATTCCATCATCTTTCTTTAAAGAGATGGAAGAACTAATCACCAACTTTATATGGAAAGGAAAGGGACCCCAGATACGTAAAGCACTACTAAAGAACAACAACAAAGTTGGAGGCCTCACACTGCCTGATCTCAAAACCTACTACATTGTCATGGTAATTAAAATAGCCTGGTACTAGTACAATAACAGACACAAAAACCAATGGAACAGAATTGAGAGCCCAGAAGTAAATCCATTCACTTTTGGACAGCTGATCTTTGACAAAGGGCCAAAATTCATTAAATGGGGAAGAGACAGTCTCTCTAATAAATAAAACCAAGAAAAAAAAAAAAAAACCCCGAAATTCACTGCCACTGAGTTGGATCTAACTCATTAGCAACCCCTCCTTGGGTTTCTGAGGCGGTATCACTACAGAAGTAGATTGCCCAATCTTCCTTCCAAGGAGTGGCTGTTGGGTTTGAACCACCAGCCTTCTGTTTAGCAGTTAAATGCCTTAGGCACTATGCGCACTATGCCACTGGCAAAACTGGATATCCATTTGCAGAAAAATGAAACAGGACACATAACAAAATATACAAAAATGAACTCAAGTTGGATCAAAAACCTGAACGTAAAACCAAATACTTTAAAGACCATCAAAGAAAAAATAGGGGCAAACTTATGGGCCCTAATTCAGGGCATAAGTAAACTACTGAATATAATTAAAAACACTCAAACACCAGAAGACAAAATAGATGACTGGAACCTCTGGAAAGTTAGGCACGTACATACATCAAAAGATTTCGCCAAAAGAGTAAAAAGACAACCCACACACTGGGGGTAGGGGAGAGGGGAAATGGCAACGACATATCAGACAAGGGGTTAATCTCTAAAATTTATAGAAAACTTCAACACCTTAACAACAAAAAGGCAAATAATCCAACTAAAAAATGGGCAAAGGACATGAACAGACATTTCACCAAAGAAGACATTCAGGCAACTAGCAAACACATGAAGAAATGCTCATGATCATTAGCCATTAACCAAAACCAAACCCCCTGCCACTGAGTTGATTCTGACTCATAGAGATCCTTTAGGACAGAGTAGAACTGCTGCATGGGGTTTCCAAGGCAGTAAATTTTTAGGGAAGCAGACCTCATCTTTCTCCCACAGAGTGACTGGTGGGTTTGAAACACTGACCTTTTGGTCAGCAGCCAAATACTTTAATCACTATGCTACCAGAACTCCTTCTTTAGCTATTAGAGAGATGCAAACTAAAACAATGAGATACCATGTTACCTCAGCACAAATAACAAAGTTCAGAAAACAACAAATGCAGGTGAGGGTATGGAGAGACTGGAACCCTTCTACACTGCTGCTGAAGACTGTAGAATGGTGCAACCACTGTGAAAAACGGTACAGTGCTTCCTTAAAAAGCTGGAAATAGAAATACCAGGTGATCCAGCAATCCCACTACTAGGTATATGTTGTTGTTGTTGTTGTTATTTGCCGTTGAGTCGCCCCTGACTCATAGCTACCCCTCCTTGGGTTTCCGAGGCAGTATCACTATGGAAGTAGGATTGCCCAACCTTCCTTCCGAGGAGTGGCTGGTGGGTTTGAACCGCCAGCCTTCTGGTTAGCAGTCAAGTGCCTTAGGCACTATGCTACCAGAGCTCCTATATCCTAGAGAAATAAGAGTCGTGACACAGAAATATGCACACCCTTGTTCATCGCAGCACGACTCACAATAGCAAAAAGATGAAAACAACCCAAATGCCTATCAATGAAGGACAAGATCAACAAACTATGGTACATACACACAACGGAATACTACACAATGTTAAAGAACAATAATGAACCTGTGAAACATCTAATAACATAGATGAACTTGGAGCCCATTATGCTGAGTGAAGTTAGTCAATCACAAAAGGACAAATACTGTATGAGACTACTATTGTAAAAAGTCAAGGAAAGGGCTTCACACACACATACACACACACACACACATGTATTCTTTGGTGGTTACCAGGGGTGGGTAGGGAAGGGAGGGTAAACCACTAACTAGAGGGTAGACAGATTGGGGGGGAAAAAAAAACCCTAGAAAGCGTGTCTTACTATAGTTTTAGCACTTAGCGTTGGCCCTGGAACATAGCAGATATTAAATAAAATATCCGTTTAATCAATTAATTGGTAGGTTGGGAGCAGGGGCTATAACATAAACCTGAATTATACTTTAAAAATAGGATGCAATAAAACATGAGACCAAGAGGTATCCTCCTCATCTTTGTGAAAATGAAAGTAAGCTTCTACTGTAAAATCTGAAGTACCGTCTAGGTTTTCTTAAAGTTGGCAACTCTCGCCCTTGGGTATTAATTTCAATATACAACTGAATGTTCAAAACCACCACGGTATTGTCTAAAAAGTAGGCCTAAGTTTCTATATAATAAGCAGAAGGGCAAAATGACAGTATGTGGGCTACCCAGTGAGCAGGGGCTTGGCACAAGAGGGCATCTTAGACCCAGCCAGGCTGAAGAGCTGACTCCCCATTTGTCTTCAGCTGCCAAGGGTGCTGCTGAGCATTTGGTAATGGGGCTGTCCCAGGGTTCTCGGAGACACACTCAAAAGCACAGTTAACACACTTCCAAGTCTCCTCCAAACGAGCACATAGATGAAAAGGGAAACACAAAATAGAGGCTACTGCACCTGCAATCTGAAGGAAAGAACCGTATCTGGTGCCTATCAGGGCCAACAGTCCGTGCTGTGCAAATCTTATTTTATTTTCACAACAAGTGTGTCAGAAGGAAACTGAAGTGCAGAAAGGTTAAGTAACTTGTCTAATATACCTTGGTGCTAGGAATCAAGCCTGAGGCTAACGCCGAAAGTAAAGCTCTCGCCACTTCACTGTGTGCTTCTCTCTGAAGTCACCATCCTCCCTGATGAGGGAGCACCATTAACATGTGACCAGGGAACGTGAAGCTTTATAAACTACAAAACTTACGTGACTGAATCAAATGCTCCCATCTGCAAGTTCCTGGGTATGGTCCCTAGGGATTTGAAAAGGCAGTAAATAACAAGTCATCAAGCAAGCCCTGCTGGAACCAGATATGCCAATGTACAGAATTCTTTTAGAAATGATACACCTGCACCCCCCCACCCCCAAACACATCCCAAAAGGAACACTAGTGGCATGTCCTAACCTGATCTGAGATTACCACATTTAGGGAATGACCAAACACGATCACAGCTACAGACTATTATGTATCCAGGTCTTCCTTGGTAGCTTCTGTGCTCAGAGAGAACTAACCTGTGATGGAGTCAAGCCAGTATGACCTGGCTGTCCCTGGCAGGCCTAGTCAGGCTTGCAAACAGCTGGCACCAAGCTACATATCCCCAAGCCAGAGATATCAGGCAAACATCTGCTATTGCCCTGGACCTTGCTATTATAAGGCTTAATCTGAAACAGGGACTCAGCTCTATACTATTTAAAACAGGTAATTAGTTTATTATTGAGCCAGAAAAGATTAGCTTGCTTTAAAATTATGTGAATTTTAAAATATGATGCCTTTCGCTTGCCAACTAACAACATGATCAGGATGCTTCTGTTTAACCTCATTCAAAAACTCTGGTAGAAAACTGCTTTAAGGTTCGTCTGCATGCTATTTGATTATTTGTCTGCTGGCACCCAAAACTGCAGAAACAGAAATCACTGACAATACAAACGCATTAAAAAGGGATAGATGTGGAGGTGCTGAGTGGGTGGGTTAAACAGTCTGAGAGTTTGACATCTGAAATCCGGGAAAACTGCTTTCCTGTTTTAGTTTACAATTCCTTCCTTGACATGAAATTCACTAGCTTTAAAAGCATCACACATACAAACACAACTGTTTCTAGCTCTTCAGATATTAGAGTCTGAAAAACAGTTCTTTTTTGTCCTGTGATTTCAAGAGTGACCAATTTGTTTTTGGTAGAGTTAGTTCTGTAATATATGCCAGCGTGCGGGCACAGTCACAGAGCTACACAGGTCCACACCCTGGAAAGACTGGGAAGGACTGAGGCACATTTTTCAGTTAAAAATGAAAAAGTCTGAACTAGTATTTACAAAACAGACAAACAGACACACATTTGGAAACACGGTATCTTCCAAGTATCAGTTCGAGAAGGTAAATCTTTATGAAAGTAGATTGTCCCATCTTCCTTCCATGGAGTGGCTGGTGGGTTTGAACTGCCAACCTTCTGGTTAGCAGTCAAATGCCTTAGGCACTGCACCACCAGAGTTCCTTTCCTTATTCTAATAAACCAAAAACCAAACTCACTGTCGTAGAGTCGATTTGACTCACAGCAACCCTTCTGCAAAAACGGCAAGGAGGCCACATGTTCTGACCTCCTCTAACCCTACAAGGGGAAGGCAGGATTACCAGCAGTAACCCAAGGCCTATTACTGCCAGGCCAGACATGTTGCCTCCCTC
>NW_006921659.1:4567993-4632537 GCF_000298275.1 Orycteropus afer afer
CTAGGAGGCCTCCTTTTGAGCCCGGCAGGGTGGTCAAACTAGCCAATCATAGCATCAGAACTCTAAGCACATGAGAGAGAGTGGGAACTTCCCAGAACATTGTATTGTGCCACGCCCAACAGAAATAACCCAGGTGGGCGACTTTAAAATCAGGATCTCCTCCGCAGCTAATAGCAATTCCCACCTTAGAGTTTACAAAGACTTATGGGTAGAAAAGCCACACTAAGTAATTTACTACACCGCACCTTCCTTGGCTTTTCGAGGTGGTATCACTACGGAAGTAGATTGCCCAATCTTCCTTCCAAGGAGCGGCTGGGGGATTTGAACCACCAGCCTTCTGGTTAGCAGTCAAATGCCTTATGCACTATCAAGGTGTCACTGGCAAAAGAAGCAGAGAAAAAGCAAATGCTATGTAACAGAACTATCTCATGCTGCTACTGCAAACAAAACCAACGGTGGACTTTTCCTTATGAGAATAAGGAGTACAACACAGTCAATTGACAAAGGAGTACAATCAGTCAGATTGACAAGTGTCTCTATTTCTCCCACACGCCACTGAGATTCTGCTAAGCAGCAGCTTCCTGAGAAACCGCTTTCTCTACCTCCAACCTCACCTGCATATCCACTATGTCATTGTACTGATTTTGCAAGATTTTCCTTGCTTAAAACTACAGGATGCAACTTTTGGACTTTAAAACCAAATAAATAAAACTACTGGAGGCAAAAGTGGCTGATGATCAATATAATGATACTGCTAAACGCTGAGTGAAACAACCACATATTCCAGGACACTCTTGGGTGTAATACACACACAGCTGAGCATGAGACACCTCAGAAGTCCACATTAAATGATCCAATAAGGAAGCAAATCCCATGAGGTGTCTTGTTGTACATAGCAGACTCAGCAGCTACTCATTTTTTTTGGTCATTATAAATATATCTTATCACACAGCTTTTGCCAATTCAGCGTTTTACAAGTTACTGACTTACTGACAACTTACTGACAACAATTACATTAGTAATCAGCTGGGCAACCCTACTCTTAACAATGTGATTTTTCCATCACTGTAAACCAAAACTCGGTACTCCAAAAGCAATAACCCACCCCACCCCTTTCCAACTCCTCCTTCCCGCTCCTGCTAACCATTAAGGTTTAGGGTTGTGGTTTCATAGGACAGCTCAGTTAACCGGCTTAAAAACATGTTCAGTGCTTCTATTCTACTTCCTAGTTTGCTGTGTGGAGCTTGGGGTCTTAACAGCTTGCAAGCAGCCATCCAAGGCACAACAATTGGTCTCCATTTGCCTGCAGCAACACAGGAGGAAGGAGAGTCAAGAGGAGGAAATAGAATGTGTGGCTAATTGCCTGCATGAACAACTGCCTTCTTTGCCTTGAGACCAGAAGAACTGGATGGTGCCTGACTACCATTACTGAGCATTTTGATCAAAGATTCTATAGAAGAATCCTGATCAAAACGAAGAAAATGTATAACAGAATTTCAAATTTTCATGGAATCCAGATTTTCTGGAGCCATGGAGGCTGGATGAATCCTCAAAACTATTGCTCTGAGATAATCTTTAAACCTTAAACCAAAAATATCCCCTGAAGTCTTCTTAAAACTGAGCAACAGTTCAGCTTAATTAGTAAAGAGTGTCTGCCTTGAGCACAATGCTCTTTTAAGATCTATCCATATGGGACTAAATGACAACAGCAACTGGAAAGATTAGATAGGAACCTTAGGGGGCAGTGAGTTTATGTTAATGGAGGAGGAACAATTCAGAAAAGGACGTGGAGAGTGGTTGCACAACTAGAAGAATGTAATTAATATCAGTGAATTGTATATTTTGGTGTGTATTTCATTGTATATATTTTCAATAACAGCAACAAAAAATAAACGATTAAAAATGTTTAGAGCAAAAAAATAAAGCATTTCACTACTGTTAATTAAAAAAAAAAGATCAATAAGGAAAGGAGAGGACATTTTCACTAATGAAAAAAACCATGCAGTCATTCCATTTCTCTATGAGAAAAAAATATCCACCAAGACATTCAGATATCCACACATTAACTTAAAAAATCTAGGCTGTCCCTAAATGTGCAAGTTACAGTTAGCACTACTCTTTAAAATATGATGAATTAAGCAGGATGAATGTGAATGGGATAAATCTGTTTTTCTAAAAGTCATGACAAAAATGCAACATTTTAGTGGCAATATGTAGTAGACTCTAATCCATTTCATTTACACTGCTAAGCAAGCTTGAAAGCACTTAAGAAACTGGAAACACCAGCATTAATAGTGCAATGTCTATCATTCCGAAGAATGGGAGACGTAACTACCAAGAAGTGCTATTGTTATTAGGAGCCATTGAATTGGTCCCAGCTCATATCATCCCTATGAACAATGAAACACTGCCCAGTCCTGTGCCATCTTTACAACTGTTGCTGTTTCAGTGCTGTTTTAGCTGTGTGACCCATCTCATTGAAAGTCATTCTCTTTTTAGCCGATTCTCTACCTTACTAAGCATGATGTTGTTTTCCAAGGACTTGTCCGATAACATCCCCAAATATACAAGGATAGTCACATAAAAAGCTATAAAAAGCTGGACATACAGTGTTGTTGTTGTTGTTATGTGCCGTCGAGTCGGACCCGACTCATAGAGACCCCTCCTTGGGTTTCTGAGGCAGTATCACTATGGAAGTAGATTGCCCCATCTTCCTTCCGAGGAGTGGCTAGTGGGTTTGAACCACCAGCCTTCTGGTTAGCAGTCAAGTGCCGTAGGCACTATGCTACCAGAGTTCCTACACATAGTTGAAATGATAAATTCCTGTAACTAAGTGTTTCAAGGGCTAAAGGAAATTAGGAGAGAATTTTTTCAGACCTTGTTTGTGGCTGGAGAAAGCTTTAGGAGACAGAAAGGACTAAGATGAAGAGGTTAGAGGGTATGGTGAAGGGTTGGGGAGCAACCTATTTCTCAACCAGCATGTGTCACAGTGTCCCATGGTTCATTGGTCCCCATACAGTAGCTGTCAGTGGTTCTAAAATCATTTCTAAGGATGAAGGACCCGTAGTCATATAACTACCTCCTTGGTTGAGCCTGAGTTAAGCAGGGTTAGCCCTTAGATTCTCTCCTGAACTTCCTCATCATCTGGACTTGCTGAAATTTCCAGTTATTTTCCCCGAGTCAGAGTGTTCCTTTGCTAAAAGGAAATACATGTGGGTTTATCAGCATGACAAGGCACTAGTCTCTCTCTCTCTAAGGTTCAACAAATCATTGCACATACGGGGGCCACGAGATTAATCCCTTCATATTAAGACAAAGGATGTCACATCAATATACTGGAATAGATGTTGCTAAGCCATTTTCAGGTTTACAGGTAGCTTCAGATAACACTTTCAATTCTCAGTGACATTATGTGGGACAATATTACCTATATTAGCTATTTCTCCAGAAACAAGTTCATCAGGTTCATCCAAACAGTTATGACCTCAGCAGTCTTCCTAAGTAAGAAAAACTGCTGAGTTCCAATGCTAATTTATGGATAGAAAGAGAACCAGGGTACCAGCTTCTTCTAAGGTTAACAAATCCATGTTGAAAGACATTTCTCCCTGGTCTCTCCTGTTTTCTGAATGAGTTGCAAGCAAAGCATTAATAGCCTTTTGTTCTAGACTATCTTTCAAGGATGTCTGCATGGTGAACAGCCTTGAAAGATACAGTGTCTCCCTCCAGAGCAAAGGGTTATTTACTGTACATTACAAGAAAATTTAAGACCCCTAAACTCATCAGAAGGAAGGTTGGGCAATCCTATTTCTGTAGTGATACTGCCTCGGAAACCCAAGGAGGGGTCACTATCAGTCGGGGACGACTCGACGGCACATTAACAGCAACAACAAACTCAGGATTGCTCTCATGTAACACAACCCACTGCATGTGCAGGCATCAACCTGGATCATCTATGTCACCCCTGTGGACTTGAGGGCAAGGAAGGAACTGAATTAAAATACCTGTTGCTCATGGTGCTTGCTGTACCACGAAGGAGTAATAAACTTGCTAAAGAGGCAAGAAGGCCACATCTTCTGATTTCTTCTAATCCCACAAGAGGAAGACAGAATTACCATCAGTAGTCCAAGGCCTAGCCCTGCAAGGCCAGACATGCTACCTCCCTCCAGCCCTTTTACCAACTCTGACACCAACTGTTCCTCCCACAGCACCCACCACCTTTCTGCTGGGTTCAATAACTCACTGCAGTGGGCACACAGAACTCACAGATTATGGGGTTTATTAGGGAAGCAACAGGCTACAATTCAAGTTCAGGAACATGGTCAGTCTCTCTCAGCCTGCTGTCTCTCAGCCGACAGTCTCTCTCCCAGCAGTGTGTGTCTCTCTCCTAGCAGTGCATCTCTCAGTCTCTCTCTCAGCAGTGGTGTCTCTTGCATCTCTCTCTCAGCACTGCGTATTTCTCGCGTCTCCCAGTCAGCAGTGAGAGATTCCTTCTGCCTCTAGGAGGGCTCCTTTTGAGCCTGGCAGAGTGATCAAATTAACCAATCCCAACATCAGAATTCTATAAACCTAAGAGAGAGTGAACTTCCCAGAGAACTACTTCATGCTGTTCCCAACAGAAATACCCCAGGTAGATAACTTTAACAATCAGGAGCTACTCAGTTACTCACAGCAAATTCCACCACAGAGTTTACAAAGACTTATGGCTAGAAAAGCCACACTATGTAATTTCCTATACTGCAGTACTCCTTTGTCTCTGACCCAGTGATCTTGTGTCTTCTGCTAGCACCCATGAAAGTGTAGTAGGCTAACTTGTTAGCTTGCTAGCAGGGTATGAATCTCGACCCTTGCAGTTCCTGATGGTCCATTTCTTTAGCTTATGGACTGCTGACATTTCCTTAAGCTGCAAAAGATGAAAACTGGGCAGTTTATCTCTAGCCAACTTTCTTCTCTATCCTACAGAAGTGAGAAGGCACAGAAGATAATGGGGTGAAGGAAGAAAATGGGGCCACATGCAAGAAAGGTAGACACACATAGCTCTGGCACTTTGAATTTTCTGACTTGGCTCTGCTGAGAACCCAATTTCTGACAGTAAGCCATTAATAAGAGGGAAGGGGTGGGGAAAAGAGGGGAGAAGAGCCTCAGACACTGCCACGTTACGGTACTTCATCTGCATCAGTCTTCATCTTCTCAGCTGTTGCTTGTGCTATGGTTTGCTTATGAAGAGTAGACTGGGGTCAACATCAAGTCTGTTTCCTCTTACACCTTCCTGTTCTACCAGACCCAAGAGCAGACCACCTATGTTCACCCTTCCCCAGCTCCCTGATAACCAGGCTGTCCCATCTCATGGCAGTCCTCATAGTAATAATGTTTGTTACGTTTCTGCAGGGTCCAGATCTCCATTATGGAGCCCTGGACTACTGTCAGAGACATTCCTCCCAGTTCCCTTCACTTGTGTAGAGGCTTCTTTCAATTTAACCCTGGTGAAATGCTCTCACGCTCTTTTTCCTCATCACAGTGACTGTCATAATGTGTCACTGCATGCAGAAACCCAAGATTCCCTCCTCCTCCTATTTTAGCTCTCACACGTAAGCTGCATTTAGCAGCTTTAAGCCTTCAAAAAGGAAAATGGACTAGGCAGTTCCTGTGAACCAAAAGCAAACACACACACACATAAACATTTACATACTCTCTCCAAGAGAGTTAATTTTCTAGTTTATTAACCATGTACCAGAAACCTTTACTATAAAACACAAAAACATTATGAGATTTCATGCATTACATTTTTAACTACTAATTTAAGCCAGGCATGTTCTGGTGTAGAGAAAATTGGTATTTTCTTTTCTCTCCCCTTTCCTCTTGGATAACCTCCTTCCATTCTTGGCAAAAAAGAGGACTATATTTACTAGAGTTTTCACATGCACCTACATGTCCAATGCCTCTGGAATGATACTGGATTGTTGCCACATGTCCAAATAATGTGCTCTTTGAGAAATAATTATCAATTAGAATGCTATAAAATGGGCCAGCAGTTCTATTCTGTGAACACTGTGTGGTATTTTGGCCACCAAACACAACAAGCTTTCTTTGGTTACTCCTTACATGAATCAGAAAGCTACATTAATTTGCTGGATGCTATTTGTGGACATGTTTGGAAAAGAATGCAGACATCCAGGAACAAATTAGGGTCAACTAACTCCACTTTGGCAGCAGGTCACCAATATAAGGCACTCCAGATAAGTACTATACAGGGACCCCTGACTGGGCGGGGTGGCAAGGGCTGCAGAAATAAGAAATTATTAACAACAACTTAGAAGTAATCAATTTTTATTGCTTTCATTCTAGAGTAGCTGCCAAAAGAATCTGGCAAAAGCTTTCATTCAAAAAACACCAGTTTGAGCTACAGTAAAGTATCTTACTGTAGTATTCTTGTTGTTATGTGCTGTCGAGTAGCTGCCAACTCATAGCAACTCCATGTACAACAGAACAAAACACTGCCTGCTGTGTGCCACCCTCACAATCACTGCTATGCTGAAGCCCAATGTTGCACCCACTGTGTCAATCCATCGTGTTGAGGGTCTTCCTCTTTTTCACTGATACTCTACCAAGCATGATGTCCTTCTCCAGGAACTAGTTCCTCCTGATAACAAGACCAAAGCATGTGAGACAAAGTTTTGTCATCCTTGCTTCTAAGGAGTCTTCTGGCTGTACTTCTAACACCGATTTGTTTGTTCTTCGGGCAGTCCTTGGTACATTCTTTGCCAACACCATAATCCAAGGGCATCAATTCTTCTTTGGTCTTCCTTATTCACTGCCCAGGTGTCACATACATATGAGGTGATTGAAAATAAGTAGGTGTTAAGATTATCTACTAAATCTGTATTATAAGAGGTCTAAAAATGGGGGAGGCTTATAATTTAGATATCACTTGGACATTAAAAATTCCCATGGCTTTTTTGTCCTTCTTCCTGGCAGCTCTTTTGTATATGGTACTATGTTAGTGATGATAATTAAAATGAAAAAAAATGTGCATAAAAATATGAAGTCACAATAGATCCATCAACCTATGGTCAGCTTATTTTTGACAAAGGTATGAAATCCATTAAATGGGGAAGAGACAGTGCTGGCAAAACTGGATATCCATTTGCAGAAAAATCAAACAAGACCCGTACCTCACACCATACACAAAAACTAATTCCAGATGGATCAAAGACTTAAATGTGAAACCTAAAACTATAAAGTTTCTCAAGGAAAAATGAGGGGCAAATTTAAGGCCCTAATTTATGATATAATAGACTGTCAAGCATGACCCAAAATACACAAACAGCAGAAGATAAACTAGATGAATGAGACCTTCTAAAAATTAAATGTTTATGTGCTTCCAAAGACGTGTCCAAAAGAGTCAAAAGAGAACCTACAGATTAGGAAAAAATATTCGGCAATGACTTATCTGACATAGGACTTATCTCTATAGAATTTATAGAAAACTCCAACACCTCAAAAACAAAAACACAAACAATCCCATTTAAAAATGGGCAGAATACATGAACAGACACTTCACCAAAGAGGATATTGAGGCAGCCAACAAATATATGAAGAAATGTTCATGATCATTAGCCATTAGAGAGATGCAAATCAAAACAACAATGAGATATCATCTGGCCCCAGCACTAGTAGCAAAGTTCAACAAAACAGAAAATAACAAATGCTGGTGAGGATGTGGAGAGACTGGGACTCTCGTACACTGCTGGTGGGACTATGAAATGATACAACCACTATGGAAAGCAGTATGGTGATTCCTTAAAAAGTTGGAATTAGAAATACTATCTGACCCAGCAATCTCATTACTAGGTATATATCCTAAAGAAGTGAGAACCAGGACAAGAACAGATACATGCATACCCATGTTCATCGCAGCGTACTTATAATAGCAAAAAGATGGAAACAACCTAGGTGCCCATCAACAGAAGAATGGATAACCAAATTGTGGTACATACAAACTATGGAATACTATGCAACTCTAAAGAACAATGTAGAATCTGCAAAACACCATGGATGAACTTGGAGGACATTATGCTGAGTGAAATAAGTCAATCACAAAAGGAAAAATACTGTATTAGGTCATGATTGTAAAAAGTCAAGGAAAGGTTTAAACACTGAAGGCAATTTTCTTTGTTGGTTACCAGGGGTGGGAGGGCAGGAGAAGGAATGCTGCAAAAATAACAACAACATAAATAAAAATAAAATGATTAGACCAACAACAACAACAACAAAATATGAAGTCACAAAGATCATATTAGAAGTAACTGGGAAAAGTTAAATAACAAAAGCAAGCCCAGCCTCTTTCTTTTTTAAAATGTTAAATATATCTAATGTATAATAGACTCTGAATATATTCCCTTGAAATAAATGGATCTTCTCCTTATTTGCTCTTTTGAATTAAACCGTGCTGAATAAGGTTAGCATTTGTAATAAAATCCAAGGAATCCAGCACTAAGGAAGTACACTTTCTTTTCCCAGGTCTTTATCTCCAAGGAAATCTACCTTTAATGCTGAAAGTGACAGTAAATAAAGTATCAGATTTAAATAAACTAGGTTGTTTTCCTTAAACTTCAGAAGCATTTAGAAGTTCAAAATGTGGGTATTAGTTCTATTAAAATTATAACCATGCTTGTAAGTAGACTGTATAATTCAAATATAGCTGTTAAGAATATTTCATTTTTAATGAAGATTCAAGATATCTGAATTAAGTATTATTATATCTGGGAAACAAACATTTGGACTGATTGGTGAGAACACAGATGGGGGCACACTTTTTGGAGGACTGTTTCTCAGGATCCCTGGGTGGTGCTAACAATGAAAACCCTCAGCTGCTGACCAGAAGGTTGGAGGTTCGAGTCTACTGAGAGGTGCCTCAGAAGAAATGCCTGGCAATCTATTTCCAAAAAATCAGCCATTGAGAATCCTATGGAGGTTTACTCTGACACACACAGGGTCACTGTGAGTCAGAACTGAACCCATGGCAATTAGTACACTATAATATCATTAATCAGTATCTGTTGATATGAGTTGGGGTCGACTCGACGGCAAACAACAACAACAACATTGATATGAATAAAGTATATACTTTTAACTTTGGGGAACAAATTGTTCTACTTTCCTTTTTCCTTACTAACAGTATGTTTACTTTTAGGTGTTCATATGGCTACAGGGATGGGGGGTGGGGGTCTTCCTTGAAGTTAGATGTGGCCATGTGACTTGTTCTGATCAATGACAGGTAAATACAAGAATTTCAAGTAACTTTGACTAAGATTGCTTAAAGGCAGATGAGAGATGAATTCCTTTTTGCCCTTCTGCCTTTCTTCTTTCTTTTAGCCTACACTTAGCTGGACCATTAGAGGACTAGGAGGATGAAAGCCACATGCTGAGTTGGTGGAGCAGAAAAGAGGAGACTGATGCTCAATGGCTTCTTGGGGTAACAGCGTTAGACTTCTATTATATGAAAATAATTCACTGTGAAATTTGGATTTTCTATTATACGTCGCCAAACCTAGTCCTGATATACCTAGCAATTCTATTTTCAGGAATTAATCTGATAACACCACTGCATGGTGTATCTGCATGTGTGTGTACACAGCACACATGCACACAAACACTTAACTTTTGCAGCTATTAGATATATAGCAAGTAATAATAATAATAAAATTCCAAGTATTTATAATGGGAATTAGAGGTTTCTATTCACGTTAACATAATGCAATAGCAACACCTAACAAACCAAAAACTAAACTCACTGCTGTTGAGTTGGATCCGACTCACAGTGACCCCTCCTTGGGTTTCTGAGGCAGTATCACTACAGAAGTAGATTGCCCAACCTTCCTTCTGAGGAGTGGCTGGTGGGTTTGAACTGCCAGCCTTCTGGTTAGTGGCCAAATGCCCTAGGCACTACACCACCAGAGCTCCCAATACCTAACAAGAAAGGCCTTTACGTGCCTCCTTCCCACCTACCTTGATGTATGTTTCATCAAGCACTTTGAGAATGTCCTGCAAGGAATGACTGTGTGTGTGCTGAACACTGTCATCCTTCAATGCTATAGGCTGGCTCCTGGCCCCAAAGTTTTAGAAGTTCTGATGTGCAGGCCATCAAGGATGGGAGTCAGTACATATGCAAGTGAAGAAGCTGTACTTAACATTTTTTGTTTTGGGCTAGCCTGGATTTCATGGCAAAGAGCATCTTTGAGGATTTAAGACATAACAGTGAAACACGGAAAAGATAGTGTAGTGCAATAGATCATTTTTATATGGCCCTTCTAGCCATAGTCTTGCAACTCCACCCAATGAGTGAGTGGGACTATGCAAATAAGGTGCTCTGTGCTACCAAGGGGATTGGATAGCTTGCTAATAATGCAAATAAGTGCATGACACCCTTGTGGGACTATGCAAATAAGATGTATGGAATCCTAATGAGGTGACTAGTCAGATCTGCCATCCCACTAGGGTTAGAATGAGCCATCTCAGAGGTAGAAAAGAAGGAATTCACTACCACCAAAAAGAAGAAATGGGAGTAGAGTGTGTCTTTTGGACCCAGGGGCCCTGTGCTGGCAATCTCCTAGACCCAGGAGACAAAGAGAGAGCTGTAACACTGGTTGTTGTTGCTGTTGTTAGATGCCATCGAGTTGTCTCTGACTCACAGCGACCCTATGTACAACAGAATGAAACACTGCCTGGTCTTGTGCCAGTCTCACAATCCTTGCTATACCTGAGCCCATCGTTGCAGCCACTGTGCCAACCCATACCCATCTTGTTGAGGTCCTTCTCCTTTCTCATCTGTCAGTTTGTTGTACTGTGATGGCTAGTGTGTTGCTGTGAGGCTGGAGGCTATGCCATCGGTATTTCAAATACCAGCAGGGTACCCATGGTGGCCAGGTTTCAGTGGAGTTTCCAGACTAAGACAGACTTGGAAGAAGGAAGGTGCCATTCACTTCTCAAAGAATTGGCCTATGGGGCAGTTCTACTCTGTGACATAGAGTCACTATGAGTTGAAAATCAACTTGACAGCACCAAACAGCAACAGTACCTGTGCAGTACTATGAATGTTTATCTATGCTGCTTAATTTAGTCAATATCAAGAAAGAACATGCTGTGAAAATAGCCCTAAATATTCCTCATTAGGTATGTACTTGCCAGGTGGTAATTATTGACTGGTGAAGAGAAGGCCATGCCCAGAAAAAAGACTGGCAACTTACTCTGAAAAAAGGAGGTTACTTAGTACTGATACTTTATGTATATTTTACTGATAAATACTACATAGTTACTCCCTTAAGTCTGGGATTCAGTGTCTGTGTGGGATGAGAAACATTTCACAGTTTCAGCTGTCTCTCTCAACTTCTTATGCTATTGAGTCCACTCCTGGCTTTTCATAAATAAACCTGTGGTCCAGCCCTGCCTCTCTGTAGTGGCCCCTGAGGCATTTCTGCCCTCTGCTAGAGAAGACCATCACCTGTCAGTTTGTTGTACTGTCGTGGCTTGTGTGTTGCTATGAGCTGAAAGCTATGCTGCAGTTATTTTCAATACCAGCAAGTCACCTGTATAGACAAGTTTCAGTGGAGCTTCTAGGCTACGACAGACTAGGAAGAAAGGCCTGGTGATCTACCTCCAAAAATCAGCCAGTGAAAACCCTACACAGATCACAAGAGGGTATTTTCTGATGTAGTGCTGGAAGATGAGCCCTAGGGTGGAAGGCACTCAAAGTACACAGGGACTGCAACAGTGGACTGGAGTTTACCCAAAACCGTGAAGATGGTGCAGGACTGAGCAGGGCTTTGTTCTGTTGAACACAGGGGCATCATGATTGCAGCCCACTAGACAGCAGCAACAAGCTAGAGGATAAGGTGCCTGGGACAGAACTACCAGCTTCTTTAATGGCTCCAATGGAACTCCCAGCACAAGGCCAGGTGCACACAGACATTCTTTTCATTAAACTATAACCATATGAAAGGAAGTTTTAAAAGAAGAGAGGGAAAAAAAGAACCAAATAATAAATATTGGATGGGCTAACAAGCTGCTTTTGAAAATAATTTTAATGTATTAATATTTTGTTCTTAGGTATATACATTGAAGGAGCTCTGGTGGTACAGTGATTAAAGCATATGGCTGCTAACCAGAAGATCAGCAGTTTGAACCCATCAGCAGCTCCACAGAAGAAAGATGAGGCAGTCTGCTTCTGTAAAGATATACAGCCTTCGAAGCCTAATGGGGCAGTTCTACTCTACACTATACGGTCACTACAAGTTGGAATCGACTCAATGGCAGTGGGTTTGACTTTCCAGTATAAGTGTTCTACATCAAGTCCCAATTTCCTTTTGCTTAGGGATTTGAGCAAACTACCCAGGAAGTGCCATCCTGATTGTTTCCCAGGAACTAGCATTTGGCTCTGACTTTAGTCTTCTGATCATTAATTCTGAGGACTCCTTGGAAAGAAGACTGGGCAATCTACTTCCCTAGTGATAAAACAAAAAACCAAACTAACTGCCGTGGAGTTGGATCTGACTCATAGCGACCCTTCCTTGGGTTTAAAAGGCGGTATCACTGCAGAAGTAGATTGTCCAGTCTTCCTTCCAAGGAGTCCTCATAATTAATGATCAGAAGACTAAAGTCAGAGCCAAATGCTAGTTCCTGAGAAACAATCAGGATGGCACTTTCTGGGTAATTTGCTCAAATCCCGAAGCAAAAGGAAATTGGTATGGACTTGACTTAGAACATTTATACCGAAAAATCAAACCCACTGCCATCGAGTCAATTCCAACTCGTAGTGACCATATAGTATAGAGTAGAACTGCCCCACTGGGCTTCGAAGGCTGTATATCTTTACAGAAGCAGACTGCCGCATCTTTCTTCTGTGGAGCTGCTAATGGGTTCAAACTGCTGATCTTCTGGTTAGGAGCTATATGCTTTAACCCGTAGTGATACTGCCTCGGAAACACAAGGAGGGGTTGCTGTGAGTTGGATCTGACTCAACAGCAGTGAGGTTTTTTTTTTTTTTTTTTAATAATTTGAGAGTGACCATGGTTAGAGGCAAAAGGTTACTGACATGATTCCATAACAAGACTTCCTCTGACATAAGGGTAAGATCCAGGCTGGCAGAGAGTACAAGGATTAACAACAAAAGTGTAACCTCTCCTCTAGCCTCCCCTAAAGTGCCAGGACTGGAGGAGTAGAAAAAGAGCTGGAGGGGATTTGCATACATACATTCACTCCAACAGGCATTTTCTGAGGTCATTCTAGGTACCAGGCATAAATAAATGGAAGTGGCCAAACAGACATGATTCCCAGCCTCATGGATTTTACAGTTTCATGTGGTGAGGGAAGAGGTGGGGGATAGACATTGATTCATTAAAACAAAACATACATAACAACAGATTGGGAAAAGTTCTCAGAAGGAAAACAACAGAGTGTTGGGTTAGGTGGACCTAAGATTTAAATTGTAAAGTCAAGAAAGACACTAAGACCTGGAGAATAAGCAATCAAGTAATGAAAGTCATGGAAGAGGACCACTTCACCCAGGTATAAGAAGAGAGAAGAGAAATCTGAGAAGTTCTCCTTGAAATCATGCAATGTGAGGTCAGGTAGGGAATGAGGATGCAACAAGAGAGAAGAAACAGTGGCTACCACAGAAGCTACATGTGGTGATCATGAGAATAGAGTGTTTCAAGAAGCAGTGAGCTGTCACCACTGATATAAAAAGAGGAGAAAACTGAGTGTCTCTACATAATGGCAACAAAGAGGCTATCATTGGTGACCTTGGCAACAGAAGTATCAGGGGACTGCTGGGGTAGAAGCCAGATTAGAATGGGATGAAGAAGGTATGAAAGATAAGGAATTAGAACATGTGTAAACAACTATTAAGCATGGATAAGCAGAGAAGTAACAGCATTAAAAACAAGGACATTTGATGTTAGAGGAAAGTTTAAAAAAAAAACAAAAACAACAACAAAAAACGCTGGAGAATAGTTAATAAAGGGAAAGGCTGAAGATGTCAACAAGGAGATAAGGACAAATAAAAATTGGGCAATCCTACTTCCGTAGTGATACTGCCTCGGAAACCCAAGGAGGGGTCGCTATGAGTCGGGTTTGACTCGACGGCACATAACAACAACAACAACAAGTATTTATTCAGTGTTATTATGAACTAAACATTGTTTCAGACATTTTATATGTATTATCGTTTAAGTCTCTGCAACAATGACGACACAATCATTTTTCATCTGACAGATGAGAAAACGGAAGCTCGAGGAAACCTGCCCATGATTACATGTTGTGAATGGTGGATCCAGGATTAGAATGCAAGCAAGCATTCTGGCACCAGAGTAACACTATGCACTGACAGCCTCAAGGGGTGAGAAGGAACAGGCTCTAGAGGCTATTGGGAGGGACCGACATTGCCCTGGCCCTGAAGTCACATGCAAGTCTTTCCCAGCAAAGCATATGAGATGGGCAAAATGATTTTACAGGCTCTACTAGTACACTGAAGGAGCTCTGATGGTGCTGTGGTTAAAGCAGTAGGCTGCTAACCAGAAGGTCAGTGGTTTAAACCCCCAAGCCAGTCTGCAGCAGAAAGATGAGGCAATCTGTTTCCATAAAAATTTACAGCCTTGGACACACTATGGGATGGTTCTACTCTGTCCTATAGGATTGCTAATGAGTCAGAATCAACCTGATGACAGTGGGTTTGGGTTTGGTTTATTGGTACACTGGGGAGCAACTGCCACAGAGTCAGTTCTTCTATCTTGGGAAAATACTTATTATCAAGGAATTGGTACATTCCAGAATACCATTTTGACAATTTCCCATTTTCCCCCCTACTATTCATCACTGAGAGCTCTCTGAAAATTATTTCAACCTAAGTATGCTCTAAGGAGCACATACAGCTCAACTCTGTGAAGTCAGGTCTTTCTCCTCCTCCTCTACATCCCCAAGCTTTCTACAGTTCAGTTCTGAACAACACAACTGGCAATTAGTGGGCACCATGGCAGAGGCAGCTATCTGGCCAACCAACTACAGCAGTACAGAAACAAAGAACTGCCAGAAATTCAAGCCAGATTCCAAAGACAACGTGGAAAGAGGAATATCACTGCTGATGTCAAATGGATGTTGGCTGAAAGCAAAAAAGGCGTTTACCTGTGTTTTATTGACTATGCAAAGGCATTTAATTGTGTGGATCATAACAAATTATGGATAACATTGCAATGAATGGGAATTCCAGAACACTTAATTATGTTCATAAGGAACCTGTATACAGACCAAGAGGAAGTTGTTTAAACAGAACAAGGGGATACTGCATAGTTTAAAAGCAGGAAAAGTATGAGTCAGGGTTGTATCCTTTCACCATACTTATTCAATCTGTATGCTGAGCAAATAACCCAAGAAGTTGGACTATATGAAAAAGAACATGGCATCAGGATTGGAGGAAGACACATCACAACCTGTGATAAGCAGATGAAGCAACCCTGCATGCTGCCAAGTGAAGAGGTCTTGAAGTACTTAATGATAAAGATCGAGACCACAGCCTTCAAAATGGATTACATCTCAACATAAGAAAACAAAAATCCTGACAACAGGACCAATAAGCAACATCATAATAAATGAAGGAAAGACTGAAATTGTCAAGGATTTCATTTTACTTGAATCCACAATCAATGGAAGCAGCAGTCAGGGAAGCAAATGACGTACTGTGTTGGGCAAATCTGCTGCAAAAGACCTCTTTAAAGTGTTACAGAGCAAAGATGTCACTTTGAAGACTAAGGTACATCTCACTCAAGCCACATATATCCAATCGCATCATATGCATGTGAATGCTGCACAATGAAGCCTTTAAAGTATAGTATGGACTGCCAGGAGAATGAACAAATCTGTTTTAAAGTAAGTACAGTCATAATGCTCCTTAGAAGCAAGGATGGTGAGATTTCATATCTTATACTTTGGTCAAGAAATGTGGAAGACAGCTACCAGGCCAACTAACTGGAAGAGATCCATATCTGTACTCATTCCAAAGAAGGGTGATCCAACAGAATGTTGAAATTATTGAACAATATCATTAATATCATACATAAGTAAAATTTTGCTGAAGATATTCAAAAACAGTTGCAGCAGTATATTGACAGAGAACTTCCAGAAATGCAAGCTGGATTCAGAAAGGGACACGCAACAAGAGATATCATTGCTGATGTCAGATGAATCTTGGCTGAAAAAAAATACTAGAAAGATGTTTACTTGTGTTATATTGACTATGCAAAAGCATTCAAATGTGTGGATCATAACAAATTATAAATAACACTGAGTAGAATGGGAATTCCAGAACACTTAATTGTGCTCATGAGGAACCTGTACATAAAAGACTAGGAGGCTGTTGTTCAAACAGAACAAGGGGACATTGCATGGTTTAATATCAGGAAGGGAATGTGTCAGGGTTGTAGCCTTTCATCATACTCATTCAATCTGTATGTTGGGCAAATAATACGAGAAGCTGGACTATATGAAGAAGAATGCAGAATCATGATTGGAGGAAGAGTCATTAACAACCTGTGATATGCAGATGACATAACCTTGCTTGCTTAAAGTGAAGATGACTTGAAGCCCTTACTGATGAAGATTAAAGATTAAAGTCTGCAGTATGGATTACATCTCAACACAAAGAAAACAGAAATCCTTACAACTGGGTCAATAAGAAACATCTACAATAAATGGAGAAAAGATTGAAGTTGTCAAAGATTTCGTATTATTTGGACCCACAATCAACACCAATGGAAGCAGCAGTCAAGAAATCAAACATTGTATTGCACTGGACAAATGTGCTGCAGAAGACCTCTTTAAAGAGCAAAGATGTCTCTTTGAAGACTAAGATGTGCCTAACCAAAGCCATGGTTTTTTAAATAGCCTCATATGCATGTTAAAGCTGGACAATGAGTCGAAGAAGAACTGATGCTTCTGAGTTGTGGTTTCGGTGAGGAATACTGAAAATACCGTGGACTGCCAGCAGAATGAATAAATCTGTCCTGGAAAAAGTGCAGCCAAAATGCTCCTCAGAAGCAAGAATGACCAGACTTCATCTCACGTACTTTGGTCATGTTGTCAGAAGGGACCATTCCCTGGAGAAGGATGTCACACTTGGTAAAGCGGAGGGTCAGCAAAAAGGGCAAAGGCCCCCAATGAGATGGACTGACACACTGGCTGCAACGATGGGCTCAAGTATAGTATAGCCAGGATTGGGAGTCTGCTGCAGGTCCAGGCAGTGTTTCATTCTGTTGTGCACAGGGTCACTATGAGTCAGAGCTGACTCAACAGCATCTAACAACAACAACAACTTTGGTCATGTTATCAGCAGGGACCAGTCCCTGGAGAAGGATATCACGCATAGTAAGGTAGAGGGTCAGCCAAAAAGAGGACGACTCTCAATGAGATGGACTGACACAGTGGCTGCAGCAATGGGCTCAAACCAACAACGACCATGAGGATGGCACAGGCCTAGGCAGTGCTTCGTTCTGTTGTATTCAGTGTTGCTGCGAGCTGGAACCAACTTGCCAGCGCCTAAGAACAACAGCAGCAGTGGCTGGGCAGGTGCAAAGCAAAACACACAGTAATCATTCTTTTTATCTGTGCCCTCCTACTATAGTTTAGTCAGAAAGCAAGCTGAGCAAAGAGAGGACTGCCGTCCCTCATTCCATAACCAGGAAAACAAACAAACAAACAAATACAAAAGAGCAGCCATGGATTTCTTCTAAATTCCGCTCATCCTGTTTCCAAAATCCAGCAATCCCACTGAGTTCACATACATCTAGAAACAGTTTTCAGGTACTTGAGAAAGTGAGTGATAGCTTCTGAGTTGATGTCAATGTTCAAAACAAGTACTGTTAATAAGCTATAGCACTGGAGTGGTCTCCCTAGCCCTTCCCATTTCCTTAGCCTCTTCCTTGTCCATTCTGTTTCCAGCCAGTTTAAGTTACACCAAGTTGGAAAAGGTCAAGCTGGCCATGGGTAAAGAGCTTACTTAAGTAATGTTTACATAGTACAGTTACAAGAATGAACTAAAAATAAAGTCATCCTCTGAAGAAGAGCATTACACAAAAACTGGGGTGAAACAAAATTCCTCCTACCATAAAGTTTTCAGATAGGTAGGTTACCAAAAGGTGGGAAAATGAGAGTTGAAAGCCTATTTATTGTTTATGAGTCAGTCTTTTGGATTAAAAAGTAGAGATCACACAGAAATTCTTTAGCTAAGAAACTTGGATATATTTATCAGATCATGCGAAATACACATTTTCTTTTGGATTCTTGTAAATGAGTTTACTCTGGAAGCAGAGGACTGGAAACAAACTGTAACAATTACAAAAGCTGAAGTTGCATTAGGATGAGTTAGCTTTTTGAGACCACTCACAGAACCTTGTGCTACTCATCTGGACAGACAATTTTATCTGTGTGAGTCTCTCCTCCAGAATTAGTCCAGAACAATACAAGCTGTAAATTAAAATTATAGTTTCAGGGAGAGTATTAACGTAATTTTGAGGGAAAGTACTGCCATATACAAATTACTCTAATTATCCAAAATCTATTTTATTTGCCAGCCTTGAATTGGATTGCTAGGCTTTTTTGTTTCAACTTTTCACTGATTACTAAAGTAATGAATGCTTATCTAAAAATCTGTTAAGGTCAGAAAAGTGTGAAGAATTAGGAAAGACATCACTTAGTCCCACCCTTCAGATATAACCTCTACAGATTTTGCTATTTATTTTCTATGTATTTTGTTTTGTTTTTATGAATGGGAACATCCTGAATGTACAATTTGCAATTTTAAATTTTTCCAAAATTATTGCTATGTTATCATCAGTTTGTCAATAAACCCTCTTAAGTGTATTTCTTAAAACTTTGAAAATCTGAACTGTTCATTATTTAGTTAAACATTCTTCTCCAAGTCTGAATTATTAAGGCTTTATGTTTCAAGTTTCATGCATTCTTGCACCTTCTTCCTAAATTCCAAGCAGAGTGTAAAACAGACATTTGCATCTTCCTCTTCCAGTTAATCCACTTGTATGGATAGTTAGATAAGTCTCACAGACAAGTAACATTTGTATTCAAGGTACAAAGTGTTTTTTTAGCCAAAAGATTTATCCTTTAGAAGCAAAATACAAGAAGGATTTTGACTGTGGAATGTTAGTTACTCTGTGTGTGTGTGTGATAGCCTTAGCCTTATTGCACCTCACACTCAACTATGACATCAACTAGTCCGATGAATCATTGTAACTCTGCCTGGCGGTTAAGTTAAATGTTACTATCCCATTTACTGTAGGAGAAAAATGGCACAGAGAAGATGAGACAATTTTAGAGTGGGAAGAGATACCATCTAACTTGGTGGCTTTCAAACTACTTCATGGGGCCTTACAGCTTCTTTAGGGCCTGAAGTAGGGAAAGCATACCAACTCATCAAAATTCTATGTGTCAAATTTACAAAAATCGATTGCTTTTAAAAGAATTTACATAAACATTTTCACAGCATTAATGAGAATGTTTGGTGTTAGCTATCAATGAAATATTTTAATTTAATTAAATCAATAATTTAAATTCAGAGCATCAGAAAGAAACCAGAATTAGCTAAAACAATCCCATAACACTGAACTACTGAGTACTGTTTCTAATCAGTTAACAATTGGGAATACCTCAAATAGTGCCCAGCAGGTAGGAAGAGCCAAACACATATCTGCTGAAAGAACTTATGAATGAATAGGATCAACTTTGTACAAAATCCAACATGAAAGGTAAAGTCATTCAAAGCAGTAGAAAGGAAGTGAAGACACCCAGAAGACATTCTTATGATGAGTTGTCTGATTAATAAGGGAGCTCTGGTGGCGTAGTGCCTAAGGCATCTGACTGCTAACCACAGGGCTGGCGGTTCAAATCCACTAGCTACGCCTCAGAAGGAAGGTTGGGCAATCTACTTCTGTAGTGATACTGCCTTGGAAACTCGAGGAGTGGTCACTATGAGTCGAAATCAACTCGACAGCAATGAGTTTGGTTTTCTTTAATGATTAATAACCCCAAATTTATATCTACTAATGGTACATATGAAATTGTGAAGGGTTTAAACGAAAATTGATAAAGTACCCTAAAACCGCTATTATATAATGAATGCAAAATGACACACACAAAATACAGCATAAATGGAAATATATCCTCAGGAAATATGAACATTTTTGTTAGAGATGAAGAATATTTGAAAACTATTACTCTACACCATGGTCCCCCTCCCTTTTCCTTCCCCTGTTCCATAGATCTAAGACTGCCACGTGGCTGTGTGCAGGACACATATGAAGATGCAAAGTGACATTACTGAAAATGTGGGAAATGAAGTACAAAGTTACTCCTTTTCTAAATACATGAACTACTGCTGACACATAATTCTGATATACCAAGAATTCAGCATTTTGAACAAGTTCATTCCAGTTTGATCTCTTGCTGAGAATCTCCATTTCCACTCCAGATACAATGAATCAGAAGCTACTTTTTAAAAGATGCCCAGGTGATTCTTATAGATCCCCAAGTGATCAGCAGGGGTTGAACTGGAAGGAACTGATTTGAAGCCCTGCAAGGACCGCACGGGGCCAGGCAACGTTTCATTCTGTTTTATATAAGGTCACCATGAGTTGGAGCTGACTTGATAGCAACCAACAGGAGATTATTGACCAGCTTTGCCACTCATTCTGGGGGAGCATCAAGGGCTGAATTTAGACATTTTAAAATCCCTAATACGGTGTAAGTCAAGCAGGACTCTAGGACAAAGCTTTCTGTTTGCCTAATTTCTGGGCTGGTGCCTGGCTTTCTAACTTTGTCTTCTATATGTGTGACTGGACCCAGCACTTCAAGTCACTGACTCACACAGAACTCATGGAATTTAACTGTAAAAATATTTTTTCAAAGTGGTGCTAAACTAGTGAAGCAATTAAAGACAAAAACAGTCAGTCCCAGGCTTACAGGTGAGGAGAGACAACTCAGGGATGCCCCAAGTAGCAAGCGGGAAGAGCAGGAGAAAGGGGATTAAAAGCCAGGAAGCCAGAGAGAAGAGCAGTCAGCCGAAGGGATTAGGTGAGGAGGGGCAACTCAGGCCCGCCCAGAGTAGCAGGCCGGAAGAGCAGGAGGAAGGGGATAAAAAGCCAGGAACCTGGACAGAAGAGCAGTCGGCCCCAGGCTTACAGGTGAGGAGAGACAACTCAGGGACGCCCGAAGTAGCAAGCGGGAAGAGCAGGAGAAAGGGGATTAAAACCCCTTTCAAGACAAAAACAGATAATGGAAAAACGACCTCTCTTATTGTGTTTGTGGTAGTTGAATTTGTGTGTCAACTTGGCTGGGCCTGGTTGAGTGGCTGGGCAGCTGGTGGTAGTTATTCCTCATGATGACACTGGCAATCAACTCCATAGTGGGATCTACCACAAGCAGCTGAGTAGCTGCCTTTGGGAATGTGGTCTGCTTCCCATTTATAAGCAGCAGCTTTGGGAATGGTCTCTAGCTTATGGCACACTTAGATGCTGCATGTAGCCATGTCGTTATTCAGCAGCCTGTCATCCTCTGCCAACCTTGGGACTTACAATGGACTTGAGTTAATGGCCTGCCATGTGGTTTGGTAACATTGGGACTGTGCCTTTTTACTTGTCAACCTTGGGCTTGGCAGCCTCAGCAGCCAGCAGCTGTCTGAGTGAAGAAATGCCTCTAGCTTCAGTGGGCTGGGAGCTGGAGGCAGAGCTGAAGCCCAAGGCTGAGGGGCTTTCACCCAGCCCCTAGAGCCTGGCACTTTGAACTTGGACTTAAAGCCTCCAAATTGTAAGAATAAACGCCTGTTTGTTAAGGCCATCCCATCCCATTTGTGGTATATTTCTTGTCAGAGTGGCACTAGGTAACCAGAACAATTTATCTTTTTGTCAGCTTTGGGGAAAACTTAAAGGGAAGGCAAAAGTTAAAGAAAGTGCAGGCAATGTGGCAGAAACCTGCTCAACACCCAGAAACCCCTTTACTCTCTACAGAGGTCTGCGCCTCCTGCTGAGTTCATTCCTGCTTGTCAGAGATCTGTTGTTGTTGCTGTTATGTACCATCGAGTCAGACCGACTCATAGTGACACCTCCTTGGGTTTCCGAGGCGATATCACTATGGAAGTAGATTGACCCATCTTCCTTCCGAGGAGTGGCTGATGGGTTTGAACCACCAGCCTTTTGGTTAGCAGTCAAGTGCCTTAGGCACTATGCTACCAGAGCTCCTGTCTATAAAGGTCAGAAGATCTAGGGAACCTTTATAGGGCTGCTCATTTTGACCACCTGCAACTTAAATACAGGTGGTTCAATGGGACTGCCTGGGAGGAAGCTGATGAGCTGTCCCAGTCACCGGAGTCCTATAACCTTTCAATCAAAACTCTGCTCCCAAGTATGTGATAAAAATCTGAGTAACTGAGCCAAATTGAAGGCTGGCTATGGACTGCTCTGGGCAGTTGGTTCTCAGCTCCATGACATTCAACTTTTCCTTTTAAGTGGCTGCAATCAAATTGACTTCTGTGTAAGAAAAGTAAAAAATAGAACAAAGGTAGACAAAAGCCATTCATCAGTCCAAACTCCCCCCTCAACTTTTACCCTCAACAGCTACTTATAACAGGGGAACTGAAAAAGAGTAGATCAAGCTCTTAATGCCTGAAAACACATGACCTTCCTTCATCTCGAGAATGTGGTATGGCCATATCAAAGAGCTCATTGTACTGCATGCACAAAAGGGTGCAGAATTAGAATGACCTAAGTATTTGACCTTCATGCAGTAAATGCATCAAAGTTTGGCCCCCTAACAATTTTTCGTCATTTATAATAGAAATTCATTCTTCAGGAAGAAATGCCATTTTTAAGAGCACAATGCAGAGTTTTACTAAGCAGCTTCTTAGAATGTATATCTATATCAAACGCTATATCCTTTATAACCTTTAAAAAAAATCAGTTGACAAATAAACTCTTCTTTATTATTTGCCAGTGCTAGACGCACACACATGTACTTTATTGTGCCTAAGCCAAAGTTCTTTATCCAAGGTGGGTTGATCATATTGTTTACTTTTAATTTCTAAGTATATTAGAATTTACTGCTCTCAACGTCTCATTTTGTTTATTCAACCAGTATTTCTTGAGCACTGAGTGCCCAGCATTGTGCTAGATGTTACAATAGCGTAGGAAAAATATACTCCTTAGAGAGCTTTTAAAATTTGAATATGTAGAAGATGTTTTGGTTACTGTGTGCCGCTCTAACAGAAATGCCACAGGTGAGTGGCTTTAACAAACAGGTATTTATTCTCTTACAGTTTTGGAGGCTAGAAGTCTGAGTTCAAAGTGCTAAGCTCTAGGGGCTGGGTGAAAGCCCCTTGACCTTGGGCTTCACCTTTGCCTCTTGCTCCCGGCCCCTTGGAGCTAGAGGTGTCTCTTCACTCAGCCAGCTGCTGGCTGCTGAGGCTAACAAGCCCAAAGTCGACAAATAAAAATGGCACAGTCCCAGTATTACCAAACAACACGGCAAGCCACTAATTCAAGTCCAGAGACAGTCCCAAGATTGGCAGGAAACATGGCAGGCTGCTAAATGAAGACTTGGTTACATGCAGGGTCCAGGCATGCCAAAAAGCTGTAAAGACTATTTCCAAAGCTTCTCCTTGTATACTGGAAGCAGACCACATTCCCTAAGGCTGCTACTCAGCTGCTCCAGTAGATTCCACCAATCTCATCATGGGGAATAACTACATTCAGCTGCCCAGTCACTCCAAACCAGGCCCAGCGAAGTTGACACATAACCTTAACTGAGGAATTCCCCTTTTTGCTTAAATTCCTAGCTTATAAACCCTCAATTGAGAGGACATCTTCTAGCTGGAACTTTATTTTCTTACGGGAAAGAAAAACTCACAAGATGGTGGGGGAGGATAGTTGGGTAAACCAGAGACAGGTAAAAAAAATTGTTAGAGAACATATTCTCGTACATTTTCTGAAGTGTTATACAACATATGTATACAATTTTAAGCTCTAGCTTGCTTTTTGATAAAGTGTTATCCTGTCCATAATATACCTCCAAAAGAAGAAGAAAAAACTCAAGCATTTACTAGAAACCCTCAAGATTTTACACTACAGTACTCTTTTTACCATGTTCTAAATTTGCATAGTTAGGCAGGACGGTATCACGAAACAGAGCCAGCTGACACTGGTGCATCACTAGTTCAAACATGGTGCCAGCTTTCTTTTACTGAGAATGTCACTGGCCTTGGGAAGTCTCACTGACCAGATCCGGAAAGCTGTCAAGATTTCTGTAGGTCCTACCCTGTCCCAGATGCAATAATAACAGGTATCTGTGGCAATGTTATCCTACCTCAACTAATGTGATGTACAGTGGGTTACAGGGAGGAAAAAAATGACTCCAGAAAGAGTTACATGTAACAAAACTAGTTGTAGAAAAGAGCACAGTTGGTATTACAGGGCTAAAAGAATGACATTTCTGAATTAACTTTTCCAGAGAGCTAAAATTTCGAAGGCTTTTTTGGCAATTTCTCTTACATAGGAGGCACTGCAGTGACTGGGCTTACTCTTGATCTCTTGGTTCCCTGTTGCACTTACCCTGTCATGCTGCTGGTTACGGTCTGTTTCTTGAGGCAGCTAGAATTATGCTTTGTTCATCTTTGCAAACCTCATAGTGCCTAGCACCATGTCTAAAACTCATTTTTTCAAAACTAAATGAAGGTGCCTTTCCCTGCTGTAATGCAATGTGAAGCACATAGAACCATCAGCTCAAAAGGTTGAACTTGAATCTAATCAAGCCTCTAGAGCTAATTTCCAGTTTCAGGAAATCCAGGTGATAGAGGAACAAGATAATGATACCACAAGAAAACAGATACATCCAGAATGTGGCACATTCTGCAGGGCAGCTGACCCAGTTTCTGCAGTAAGTCAATGGCATGAAACAGGAAGGGGGAGGGAATGCTGGGGACTGGTCTTAATTAATAGCCACAGCATTCACATGCCACAAGTGGACCTTGTTTGGATCCCAAGTCTGACAAAAACAACTGTAAAAAGGACTTAAAAAAAATTGAGAAATTTTTTCATTATAAACTGGCTGTTAGATGATATCAAGAAATTATGTTAACAGAGTTAGGTATGTTGATGGCACTGTGGTTATTCAACAACGTCAGTTTTTCAGAAGTGCATACTGACATATGTAGAGGTGAAATAACTGAGGACTAAGATTTGATTAAAAATTCTCAGGAAAGGGGAAAAATAGAAAAAAAAAGGGGAGGCAGAAAGATTAAAGAACTGTAGCAAAATCTTGGTAATTGCTGAATATGCACTATTCTTTTGACTATGTTTGAATTTTTCATAGTAATTCATTTAATTAAGGAGGCCCAAAAGCAGTAATTTGTTTACCATTATGCATTACTAAGCAAATACTTTCCCTCTCTCACCACATCTTTGTACTTGTCAATGAAGTGGTTCAAGCTGGCAAACTGTTCACAGACCCTCATGCCTGAGATTTTTGGGGAAGATAATGAAACAGGAGTGGTCAAGTGTGCAAGTCAGCTCTCTCACAACCAGTGAGATATACTCAGCTGGGAAACCCCAGCAACAGAACCGGAGGGAGGATCTGCTTAGAAAAACACCTAGAAATGAGAAGCACTCACTTGTGAGCTGGTTTATGATTAAGGGTAATCCCATTTATAATATACCTCCAAAAGAAGAAGAAAAAACTCAAACATTCACTAGGAACCTTGAAGATTTTTACACTGTAATACTCTTGCAAAACAAAAGCTTTCCTTTCTGGTGACCTCTCTCAGTCTGTTTTATAAGGACAAAACATTTTGTATACTATTAACTGAGTAATGGGACTTAAAAATTTAAAACAGAAGGAACTTGAAGCAGGACAAGGGGGTGTCAGAGGCACCTTACTGTAGGCACAGTATGATACTTTTCACTGGTTAATTATCTAAATTCCTATCAAACGTGATAAACACACACACACACACACACACACAAAACACCAAACTCACTGCTGCTGAGTCAGATCTGACTCATAGTGACCCGTCCTTGGGTTCCCGAGGAGGTAATCACTACAGAAGTGGACTGCCCAATCTTCTTTCTAAGGAGTGGCTGGTGGCTTTGAACCGCCAGCCTTCTGTTAGCAGTCAAATGCCTTAGGCAAGTGTTACTTGACTCATTTTAAAAATCCTGAGAAAAACCCATAAAGGAAGATTCCTCACTTGTTTAATGTCTCCTGCCAGAATTTTTTATTTTTATTTCTTAAAGATTATAAGAATAATCATTTAGAGGGTGGAACAATCTTGGACCACCATCATCCTGTCTTCATGCAAGTCAACACGTGTCTCTCCTCTTACCCTTTCTCCCTCCCCCAAAACTGCATATGGATCGCTGGACTAGGCATTTGTAGACCACAGGTGGAAATAACCAAGCTTGTAAGAAGATCCTAAAGACAGCAACCTAAAAATACCAAACCCACTGTCATTGAGTAGGTTCTGACTCATAGTAACCCTAAAGGACAGAGTAGAACTGCCCCACTGGGTTTCCAAGGCTGTAAATCTTCACGGGAGCAGACTGGTGCATCTTTCTCCTGCAGAACAGTTTGTTGGTTTGAACTGCTGACCTTTTGGTTAGCAGCCAAACGCCTTAACCACTGCACACTAGTCCCCCATTTATTTGGAGGCAGCCTGACAATCCCAGCCATCCAGAACACAAGTGAGACGAGCACATTCTACACTGTAGAAGTCCAGACCATCACCGAGAATTATAGACTGAACTCTAACAGTGCAGAGATGGTATCTGTCTTATTCCCTGTTATATCCCCAGGCCCTAGAGCACATAATACACACTCAGAGGAATGTGAATAACAATCCTAACTACCTAGGTCTGTCTTCTCAAAACCAGATGATTTTAAAACCTGCAGCTTGCAAGCCATAAATACTCTGCACTTATGACAAATGACCATAAGGAAGCACATACAAAAACTAAGGTGAAAATACTGATATCCATGATGATAAAATAAGTTCCATACACTTAGTTCAAGAAAGCAGTGCAATTTAATATATATTAAAAAGACTATTGGTAGCATAGTGCCTAAGGCACTTGACTGCTAACCAGAAGGCTGGCTGTTCAAACCCACTAGCCACTCCTTGGAAGGATGGTTGGGCAATCTACTTCTGTAGTGATACTGCCTTGGAAACCCAAGGAGGGGTCTCTATGAGTCGGGTCCAACTCGAGGGCACATAACAACAACAGCATTATTAAAAAGTCTAAAATAAAGGGCTTGGGTACTTGTATTTAAAACAAACAAAAACACTTTTCAGTGAAAAGAAATACAGGATCCTAAAGCCCACGATTATTTTCTAAATTCTAATCAATTAATTAATAAACACAGCCTTTTTGTAATGATTTCTTGAGAAGGAATAAGATGACCCCTGGGGGTATAGGGAGAAGAAAACAAAAAAGAGGAAAGGCAGAGGGGTTTGAGAAGGTCTAAGAGAGCTCCCAATCCCCTGCCCCATTTTAAAGTGAAACAGGTATAGGGAGAAGAAAACAAAAAAGAGGAAAGGCAGAGGGGTTTGAGAAGGTCTAAGAGAGCTCCCAATCCCCTGCCCCATTTTAAAGTGAAACAGGTATAGGGAGAAGAAAACAAAAAAGAGGAAAGGCAGAGGGGTTTGAGAAGGTCTAAGAGAGCTCCCAATCCCCTGCCCCATTTTAAAGTGAAACAGGTCACAGGGTTAGTTACAGAGAGAAGCAGGGAGACTTATGCAAGTGTTGATCCAACCTAAGAGAAAGAAAATGGAAATGAAGAACTAGCTCACCCAACAAAGACAGGCCTTAGTCATAAGATCACAAGAAAATTAACACTAAAGGACAGGCAGAGCTGCCCTCTCTTCTTTCTTCCACCCCAAAACGTAAAAGTTCAGGTGAACCTATTAGACACAAATGCCCAACTGCTCCCTTACTCAATCAGGTTCTGAATGTCACCCTTGACACAATATGTTCAAATTCCCTTGAAAGTGTCACAACCACAAAAGTATCCACAAAGGCACTGTCTCTCCTCCAATGAAATGCAATGTATTCTCTTTCCCCATTTATTCACTTCTACCCTTTTGTCTCAACCTTATTTCTGACACAAAGCAACACACTGCCATCAAGTTGTATCCAACTCATAGCGACCCCTCCTTGGGTTTCTGAGGCTATAATACCACTACAGAAGTAGATTGATTGTCCAATCTTCCTTCCAAGGAGTGGCTGGTAGGTTTGAACCGCCAGCCTTCTGGTTAGCAGTCAAATGCTTTTGTTGTTGTTGTTGTTTGCCGTCGAGTCGGCCCCAACTCATAGCGACCCCTCCTTGGGTTTCCGAGGCAGTATCACTACGGAAGTAGGATTGCCCAACCTTCCTTCCGAGGAGTGGCTGGTGGGTTTGAACCGCCAGCCTTCTGGTTAGCAGTCAAGTGCCTTAGCCACTATGCTACCAGAGCTTTAGGCACCTAATAATACCTTCTCTTGTTCCGTATTCCCTATCCCTACCATTCTGCCCTCTTTCTCTCTCCGTTTCTCCTCCAAGCTGCCCTTCCCTCTTTTTCGGCCTTCCTTGTGCCCTCCTCCTCCCATTCCCTCTCTTCGTTTTACAGTTGTTCCCATTCTGACTTGTATTCCCCCAAAACTTTCTGTACCTGCTCCTCTTTCCCCTTCCCGTTCTATATCTAGTAGCCACCTTCCCTGAAGTCACTGGTAGTCTGTGACCAAACTAAAGGAAACAAGAGGTAAGGTCTTAGAAATAGCCAACATGGAGTTTAGAACAATATAATATAGAAGAATTGGTATGTTAAAACATTTAGAAGACCCTCCAGAATTACCTGGAAGTAGTGAGGAAGCTCCCAAAGCTGCCGCTGCTGTTTATTTAAACTGTGATTTGGGTGAAAGTTTGCAGAGCAAATTGGTTTTGCTAAACAATCCATACATACTCTGTTTTTGTGACATTTACTGCAATCCCCACACTTCTTACCACTTCCTCCCTGCATCCACCCCTTCCCTTTGTCCTTCCTTCCTCTGACCTTTCCAGCTCTATCCTTGGGCAAATGCTGTCCTCTTGATGTTATGCTTGATTGTTCTAATGAGTGCATACCCTCCTAATATTACTGTTCACCTTATAGGCCTGTCTATCGTTTGGCTGCCAGCTGAGACACAGGGGTTATGTTCAATTCCTAGCTTGAGTGGTGTCTAAGGGCCACAGTCTCAGAGGTTCCACCAGTCTTCATCAGACCAGTAAGCTTGGTCTTTTTTACGATTTTGAGTTTTGCTCCGTATTTTCCCTCAGAGGGGCTTTTTCTTTATCAGGGCCAGAAGTGCAGAAAGGCACAACCAGGCATCTGTCTCTAGGTCAGTTTCCTGCTCTGCATTTCTAACTCCTTTATCAGGGGTTCGTCATCAAGGCCATGGGGATTTATGAATGAAAAAGATCTCTCTTCATCATTTCATTATCTAAATCCAATCAAAGGGGCTTAAAGACAAGTGTTGCTTTAATCATTAAATCCTTGAGAAAACCACATAAAAAATGTACACCTCACTTATTTAATGTCTCCTGTCTCCCCCCAAAACAGGTGGTTTTACAAAAGATTGTAGAATAAGACTAGTAAAGAGAGGTTTTATTATGAAGCAAAAACACTACCCAACACTAAAGCTTCCACTTCCTCCTAATTTCTTCTGAAAAGATAGAGTAGTTGCTTATCGTCTGTTGACTTTCTAATTTCAGTGAAGTTCGACAGGCTGGATGAGACCAGCAGGGAGGAGAAATAACAAAAACTCCCCGCAAAACTGCCACCCCAACCACCAAATCCCTCTCCACTAGCAGTCCTCACCACCGCTCCACTTATTCCACTATGTGTCACATCTTAAGAGACCCTCAGGAGGAAAGGACTAGAAAATGTTGCTACCCTTATTCGGAATCTTACTTGCCTTTCTACAGAACTGAACTTGGAAAAAGTCTTAAAATGGTCCTTTCTAATCTTGAAGGCAACTTTCATCTCTCATCCTCAGAATGCTGCCTGCTTCCCCGTCTATCAGCCCTCCTGGCCACCTCTGATTGTTGTTGGTGATTACTGCCACCACCACCATTAATAAAAGATAATTCTTAATTTACTCTTTGTTAGGAACTATGCTAAGCACTTAATATGCATAATCTCAATTGAGATTTTTACAGATGAGTATCAATAAACCTAAAGAACAAAGTTACCATGACTAGACAAAAGGGGAGACCCCCATTCAGTAAACTAACAAAATTATTACATCAATCATTCTTTTAAGATTAAACAACTAAGCAAACTCACCAAAAAGCATGGAAATGTTAACTGAACTTTTCACAGGAAATGAAAAAATAATTAAGAAAGATCTTAATTCTAAGTATATGTTAGTTCATTGTATACAGTTTTGGTAATACTTCTGCTTAAATTATAAATACTAGAAAAATGTCTAATTTTTTGCACATGATGCATATTTGATGAATATATGTTTTAGTCTGAGTCTTTAAAAATGTAAAATAACTGCAAACAACAAAAAGAATATGAAATACCAGCACTCATTTCCATTCTGTTATAATTTATCTGATCTCCTGGATAACCTCCACTTTTACCAAAAGAAAAAGTTTATTTAAAGAAATACACATCTAAAGCTTTATCAAAATGTAAATCTCTTTTGGCCAAAGCCAAGGAACCACAAATGAGGATTAGGTTTTATAATTATATTTCGTAATGTGAAGAGGGGCATTATCAAGTTTATCTTACCATTAGGAGGCTTGTCTGAAATAGTGGCAAGAAGAAAACTATAGGTCCAGGATGAATTTTTAGAAAATTCTTTACAGTTGTGGGACCACATCTCCGTATGTAGGCTTTGAAATAAGAATTTAAATTGTTGCTTTGTTTTGCCATAAATAACCACATGCAAAAGTTTAAAGTTAGCATTACATTTTGGTAAAGCTGAGAGATGGTGGGCTAAGAGAGACTGAACATTGTTCCTGAGCTTGCATTGTAGCCTGGTGCTTCCCTAATAAACCCCATAATCTGTGAGTTCTGTAGGGCCACTGCAGCGAATTATCAAACCCAGTAAAGAGGTGGTGTGCGCTGTGGGAGGAATGGTTGGTGTTAGGGTTGGTGAAAGGACTGGAGGGAGGCAGTATGCCTGGCCTTGCAGGGATAGGCCTTGGGCTACTGATGATTATTCTGTTTTCCTCTTGTGCGGTTAGAAGAGGTCAGAAGATGCGGTCTCCTTGGCCCCTTGGCACCAAGCAAGTGAAAAAATTTCTCTCTCAGAACATTCCCAAAATATCAAACAGTTTCATGGGGAAGAATGCAATTTCCTCAGCCCTGTGGTCCCAAGACTACTTTATGATGTTCCTGTCACAGTCCGTTTCCAACCCAGATGTCAAGATATTGGTGAGAGCAATGACTCCTACCTGCCCATCAACCTGAAAGCTATTTCCACTGAAAAATACAACCTTTTCCATTACTTTTAAACACATTTAACAAATGAACCAACATAACGTCCTTGAAGAATGTTCTCTGTTTTTTAGCAGAAAGTAGAAAATTCTTATATAATCTGTTCATGAAGAAGGAAACATTAAGAAACATCACTCAAAGAAGAATGACTTCTGCTGCTAAATCCAGTTTATGACCCAGAGCTATAGACCTAAATTTCCTTCTTTCCCACTTCATTCTAATCATTGAAATTATTTACTCCTTAATGAAACAGCACAAACTGGTATGTAGTTTGTCATAAAATGAGTTTTCTACAAAGGTCAGAGGCCTGAGATGAGTGTATAACTCTGCCTCCTGGAAAGAGGCTGTGTGATCTGGTACAATAAGGACATCAAAAAAGCAAATATCCAGGGGCAAAAAGTCTGCTTAGGAAAAAACACGCTTCTCCACCACTGAAGATCGGCCCAGTGGCCCACAATGGGACTGAACTGGTGTCTGTCAGTCCTGGATCTGAGACAATGCTGTTGCTGCTGATGGTAGTTGTCCTTAGGGAGGAACCTGGGGGTGGAAGCTTCTCCACCCAGACTGAGGAGGTGAAACATGTGCAGATGGGTTCACTACAACATACCTGCTGCGAGTATCTGCTACTCACCCACAAAATAGCCGACAACTCCCACCCACACTCACCAATGACCCAGAAATCATGAAAGGAGGCCAGCTTACAAGCTTATGACAGAAGGCTTCTGAGACATCTAGGGCTCAGGATATCTGCCATGAAAACTCCCAAGGGTTAGCTCTGGATTCTAAGTAGTATTAGAATCCTCCTCAAACCACATCCAGATGCTGGGAATCATCAGCAGACTCTGATAGGCCCCTCAGGTTTGCTTTAGTCCTACCACATGTCCAAGATGAGAAAGAGAACTATGCAACAAAATGGTGGTGGGCACACTAACACCTCCCCGGGCTCAGATCTCCCGGGCGCCTTTTGTGCCTTCTCCCACGGTCCTAGAAGTAGTTGACCCTCTTGCTGCTTCCACTGCAGCACAGGAAGTGGAACCTGTCCAACTTTTTCTCTAGAGGCAGTCTTATGCACAATTCTAGAATGCCAGGAAAGCAAGTTTCTGAAAGAATTCCTGAATGAGAGCTAAAGCACAGACATCATGCAAAATGAGTCATTTAATCTATTCATGGTCTGCTGCTGCTGCCACCTTGCTCAGTGTAAACGAGTGAAGTGAATTTATCCACATGGTGGAAACTGGGTATTTATGATTATCACATCAATGGTGATGGGGTGGGAGGAGTCCAATAAGAGTTCCTGCTGCCTCCCACACATGCTAGCTTCTACACACAGAGGGATAGGAAAGCTCCCCTCAGTGTTTACGTGGTAGAGGGAGAGAAAGGAGGGACAGGGAAAATACCAGGAAGAGGAAGTATCTTAGTTACCTAGTGCTACCAAAATTGAAATAGCAAAAGTAGGTGGCACTGAAGTAAAGAAATTTATTTTCTCATAGTTTTAGAGGCTAAAAGTCCAAATCAAGGTCTTGGCTGTGTCACTTCCTCCTGTGGGCCTCTCTCCTATTTTCCGGTATCTCTGGCAATCCTTGGCATCTGTCTGTGTGTCTATGTCTATCTGCTACTTTTTATAACTCAGTACTGATTAGATTTAGGATCCACTCCAGTCTGGTGTGGGCTCATTAACATAACAAAAGAAAATGATTTCTAAGCAGGGTCATATTTACAGGTACAAGGATTAGGATTTCAACACATACTCATTTTTAGGGAACACAATTCAATCAGTAACAGGAAAGAAATGGAGGTGTTAAAAGTTTAAAAAAAAAAAAAAAAAGGAAAAAAATATTCATGGAGAGGACAAAAAAATCTCCTAATACTTCTCCAACAACAGCAATGAAACACCCATTGCGTTCTAATTGAATTCCGACTCACAGGATCCTATACAACAGAGGAGAACTGCCTGCTCCATGCTCCATAAGGTTTCCAAAGTTGTAAATCTTTAGGGAAGGTGACTGCTGTGTCTTTTCCCTGCAGAGTGGCCAGTGGGTTCGAACTGCTGACTTTTCAGTTAGCAACTGAATACAAAGGGCAGGGGCTCCTTCCTCTGATTTGATCCCAAGAGGAAATTACTCTGGACAAGATCCACCCTCTTTGCCTCCCACATGCTTTCCTGCTGATTTGCGTGGATGCTCAAGTAGGAAGCAACCCTCAAGACAAACTTCCACTCTCCCTGACTCCCACTGGCTCTCTTCATGGTTCTCTCACTGTCCAAGAAATAAAGAAGAGCTACCCTAACCACTCCTTAAGAGTTTCAAGTATCTCTACTTCCTTCTTCCCAACTCTCCATACAAAACTTGCGATTTATTCCTCAGCAGCACCAAGTCCAGGACCATCTCTAATGCCACATAAACATGACTGTATGAGACAGGAGGTCAAATTCTGGAAAAGTCTTTCTAGCACATCCTGCCATCAGGCACTGCCTATCTGTACCCTGACTCCAGGGGAGCCAAACACCTCTCATGCTAGCACCTGACCGGCCAGAGTCAAGACAACTTCGTGGCCACTAACACACACTTGTCACATTCAGTTTTCTTCCTACTTAGCTGAAATGGCCTGCAACCCTATCAGGCTTAAGACAAGGTTCCTCAGGCTCGCAGAATTGACATTTTTCAGTCAGATAATTGTTATTTGTGGTTGTCTGTCCTGTGCAGGAGTGCTGAACTTGTAGGAGTTTAGTAGCATCCCTGGCCTCTACTCACTAGTGCCAGCATCCTCCTCCAGTTGTTACAATGAAAGGTGTCTTAATGTTCCCTGGGGGCAAAACTGCACTGCCAGCCCCAAGTTGAGAATCACTGGCTTAAGATATAACCTCTTTATATCGTCTTTGTAAATTTCCATATTCTTGAGAGAGAAAGACAGACATGAAGTGAGTGTTACAAGATACTAAGCCTCTGTTGTTGTTGTTGTTGTGTGCCGTTGAGTCGGCCCCGACTCATAGCGACCCCTCCTTGGGTTTCCGAGGCAGTATCACTACGGAAGTAGGATTGCCCAACCTTCCTTCCGAGGAGTGGCTGGTGGGTTTGAACCGCCAGCCGCCTGGTTAGCAGGCAAGTGTCTTAGCCACTATGCTACCAAGCCTCTAGTGTGAACTAATCTATGTTCTGAGAGGAAGACAGCCTGACAAGGATAAGATTAAACAGAAGGCTCAGCCTTTGTGGCAAGGCTAAGGTGGGGGCAGAAATGGGGAAAGCTGCATTGAGAAACGGTACCTGAGGAAGACACTCCCACTCACAGCACAGGATTTGATGCTGTTTTTCACAGTATTTGTGAAGGAAAACAACCGAATCCACATCTCAGTCTTATCCAAGGAACTGCAGACTTAATGCTGTAAGAAGCTAACAGGGTCTCAGAGAGGCTGAGCCTCACCAAACATCAGTGACAAAAGGGTGAAATGACTTGACCAATGATATGAAGCCAAAACTTGCAGAATTTTTGCCTCAAGAATGTCCTTACGAGATTTGACAACTACTCTGGTAGAAAAATTGAAACAGGGTAACACAAATTTATAGTGTCCCAATGAGAGTCAGAAGCCTGCAGGACTACAGGCCATTAAAAGAGAAGCCAGAAATTATTATTCTAGGAGTTCTGGTCAATATACAAAAGATAAAACATGGTTCCTGTCCTCAAGCTGCTGACAGTCAAGTCTGGAAGATTACTCACACATTCATCAGCATCTTCACCACCATATAATAGCAGTAGCTAAGATTTATTGGAAGCTCGTAATGTGTCAAACTCTATGCTACACACATGCATTACCTCTTTTAATCTTTACACCAACCCCATAATATAGGGAGGATTACTATCCTCAGTCTATAGCTGAAAAAAAATTATGTTCACAGAGACTGACTTTCCTAAGGTCATAGGGTTTCCAAGGCTGTAATCTTTGGGGAAGCAGACTGCCACATCTTTCTTCTGCAGAGCAGCTCGGTTCATACCACCAACCTTTTGATTGGCAGCACTTTAAACCCTGTGCACCAGGGCATCCTATGAGGCCTATGAATCAAATACAAACTCATGTTTGAAGACAATAGTGTTGAACGCCACAAAAACCGTGGGAGTGCAGGAAGGCCAGAGTGATGGGGGCTTGTAGACCGCTGGGAATCTCAAAGAAAGAGCCAATGATGGGTTGGCCAAGGAGGAGAAAAAGGCTTCCAAAGCAAAAAGTTTTTTAAAATTTTGTTCTGTGTGGTGCAGTGGTTAAAGAATTCAGCTGCTAACAAGAAGATTGGTGGTTTGAACTCACCAGCTGCTCCACAGGAGAAAGATGAGGTAGTCTGCTTCCGTAAAGATTTACAGCCTTGGGAATCTTATGAAGCACAGTTCTACTCTGTCCTATAGGGTCACTATGAGTCGGAATCGACTCAATGGCAGTGGTTGGATTTTCTCAAAGCAGCTAACCAGCTACTGGAAATGCTAGTGCCCAAAAGGAAAATAAAAATCTTTCTTTAAAAGGTTTCAGGGGTTGGAGTGAATGGGGTGGGTGCTGTAGGCAGGCACAGATAAGGCCAATAAATACGTTTTCTTCCAGGGTAAGTACCTTCCCTTCTACTGGATTTAAAACCTTAACTTCCTTTTTTGCAATCACATCCAGCCACATGTCTCTGGGTCAGTGGGTCTTTATCGTTTTGGAGTCATCGACTCCCAAGAGTCCACTCAATGCTATGCACCCACTTCGCAGAAAAATGCCCATCACACATCATCCTGCATACCATTTTAAGAACACTTAAAAGGTTTTTACACTTACAAGGTCAGGAGAAAGTGAACATCTCATCTGGCTCTACATTTGGATTTTACTCAAGCATTTTCATTCTAATGATCTACTCCTTCTAACGCAGGTTTGTACTGAGCTAAAGAGAAACCAGCGATGTGGTGAAAGACTCATGCCAATCATTTTCACTGTCACAGCCGAGGTACAACATGCTCTGTATAGACACTTCACTCCTCTCCACACTGCCTTGTTAACTGTATTTTGAACTGTGATTCCAACCTTAAAAGTAACCAAGGAAGGCCCTTGTTGGTCTTGGTGACATCTGATGCCTTTGTGACTCACAGAAACAGCTGGCCAGCAAAGCAGCTGGCTCTCTCACTTGAGTTGGGGTTCCACATGTCACCCGGATGACTACAGCCTGGATGAATTCCTCCTCCTCACAGGCAACTCCTTGCTTTTCAGGCAGAGCAAGGACATACAGGCTGGTTTCTAAAGTGCTTAATGGCGATTACACTGGTGTGATGATTCACTAAGCAGTACAGGATGTGCCCAATTATACCTTCTATTTTTTTTCAATCTTATTTCATAAACTCCAGTTTCACAAGAACATAGATTCTCTATCCAAACAAAAGTGTTCAACCTGAACAATTAAAATTCTAGTTATCTTCAAAATTATATTTGAGTGTAGGGGTAGAACTAAGACATGATTTGAGCAGGTATTTAAATTGTTTTTGGTTGTGTCATTCACTCAAACATTAAAGAAATGCCTACCTGTTAGATATTGGAGAGGCCACCGAGATAGACATGAACTTGTTAAATGTTACTAATAAAACATTATGCAATAAAGACAAATGTGTAGGTCCTATATTAAATAAAAACAACTTTAAGTAAAAACATTTATGCTGTAATATTAATTTTGTTCTCCCTTACCCCCTCCTCAGATTAAAAATTACAACTTGAAATCTTTCAGTAATAAGCTGCCATGGCAGCTGCTACTGACTGAAAGAAAACTGTTATTACTATAAACAAATTATTCGTTCTTTCCAAGATAAACAATAACTTGGTGTTCTCATCCCCACACTCAGAAGCGTGACTTCATAATACAAATGATCCTAGCTCCACCAGAAAGCATCATGCCTTCAAACACATTTGCTGCACACAGTCCCAGCCACGTAGACAGTACTACAGGGGAAACACAAAGAGGCCCTGTCTGCAAGAAGCAGGTAAATGTTCAGTCTTTAGGAAAACTTCTGCATCTCACATGAAATAAACTGAGGCTACTTACTGCCATATATTTTCCTACTACAGAAATTTTCTCTCTCCTATTTAAGGAAAAAGGAAGACAAAAAAATTATGCTAAATGTTTTAAGGAAAAATATTCCACATATTAAAAAAAGAAAGAAAAGGCAACAGGAAACCATGTAAGAACTCTAAGACAGAAATTAGTCAGATACTATGTATTTCTGGGCTCCCAAATCAAAGCATGGTCTGTTCTTCAGACCTTAAAAACATAATAAAAGATGTCATTAATGTAAAGATATAACAGAGAAGACTGTTAGAATTCATTTTAGGAAGCAAACTATATCCCCAGCCAAGGAATGTTAGTTAACTATTCAGAATGATCTGTGGCGATTCCCTATGACTTTGTTCAAGCTTGGCCCTTCCCTGTGAATTTAACCTGTAAGGAACCCAGGCAGGTTTAGGGAATGAGGCCCCACAAAGGCAGGGCCATGTCTCAGCTTGGCATGTTCATAGAGGACTCATTTGTCAGGCTTTGCAATCAAGCTTAAGTGAGATTTAGGAGTAAGACACGCCAAATTAAAACTCTTAAGGATCATTAATCATACCCTCATGACTTCAGAGACAGCAACACAACATATGCTTATGTAGGTTTGGTCTTTATCTGTAATCAGAAGTATTAGCTTCCTACTGCAACAGCCCATAGGAGGAATTGTTTCAAAAGTGGGGCAAGCATGGTTCAGTCCATTCATTATTTTAAGTAATTAAAACAAATACAGATATGGCTATGAAATCTTTGTTTTTCTTGGACAAAAATAAGCAGATGGCCAGTGAGGAAATGAGATCAACTCTACAGCTGAAAATATACTATATCTACTTCCAGTTTCAGAATGTCAAAGCTTGGGAGAGAAATCTAAAGATTCAACTGGTACTCAGAATAGGAAAATTATTTTTATTTCATTTCTTTGGCATATTCCAACTGTTAAGAAGAAAGGATAAATTAATGCCTAGCAGAGCAGTCAGTGGGTATTTAACATTATTTGCACAGCCAAAAGGGGCAATTATTCAGTGACCAGAATATTGAAATCAAGTGCCTCTTCAAATCACACACACCCTAAGTTAGTAAAGGTACCATATCTGGAGTATATAATAGGAATGCTCTCTGCTTTAGCTCCACAGTTACACTAACTACAATGCTCTTCTCACCCTAAAACACACTCTGCTTGAAACAGTTAATATAGCACTTGATTTTAGCCTTGACATCACATTTATCTTGGATTCCAGCTATGATGGAGTAACAGCTGAAAAATCAGACAAAACAATTGTTTTCAGACATTGACAACATGCAGCACAAAACTATAACTCCTGAGAAAAGTGAAACAAATGAGGCAAGGCCTGTGATTGCCTGCACTCATTGCCACAGGCAGCTTCCAGGACATAGCATAGAGCAAAACCACAAACAGAGCATGGCAGTCTTGCTGGTTGAAAAGGCAGAGATCAATACTCAGGAAGGTCAAGATGGCTAGAGTTGGAGAGACACAGAACCCCTGAGAGGAGGGAGCAGGGCAGAAGACCCCCTCAAGTCTTAGGACAGGTACTGATCTGCACACAGAAGAGAGGAAATGATGTATGAGAACAGAACCACTAGAAAGCAGGGGACCCAAGAAGTCCCTGAGCTCATACAGGATTAGTTGATGTTTCTACCAGAAAAAGTGGGAAGAGCCCATAACACACGCAGCACCAAATAAGGTCCTCAGAAGGTATTGCCATAGTATTAAAGTAAATCATCGAACTGCCCCATAGGTTTCCAAAGCTGTAATCTTTTTTTTTTCTTTAAATTGTCATCTGGGTGGCAATTTACAGAGCAAATTCACTTCCCATGTAGCAGTTCACATACACTTTGTCTCATGACATTGAACACAATTCACCACAATGCAACAGCTCCCCTCCCACTTCCTCTCAACAGTCACCTCTTCCCTGTGTCCATCACTCCATGCACTCCTACATAAACAGCACTTCTTCTCCCATGATCGTTCTCTCCAAGGAGTGTACCTACCTCAGGTAAACGTTCAACTCCTATGCCTGTCTTTTGTTTGGCTGGAAGCCACAGGTGTGGGTTCAATTCCAGACCTGAAGGGTGGCTAGGGGCCATAGTCTCAGTGGTTCCACCAGGCTCTATCAGACCAGCAAACCTGGTCCCAAGGCTGTAATCTTTACAGAAGCATAGCTATATATCTTTCTCCTGCAGAGCAGCTGACAGGTTCAAATCACCGACCTTTTGGTTAGCAGCTGAACACTTAACCACTGCATCACCAGGCCTCCTTCAACAAAATGTACAATTTGCAAACTCACTGTTGTCGAGTCGGACCTGACTTATAGCGACCCCCCCGCCTTGGGTTTCCGAGGCAGTATCACACAGAAGTAGATTGTCCAACCTTCCTTCCAAGGAGTGGCTGGTGGGTTTGAACCACCAGCCTTCTGGTCAGCAGTCACATGCCTTAGGCATGATGCCACCAGAGCTCCTAATGCCTAGTATACAAACAAAAATTATGAGGCATGCAAAGAAACAGAATCAATCAATAGAAACTGACTCAGAAATGACAAGAGACAATAGAATTAGCAGACAAGGGCATTAAGTAAAGCTATTATGATGGCACAACTGCTTTGGAAACAGTTTAGCAGTTCCTCAAAAGATTAAACAGAGTTACCATACACCCAAAAAACCAAACTCACTGCCACAGAGTCAATTCCAACCCATAGCAACCCACACTGGGTTGCCAAGGCTGTAAATCTTTACAGAAGGAAACTGCCCCATCTTTCTTCCATGATGTGGCTTGTGGGTTCAAACCACTGACGTTTTGGTTAGTAGCCAAATGCCTTAGCCACCACACCACCAGAACTCCTTAGGGTCACCATATTGTTCAGCAATTCTGAAAACCCAAGAGAAAGAAAAACAAGTCTGCACAGAAACTTGCACATGAATATTCACAGCAGTATTATTAGTAAGTCAAAAAGTGGAAATAATCCAAATGTCTGTCAACTGGTAAATGGATAAATAAAATGTGATATATTGATAAATGGAGTATTTATCCAACAATAAAAAAGAATGCAGTATTGATATAAGCTACAACATGGATGAACCTCAAAAATATGTTAAGTGAAAGAAAACTGTCCAAAAGACTCCATATTGAGATTACATTAGTAAGAAATGCTCAGAAGAGGCAAATCTAGAGTGACAGAGAGTAGAAGAGAGGTTGCCCAGGGCTAGAGAGGTCCGGTGGACTGGGGAGTCACCACTAACAGGTACAGGGCTCTTTGGGAGGTAATGAAAATGTTCGAAAAGTACGTTGTGATAATGACTGCACAACTCTGCAACTAACAAACATTAAACTGTACTTTAAATGGGTATATTACATGGCATGTGAATTATACCTCAATAAATCTATTTATTGTGAAAGTTATTATAAATACACTGCATGGACTAAGAAGGTAGAACAAAAGAGAGGAGAGACTAAACTCAAAACCCAAACTCACTGCTGTGGAATCAGATCCGAATCATAGTAACCCCTCCTTGGGTTTCCGAGGCGGTATCTCTACGGAAGTAGATAGAAGATGCAAAATAAATCCAACAGTAATTCCAGTGAAGAGAAATACAACATTTGGAACACATTGGTTGGGATTAAAGGCAGATAAGATGATCCAAAAAAATCAGAAAAGTTCTATATATGACAGAAACTATCCAAAATAAAGCACAAAGACTGAAAAAGACTGAAAAAAATGAAGAGCCTATCAGTAACCTGTGGAGAGAGAACAGTAGTCTCCGTGTATGTTTGTTGTTGTATTTAGCTGCTGTCAAGTTTCCCCAGGAACTCTGGTAGCATAGTGCCTAAAGCACTTGACTGCTAACCAGAAGGTTGGCGGTTCAAACCCACCAGCCACTCCTTGGAAGGAAGGTTGGGCAATCTACTTCCGTAGTGATACAGCCTTGGAAACTCAAGGAGGGGTCGCTATGAGTTGAGTCCAACTCGACAGCACATAACAACAACAAGTTTCCCCAACTCATTGTGACCCCGTGTACAATCAAACTATTGTGATCCATCAGTTTTTACTGGCTAATGGATCACCAGACCTTTCTTCCTAACTTAGTCTGTAAATTCTGTTGAAAACTATGTAGCATCAAAGCAACATGTAAGCCTCCATGGAACAGACAAGTGATGTTGTGCTTGACGTGGACTGACTGTTAATCAAACCCAGGTCTCCTGCATGGAAGAGGAGAATCTACCAGTGAACCACAACTGCCCTCAAAGTATATGTAACCGTAGTTTAAAAAAGAGAGAGAGGCTAGAAAAAATATATATAAATAACTAATGGCTAAACTTTTAAAGATTTGATTAAATAAATAAATAAATAAATAATAAACTGACATAGCCAAGAAAATTCCACAAACTCCAAACAAAAGAAATACAAAGAAAACTAAACGAAGGCACATTACTATCAAAACCAATGATAAAGAGGAAAAAACAAATAAACAAAAACCTGAAAAGCTGCAGCCAGAGAATGAAGGTATCAAGTAAAAAATTCTTCTAGATGAGTTCAAGACGTGTACTCTGGAACCTATGTAACACTGCTGAGAGAAGCAGAGACTGGACCTAGGAGACCCCAAACAATTTTGAAAAAGAACTAGGTTGGAAGGTTTGCACGTTCTGATTTCAAGATTTACTAGAAAGCTACAGTGAAAAAGGCAGTATGGTATAAGAAAAGACAAAGAGCACAATGGAACAGAACACAGAGTCCAGAAATATACTAAGATGTCAGAATAACTCAACAGCTAAATGAATCCAGGCTCTTACATAAGATACAAAAATGAACTCCAAAACGGATCAGAGACTTAAGTTTAGAAGCCAAAATTATAGTTTGTTGGGGAAAACACTGTGTGACCTTGGATTAGATAAAACTGTCTTAGATAAGACAGAAAAAGCACATATCATAGCCTTTTTGATAAACTGGACTTGATCAAATTTACAAACTTGCTCTTTAAAAGACAGAGTTAAGAAAATGAATGATGAATTGACAGAGTGGAAAAAATATTTGCAACATTTACTTCTGATGAAAGATTTGTGTTCAGAATACATAAAGAATTCTTACAATTGAATAGCACGAACATAAATAATCTTACTAAAAAATCAGCTAACAATTTGGATACTTTAAAGAAGATGTGTTGTTCAGTGCCGTTGAGTTGCCTCTGACTCATAGTGACCCTGTGTGCAAGCAGAACAAAACACTGCCTGGTCTTGTGCCAGCCTCACGATCCTTGCTGTACCTGAGCCCACTGTTGCAGCCACTGAGCCCATCACTGCAATCCATCTCACTGAGGGTCTTCCCCTTCTCTGTTGACCCTCCACTTTACTAAGCATGATATCCTACTTCAGGGCATGGTTCCTCCTGACAACATGACCAAAGTAGGTGAGACAAGAAGTCTGGCTATTCTCACTTCCAAGGAGATTCCAGCTGCACTTCTTCCAGGACAGATGTTAGTCCTTTTAGCAGTCCATGGTACTTTCAGTATTCTTCACCAACACCACAACTCAAAAGCATCCATTCTTCCTCAGTCTTCTTATTCATTGTCCAGCTCCCACATGCATAAGTGGTGATTGAAAGTATCATGGCTTGGGTTAGGCTCAAAGAAAATGTACAAATGACAAATAAGAACATGAAGAGATGTTTAATATCACTAGTGAGTTTTGTTTTGTTTTGGGTCTCTAGATAAATACAAATTAAAACTACAATGAGATATATACCACTGTATACTCAGTACATTCTACAATAGCTGAGCAAAAAGATTACAAATGTTGGAGAGGATGCGAACAACTAGAACTCCTAGACATTGCTGGTAGAAATGCAAAATGATATGCCACTCTGGAAAACAGTTTGACAGCTTATAAAGTTGGACATACACTTTACATATATAACACAGCAATCCTATTCCTAGGTATTTACCCCAAGAAAATGAAATCATGTATTCCCCAAAAGACTTGAATATTCATAGTTTATTTGTAACAGCAAAAAAAAAAAAAGGAGACAACTCTAATGTCCACCTACTGGCAAATGGTATTGAGGTATGGCCCATTTATACAGTTGAATACTTCTTAGCCATTAAGAGGAATAAACCACTGATACAAGTAAGATTTGGATGCATCTCAAATGCACTATGCTAAGTGCAAGAAGACAACACAACATTATGTTCTGCTATGTTGTGTATGCCTACATACATTATGGCTTCCTTTATATGAAATTGAACAAAGGGAAAAGGCAACTCAGACACTGTCAGGATCAGGAGTAGGAGGAGGGACTGACTAAAAAGAAGCACAAGGGATCTGTTTGTGGTAATGAAAATGTTTGAAATGTTTGATATCAGGATCATTGTGTTAGTTATACAACTGTCCACAGTCATCAAAACTCAAACTAGACAAAAAAAATTGGTGAATTTTATTATATTCAAATTAATTTTTTAAAAGTCTGATTTTTTCCACAGGTGAATTTCAAAATACATCACTATAGATTAAACCACTTGGAGGAGATCTATGTAGGAGGAGATCTTGGATAGAGTAGGAGAACAATGTGGAACAAAACTTAAAATCATTAAAAAAAAAAAAAAAAGGGACCAGGTTTCCTGGTCTGATAGAGCCTGGTGAAACCTCTGAGACTATGGACCCTAGCTACCTTTCAAGTCTGGAATTAATCCCACTCCTGTGGCTTCCAGCCAAACAAAAGACAGGCATAAGAGCTGAACATTTACATTAGGTAGATACACTCCTTTGAGAGATCAGTCATGGGAGAATAGAAGGGTGGTGTATGCACAGGGAGCCAGCTGGGGGTGGTGGTGGTGGCAGGAATATATGGGGGAGGGGAAGACACAGGGAAGAGGAAACTACAGGAAAGAAGTGAGAAGAGAGCTGTTGCCTTGTCGGAAATTTCAGTCAATGTCATGAGACAAAGTGTCTGTGCACTGCTATATGGAAAATGAACTTGCTCTGTAAACTTTAACCCAAATCACAGTAAAAATAAAATTAAAAAAAAAAAATCACTATAGGTTAAAAAAAGGGAGGGATAGGAGGAGGCAATTTTATTTCTTATCTCCAAATGACTCAAACAGCAGGACTGTAGGAAAAAAAGTCTTCATCTTTGTTGTGTCATAAGATGTTAGGGGAAGGGGTGCGTTGGGAAACAGACAAAAAGGAACAAAAAGTTTAAGTGCTAGAAAAATGTGAGGACTGCTCTCTGAACTATTATAAACTATACTAACATGCTTCAGAATTCACCCAATCCTTACCCCTATCATTTCTATGCACTTTTAAAGGTAGAAGAATGTGAACATGTTCTCCTTCCCAGAATCAACACTCACTCACTCTCTCTCTCTCACTTACACACACACACACACACACACACACACACACACACAAGGGAATGAGGGAGAGAGAGGGAAAGGGGGAGAGAAGGGGGAAGGAGGGAGGGAGAGGAAGAGAGAAACTCAATCCTTTCTCCATTCTTTGGCTCAGAATACAAAAGTGAAGAGGCTCAGCTAATAGGCTGAGAGGTCCAGTCTCATGACTCTCATTTGCACAGATTTAAGAACATGGAAACCTCTTCTTTAATTCCAGAGTTTCTGGTCAGGAGTATTTGTTAAGCAATTTACAGGACTCTCAGATTCATTCTTATTATTGTAAAATTATAAAAACTATAATATTAAAGAATTTTAAAACAAAAACTCCACAGTAGGGAAATAGTTTTTTTTTTTTTTTTTAATTATAAATCCATCTAATCCTTGCCCTATTAAAGCAGTAATTTAAAAGAGTCATTATAAAGCCCATACAAGGTGAGGAGGAATCTTGTAATTTAACCAGGAAAAAATAAATAAAACGTATAAACCAAAGAGTGAGCAATCTCTGATGGCAGCCAAGTAAATAATACCTGAGACATGCTCAGAAATGGCAAAAACTCACATAAATTAAATAAAAAGGGGTTCTGACAGATTTCTCCAGCTCTGTTCTTTTCAGAGTGTGTGATGTGTGTTTGTGTATTTCAATCCAACATGCATATTTCTTGAGCTTAATGAAAGGTGTGTAGCCTAGGCAAAAAGCCCTGTTTCTAACAATTAAGACCTCTAGGCATGTTATCAGTATATACCTACGTACCTATGTGTGTTGTCATGCCTAAGCTGTAACTTAAATCTGTAACGATATGCATATCACTAAGGGGTGTGACAGAAGAAGAAACAGGTGAGAACATCAGACTGCCATTCAATTTAACAGGTATCTTTGTTGGCCCATGTGGCTGACCCAGAAACACAAATACCTTAGCCCTAAAGGTGATCCACAGCATCGTATAGAGATGCAGTAAGAAACAAATTATCTTGCCTACCTGGCACTTCAAACCCACCAGCCACTTGTCGGAAGGAAGACAGGGCAATCTACTTCTGTAGTGACACTGCCTCGGAAACCCAAGAAGGGGTCGCTATGAGTCGGGTCCGACTTGACGGCACATAACAACAATAACAACAACCACCACCTGGTACTAAGCCTATCTGCCTCTCTTCTTAACAATACCACCTTCAATCGCAATATTGTATTTTCACCACCTTGAAAGGTAAATAACTAGGACAGAGTGTATTCTGGCTAATTTTAAAGCTGAACAGGTCAAGACTCAGAGCTTTAAAACTTGGCCTAAGTCACTCTATTATAAGTAGCTAATCCTGGACTAGAATCCAAGCCACTTGGACCCCTGGGTATGGACACCCTGGTATATAGCTCTATAAATGTTGGGACATTGCTCCTAGTCACCACCATTCCTGCCTGCTCCTAGGAACCCCTGCCTTCTCCTAGGAACATCCCTGGGATGTGTCATGTCTCTAGCCACTCTATGACATAAGTGACATGATGATTCACCACTGATTTTTTGGGGGACTAAGATTAAAAATAAGCATAAAGATAATCAATCCATTTAGTCAGCTTACCAGTTATATAAACCATTGCTTTACTGAATGTGAATGACAGTGGGCTGATCTTAAACACATTTTAGAATTAACCTGCAAAGATCTCTGTATCATATCCTCTGGTAACTGTGCATATGGATTAAGTAAAACCAACCAAAGATATTCTTAACAGGTGAGGTCTGGCTAACAAAACTTCACAGCTGGTGGAAGTACGCCAGTTACCTCTGCATTAACAAAATGCTCTACCCTGTTGAGCATTATTAACTGCTTAAGCAGTTACGAGGTTGAAGCAAATCTGTTCAGGGAATTAAGGGCCAGTGATCTGACCCTGGGGGAAGGGGGTAAAGGAAAACAAAAAGTTATTATTATTTTTTTCTTCTATGAAGTTCCCCCTCCCCAAAGTTTCTGATGAATTGACTATTAGGAAAGCCAAGTCCTATAAAAGTACGAAGGCCAAAAGAAGAGCCTATAAACTGTATTCTGCTTATACACACACTTGAGCAGTTTTCAACTACAAGGATCCTAAACAGTACATTGTTTTTAGAAACCATAGAGTTGACTAGCAGGTGGGATGCTTGCTTTCCTGATTTGTCAGAGTATTTGTGTTTCTGGATTTTGTTTTTGATAAAGAAATGGCAGAACCATTAGAAAAGGGTTTGTTGGTGGTGGTAGTTTTTGTTTGTGTGACTGGTTATTTTTTGTTTGTTTTTGGCTTTTGGGTTTTGCCCAAAAGTTCTGAAAAGTTCCTTGAGTATCCTTTTACTTTGTTTGAACTGTGTTTCTAATCTAGTCTATGTTCCATTTTCTTCTGACAGCAAAAAAAAAAAATAATAATAATAATTCTCAGTTAAGGAATTAACTTGGCAGAACTACATGTAAGACCAGAAAACAGATCTGTGATAGCCAAAGTCTCAATCATCTTTAAATGAAGTGGGAGTGGCAGTTTCTCCAAGCATCAGTCTTCCAAGGGCTGAACTACAGATCTCACTCGTTTCAAGTATTCTAAGATGACCCTAAGTGTAAAACAGACACAAGTTTAAAATAGAGAAACTTCCAGTCATGGCAGGCAACAAAAATGAAAATGACATGTAGCAGTGCTCAAATAACCAGCTCCACGAGGCTTTTTACAACAGTCATGGACATTAGCTTGTGCTAACTCGACGGCACATAACAACAACAACAACAAAGGTGACAAGCCCCCTGGGTGGTACAAACTGTTAAGTCCTTGGCTACTAACCAGAAGGTTGTCAGTTCGAATCCACCCAGAGGGCCCTCAGAAGAAAGCCCTGGTGATCTCCTTCTGAAAGGTCACAGCTCTCAACACCCTGTGGAGCACAGTTCTACTCTGCAACACATGGGATCACCATGAGTCAGAATCAATGTGATGGCAACTGGTTTAAAGGTGATAGAAATGCACAGCTTAACAACAATTGAAAATGTGCAGACTTATCCACTAAGACCTTCAAAGCCTAAGACAGGCTGGTAAAAGCACTAGAAAAAGTTTCTTGGCTCCCTGCCTTTTTGCACATGTCCATAAGGCTGCTTCCTGGGAAGAAGAAAGTTCTTCGGCAGTTTGAACTCACCAGCCACTCCTCCAGAGAAAGATGTGGCAGTCTGCTTCCATAAAGATCTGCAGCCTTGGAAACTCAATGGGGCAGTTCTACTCTGTTCTATAGGGTTGCTGTGAGTCAGAATTGATTTGACGACAGTGGGTTTGGGTTTGGTTTGTTTTGTTTTTTTTTTTTTTTGGATAGACAAGCCTTAATCACAGCATAAGTCTATGCAGACACTTCAAATTTGAGATTTCTTTTTTTCCCTTTCCTTCTTTTGATTTTTGTTCTACCGCTGCCACTGTGTCAAGAACCCAGAGGTTAGGGTGATGGGAAGGGAAGTCACATTTGCAGCGGCCTGATTACTATGCAGAAAACACCGCCCTACCCGAAAGGCTTGCCAATGAACTGCCCTTGAGAAGAGGAGCCAGGGTACAGTCTGTGGTGGCGAACAAAAGGGGTGATGTACTGTAGAATTAATTTCAAAAAGAAGTCCTCATCTCCAGAGCTTTGGGATTTCTATGCAAGAGCAGCAATTAGTCATCACTGACAAGAACATTACTGACAACCAAGTAAGAGATTATGATCAACCTCCTATCATACCATACAGAACTCCAGTCTTCAAACCTCAGCACCAAATTAGTTGTTTTCTGATCCTACTCCACCTCTTTCACCCTTATAATTGTTCTGCTTCAGACAAAAGTTGCTTTGTGGCACAAAGTAACTTCATTTACTTGTAATTTTTACCTTTAAAAAAACCCAAAACATTTTACCAACAGCAATTTGCAAAGAAACTAATTATGAAATATCACATGCTTACATTCCAAGTTAAAACTTTTTTTTTCAGTCTTTTGAGTGACTTGAAAACACTATATTTTATAAAATAATTGGATCCTGTGACTTCTCCCTTCCACCTAATTTTCTTCTAAGTTGCTGTCCTATCTCAGTCTCATGCTACATTTATTCCATGCTCACCTGAGAACTGTTCAGCCACCCTAGCTAAAACCAAAAAGACCAAACTCATTGCCGTTGAGTAGATTCCAACTCATAGTGACTCCCTTTGGGTTTCCAAGGTGGTAAATCTTTATGGAAGTAGATTGCCCAGTCTGCCTTCCATGGAGTGGCTGGTGGGTTTGAACTGATAACTTTCTGTTTAGCGGTCAAATGCCTTAGGCACTACGCCACCAGAACTCCTTACCAGAGCCTAGGTCCCTTGTTTTATCTAAGCAGATAATCATAACAGGAAACATCTCAATAGCCCCTGTACTAAAACGAACAAAACAAAAAACAACACCTTCTCTTTCTAGGTCAGTTCCAACCACCCCTGAAGCATCTATGAAATTAAGAATTACATCTGAAATCCCACTCTTCTATGATCTAAGCCTTCTATTCCTTTTCTGAGTATTAAGCCGCTTTCAAGGTGTGGTTTAGAAATACTGTGCTAAAGGACCAAGTACAGTGCCTGACACACAGTGGGTGCTCAAAAAATAGTAATAGTTAAACAAAAGGATTGCCATAATAAAGACTTCCACTATGAACTTTACTTAGCCCAAATTAAAAAGTTTATTTTGACCTAAGCAACATCTTAAACTTGAATAAAAGCTAGTAAAGCCAAGAGGCCATGTCCCTGTGGAACAATGTAAAGAAAGTCTGCAAAACAGAAGCACTCGTTTTAAATTTCCTTTTCTTTCATCAGGCCATTATAATCCACAGGTAAGCCATGTCACAACCAAAATGGGAGGTCTCAAGATCACCACCACTCATGACACTCAAAGGTGGCACACGAGAACATCTCCAAAGGGGTGAGCCAGAGCTGAGATAACTCTCCAGATTCTAAAGTGAGTCCAAACCAAACATACCGAAAAGCAAAACAGCAGTGACAAAAAACTAACTCTCAGAAGCCCGGGGTGGGCCTGAAGCACCCAGACAGACTGTTTCCCTTGGCTGCTGTTCAAACTTCAATTCCAGCACCAGCCCTAAAACTGTAACATTTATTTGTTGTTCAAATACAAAATAAATGTGAATTGATTATTCCTTAAACAAAGGTTGGTCAACGTCAAAAATAACATTCCGTTCTAATAAATTATATAAGGCTTCCACATCTTAATAAAGTTTTACAACAGACCATTCATTCACTTCAGGCAAAGGTACATGGCTGTTAAATGTTATCCCAAACCAAAAAGAACACAAAACATGTCAAGAAGTTCTTCCAAAGAGTCATCCAAAAGTATAATAATCCACAAAAACTTAATCTGCCATTGAGGAGGACCAAGGAACCAATGACTTTCACCTCATTTATTCACCAAGAAATCAATTACCAGTTGACACTGTCTTCCAGTTTCTACTATTTACCACCATAATTCTAGATTTTCATGGGGACATCTTTCTTAAAATATCTATGTAATGAAAATATTTTAAAATAAAATTTTTCTCTCCTCTAGTACTTTGAACTTCTTTAATAAACTAATTTTGTATGATGCTGACTCTTCTCCTGACAATCACTCAGATTAAAATCAAACATCCCCAACTTAGTCAAAGAGTGAGGGTCTGCTGCCGCTGCTGGCATTTTATCATCCTCAGTACTACACTGTTTCAGAGTTACTTTCAGTCAGCTTTCCTATCAATTCACAGTCAAACATTATCCCAGAAGTTCTTGGACCTAGAGTTATTTATTTTCATGACCATAATAAAAATACTTCTTTTTAAAATGTTGTTGTTGGTGGTGTTATGTGCCGTCAAGTCAAACCCGACTCATAGCGACCCCTCCTTGGGTTTCCGTGGCAGTATCACTACAGAAGTAGGATTGCCCAACCTTCCTTCCGAGGAGTGGCTGATGGGTTTGAACTGCCAGCCGTCTGGTTAGCAGGCAAGTGTCTTAGCCACTATGCTAATATAATATACCATGCAGAGAAATTTTTATTTCAAAATTCCATCCCTGAGACAAGGTTGTAGTCACTTCTTGGCCACAGCCAACTACCCAGAGGGAGTGAGTAGTTGGACTTGTGGGGTTGGGACCATAGTCATAGGGGACATCAAGCTCAATTGGCATAACATACTACACAAAACATTGTTCCACATCCTAGTTTGGTGAGTAGCAACTGGGATCTTAAAAGCTTGCCAAGCAGCCATCTAGACGCAATGATGGGTCTCTCCTTATTCAGAGTAAAGATGAATGAAAAAAACCAAAGATTCATGGAAATAATTAATCCAACCAACTGGTACACCATGCGATCCTCAGCCTATACGACTATAAGACCAGAAGAACTAGATGGTACCTGGCTACCACTGTCAACCACTTGGAGGGGGATCTATGTAGGAGATCCTGGATAGAGTGGGAGAACAATATGGAACAAAACTCAAAATCATTGAAAAAGAAAAAAGGGGACCAGGTTTGCTGGTCTGATAGAGCCTGATGGAACCACTGAGACTATGGCCCCTAGCTGCCCTTCAGCTGGAATTGAACCCACTCCTGTGGCTTCCAGCCAAACAAAAGACAGGCATAGGAGCTGAACATTTACCTGAGGTAGATACACTCTGTGGAGAGCACAATCATGGGAGAAAGAAGGGCTGTCTATGCACAGGGAGACAGCTCAAGGGGCAGGAGTACATGGAGGGAAGGACAGGGAAGAGGTAACTACGGGGAGGAAGTGGGAGGGGAGCTGTTGCATTGGGGTAAATTATAGTCAATGTCATGAGACAAAGTGTATGTGAACTGCTGTGTGGAAAGTGAATTTGCTCTATAAACTTTCACCCAAATCACAATTAAAAAAAAAAAAAATCCATCCCTGAGAAAGTGAATGGTTTTCATGGATGATGCTTTACTTTACCTGCAATTTCATTATACTCACTGTTAGTGTTCAGCTACACACTTGTAGAAGGTACTTAAATGGCTGAATAAGAATTTCTTATAAACTTTAAAAAGAGACATTCTAGATTCTGCCAGTCTCCTTTACTCATTTTATTCATATATTTGCAAGAAAAAGTCTTTTCCTTCTCACAGGACACTAAGTTAGCACCAAAGAAGTTAGTGTACACAATCTCTTCTGAAATCACTCAACTTTTTATAAGAGTGATTTGCCATTCTAACAATACAACATTTACTGAAATCTGCCTGATTCATCTTAATTACAGCACCACAGTAAACAAGAAAGTCAATAACTATATATCTCTAAACATAAAAAGAGAAAAAAAGTCTTACATTGGAAATAACAGGAGTTTGCCATATTGCATCAGAAAGTAATTTTCAAACCAAAGATACTGTTTATCTCAGAAAACACAAATAGACTGTCCAGGTTTTGGTAGATGTATATTGATTTCCCTTGGTATCTGAAAGTAGGTTTCACAGAAACCTTTCACAAGTAGATATGGCCTAAAGCAAACAAGCAATTACCATTAATCCATATGGGAAATTTTTTTTTAACATTCCTATATGCAGAAATAACCTAGCAAATAACACATAAAATCTAAAATAACACGAACACGTAATGTTCACAGACAAGTTCACTGCTATGGTGGCTTGAGGCCGAGATGCTGCTGAGTGTAGTTCCCAGGGAGCTAGCTTGAGGACTCCATGATTGCTGCTGGGGTAAGCTCTGCGTCTTTAACGGCTCACTGCAAAACAAATGCTTCACGCTAGTTTTGATTTTCAACTTTTTTCATAAAAGTGAAAATTCTCTTTGTATTTCTTTGCTCAGTGAAAACAGGCGCTAATGTAGGTCTTTCCTTAAAGCAAAGTGGCGTAAAGTGAAGCAAAGTGGCGTAAAGTGAACTTCTGAAAAGCAGACATATCTGTATGCTTAATCCTCTATTGGGAGCTCTGGTGGCGTAGTGCCTAAGGCATTTGACTTCTAACCAGAAGGCTGGCAGTTCAAACCCACCAGCCACTCCTCAGAAGGCAGACTGGGCGATCTGCTTCCGTAGTGATACTGCCTCTGCCTCGGTAATCCAAGGAGGGGTCACATTGAGTCGAATCTAGTGAGACTCGATGGCAATGAGGTTTTTTTTGTTGTTGTTTAATCCCTCTTATTCTTTCAAAAGCACTGCTTAGTCACAGGGAGCAAACACAAAACACTTAGTGTAAAAAGGGAGAACAAAAGCGTATCACCACTCTATCTTCCCGCAGCAGTTCCATTAAAAGGTTACTTAACTCTCGGCTCGAAGAGTTTAAAATGGCTGGTATACTGTACACATACACAAACACATAAAATCACCAATCACCTATGTTATTACATTAAAAGACATTATACATACTATATCCTAGAGAAATGAACACACATAAAAGCGTACACAAATTTTCACAGCAGCTTAATTCATAATATCCAAAAACTGGAAACAACTCAAATAGCCATCAACTGATGAATATGTAAATAAAATGCAATATATCCACACAATGGAATACTGTTCAGCAATAAATAGGAACAAACTATTGATACCTTTAAAAATTTGGACAAATCTCCAAGGAATTAGGCTGAGTGAACAAAGCCAATCCAAAAAGGTCACAGATTGTATGATTCCATTATATAACATTCTCAAAAAGACAAAATTATAAAAATAGAGAACAGATTAGTGGTTGCTAGGGTTCAGAATGGATGAAGTAAGGAGAAAGGAGGTGGGTATGGCTACGGAAGGCAGGACAAGGACATTTGTGGTGACAGAAACGTGCTGTATCTCGATTATATCAATGTCAGTATCCTGGTTGTGGATACTGCAGTTTTCCCATTGGGGAAAACTGGGCAATGGGTACAATGGATTTATTTGTATTATTTCTTACACCTGTATGTGAATCTATAATTACCTCAAAATAAAAAGGTAATTAAAAAAAAAATAAAGTTGCTGACAATTATTTAATGACATTAAAGTATCCATAATCCCCCACCCTTGTGAAGATGAGCCAAGACATCCAACCACAAAGTCTCTGAGGCTTAACTGAAAAAGCAGGTTTAAAAGTCATATATATAATACATAATCCCAATCAATCAAACAGGAAAGAAGCACAATGAAATCTGAACTCTAATTAATTAGAACTGTAGGTGATTTGTATTTTCTTCACTTTGCATATGTGTAGCTTTCAATGTTCTACAATGAACACAAATACTTTAATATGACAATAAGAGGAAACTTACTTTAAACTAGTCTTGCCACTTAATACAACTAGGTTTTGCCAGTAGTAAAGTGAGTGGTTTAATCCTCAGAAATCTTGAAAATAGGACCAGAAAATTAACAATCAGGTTAGTTAAAAGAAAATAATACATTCCTGCGAGAATAAAGCGAGACAGAATCTGGAGGCAAGCGGTGCCGTGCAGCAGCTCGAGTCTGCCAAGCAGAGGGCTGCCCAAACAGACGGTCTTTCAGGAAAGAACTATCCAGCCAAAATTTTCTTGCTGAGATGTGGCTATATTTTGGACAGAAACTTGAGATGGAACAATGCACATACTCAGTCAAGAGTAGCTGGGATGGAAAGAAGAGGTTAGGATTTGTCTGAAAAAATGACGCAGACTTTTACAGATATGTTGTTGTTAGTTGTTGTATATATATATATATATACATACATATATATATATATACACGTATGTATATATATGTTGTTGTTGTTGTTGTTGTTATGTGCCGTCGAGTCAAGCCCGACTCATAGCGACCCCCATCCTTGGGTTTCCGAGGCAGTATCACTACGGAAGTAGGATTGCCCAACCTTCCTTCTGAGGAGTGGCTGGTAGGTTTGAACCGCCAGCCGTCTGGTTAGCAGGCAAGTGTCTTAGCCACCATGCTACCAGAGCTCCCATGTATGTGTGTGTGTGTGTGTGTGCATACACACACACACACAGGTGCTCTGGTGGTGTAGTGGTTAAGGTATTTGGCCGCTAACCAGAAGGTTGGTTTGAACCCACTGGCTGCTCCATGGAAGAAAGATGAGGCAGTCTGCTTCCATAAAGATTTACATACAGCCTTGGAAACCCAATGGGGGTTGCTATGAGTTGGAATTCACTCGATGGCATTGAGTAATATATATGGTGGTATGGTAGGTGTGAGATGGACTTTTCAGACACTTGTTCTAATGCATTTCTAAGTCTATGAGTCAGATTAGGGTGGGGAGGTGGGGCAGTTGAGGAGGGTTTAATAAAACTAGATCCAATTAATTGCAGTCAAAAGTTGGCATACTGAACTGGGGAAACTCTTCTGTGGCTGACTGTGAGGAAAAGACCAGAAGCATCTTCATGGAAACACAGCATTCCCCATCCAGCCCCATGGCAAAGCACAGAGTGTGTGGAAGGTCATTGTAAGAGGCACTGTGTAAAGCCAATAATCTTAAACTATTTATGCTGCTTCCTAAATCTAATATTCAGCACTATTCAAATAAGTAGAAAATAATTGTACTCAAATTACAAATCCCCAACTATAGCTGTGGTATGTGCACACACACACAATATTCTAGGCATACTTGAGAATATAAATATGTACAGTAATTAAAATGTTTCTTGGTCCTAGAATAAGCAACTAAGTCAATGTTGAGCAGAAATTTGTTTTTTCTTTTCAGAAAACTGCACTGCCTTAAAAGAAAGGCCCAGTGAAAAAGTTATGTTTTTAAATAATATTCTCAATCCTGCTTTAATTCAGAAGAGTCATTTCCTTATTAACTAGTATAACAATGTGGAAAACGGAAGATCGAAAACTGTGTGTAAAAAGCAACTTGCTCTCATAAAGTTACTCTTGTCTACGAATACACAAACAGCTCTCAAGTCATTGTCTAATGAACTACAAAGAGAGAAAGATTATACACAGGTAAGAGAGCAAATCCTTCCTGTCATCATGACAAGTCAAGAGCGAAGGAGATGGCAGGTCATGTGTGGAAAGGGTGGGTTCCTGCCCTAGTCTCCAAGGACTGCAGTATTAGGAAATGAAATGGTCCACATCTTGCTATATAAATCTGGTTGGCATTCTTGAAATCCACTTGTCTGCCAAACCAATTCCATGAATGGGAGCCTTCCCAGAACATATTTAGAATTCTTTCCCTAAATTTGTTTCAAAGATGGTGAATTTCCAGTAAGTCAATCACTATAAAATGTGTAACAGCACCCTCCCGCCATCAAATTTGGACAGTCCCAAACCCCTTGGAATTACGCTTCTGACTCATGTTTTACTTTGTTCAAGAGAAAGCTAAGATTTCTTTTTCTTCCTGTTTCCCAGAAGGCCCAGCACAAACAGCTGGTTCAGAGCAATGGGTCAGTGTGTCCCAGTGGCTCTTTTTTAGCATCCTGTTTGCGGTTACCCCAGTTCAGCTTATCACTCACCAACTGCTTGGTAATCCCCAGTCATCCACACCCTACAAATGTCCATATCAGCAAAGCTGTACAGCAACAAGTCAACAGAATTCAGCCAATCCATTCCTCTTCTGGAGATGAGGTGACTCAAGTAAACATGAAGAAACTATGGAAGAACACAATTCTAAGACATAAAGCCTGCTTCAAACTGAGAGAAGCGTAAGGATTTGTCCCTAAACAAGTTAAGGAAGATGGAGGACAGGAGGGTTTGGAAGAAGATGACAAGCAGGGAGAACCCACAATTTTGTAGATGTGGGTTCTGTATCTGAGGATTCAATCAACTGAGCAGTGAAAGTATTGGGGGGAAGGGAGCAATTAAGTGGTCAGAGCAGTCCCTTAAATGCTGAAGGGAGCATAAGATGCTATTTACATAGCATTTAATTGCATCAGGCACTGTAAGTGATCTAGAGATTATTTAAAGTACACGGAGGATATGGATACATGCATTCCTGAATTTCGGTTATCTGGGGGGGTCCTAGAAGCAATCACCCATGGATACCAAGGGACCACTGCATATTATGAGCCACATGGGAATCCTTAAAGGAAAATATATGCCCCATCAAATAAATTGGTAACCTCAAAACTCTATCAGAAGAATTGTGTTTTTATTAAGTTTTTTCTTTATTGCTATAGTTTAAACACTAGAAATCCTAGTTTACAAGAGGGGCTTACAAGAGGTTATTTAATATGGCTGAATATAAGTAGTTGTAGCAAACGAAGAATTACTCATTTTAAAAAAAAATCTAATTTTAGTGCCTCTTTAAGGCACTAAATGTGTATGTGGCATGTGATGAACTCTGTGACACATCTCAAGAGTCAGGCAGACCTAAGTGCTTATTAAAAATTAGAGGAAACATGAGGTTTGTTCCTGAAATAGCACTCTGGCTACCTCCCATGCTGCGGCTGGACTCAGCCACACACAGGTCTACAGCATGAGCCACCAAAGCCCATTAATGCTCCAGAATGTCAGTGTGAATAAATTCTTGAAACATATTAAAACATGAGGTACCTAACCAAGAGAACGTTGGGCTCAGGGGACTGATAACATAATGTATGTTGTTGTTGTTATATATCGTTGAGTCGGACCTGACTCACAGCGACCCCTCCTTGGGTTTCTGAGGTGGTATCACTATGGAAGTAGATTGCCCAACCTTCCTTCTGAGGAGTGGCTGGTGGGTTTGAACTGCTAGTCTTCTGGTTAGCAGTCAAGTGCCTTAGGCACTACGCTACCAGAGCTCCTAACACAACGCATAGTGGAATAAAAGTTTCCTTTGCCTCTTATTGCTAGTTTAAAATTACTCCATGGAGATAATTTCACATAGTCATTATCCAGAATGGGTATGAACACAAGGCAGCATAGAGATACCCTAATCCAATTAAAAACAGCACAATCATTTTGCTTAATAAGAAAGCATTTTTTCTTAAATGAGCATCCTCACAACTGAAAAGAAAAATGCCTTTCACATTCAGGATCACAAGCAATTTCTTTATACCTAAGCATTTGGCTGCTAACCAGAAGGCTGGCAGTTCAAACCCACCCACCACTCCTTGGAAGGAAGGTTGGGTGATCTACTTCTGTAGTGATTATCACCTCAGAAACCCAAGGAGGGGTCGCTATGAGTTGAATATGACTCCAAAGCAGTGGGTTTGATTTTTCAAGCCTATCACCTATCTCCAGCCTGGCGTGCTTCTAGATTTAATAGGGACAGAGAAGTTGAAAGAGCAAATCTCCAGAGTGAAACTACTTCGAATGGCTCAACTGGATATACTTGGTCTGGCTTTCTTCCTCATCTAGCCGTGTAAGAACTTAGACAACCTCGGAGCTGATACGTCTCTCAGCATAGTCTAATGAAATCACCCACAGTCTGACATTTCCCCTTTGGGACAAGTTAGGACACAACGGTGTGGCCTAGTTATGTTCTCATTAGCTGCTGCCACCTTCAGAGTGGAATTTTCTCTCTAGTTCTTTGGGATTTTCTCTGGTTACTATGGTTCAGGTTGTGTTCTACACCTCAGGCTCCAAAAAAAAAAAAAAAGTTAGAAAGTTTTATGTAGTCTAGCATTTCATTTCCCAAAGCAAATTCTGCTGATAACTGGTTTTCTGCAAAATAGTATCCCTTGGCCCTAGAATGGTTTGGGATGTGCTGGGTTCAACAATGCAAAACAGGCTTAAGCAGTACTTCTTAGGGCCTTCAAGATGCTGATATGTACCTTGAAGCTCCTGAAGGGTGACAGGGCATTAAGTGTTTTTCCAAACTCACTCAATCCTAGATCATTTATTTATTTATTTTATAGAATGAGTGATTAACGCAACGCAACACAACACACTGCCGTGGAGTCAGATCAGACTCACAGCGACCCCTCTTTGGGTTTCTCAGGCAGTATCTCTACGGAAGTGGACTGCCCGACCCTCCTTCCGAGGAGTGGCTGGTGAGTTTGAACTGCCAGCCTTCTGGTTAGCAGTCAAATGCCTTAGGCACTATGCCACCAGAGCTCCCAAAATGAGTGATAGGGCTAGTGTTTTAGACTTTCCCAAGTTCCCTAATTTTGCCTATGGGAAGGTTCATATTTTCCCCTGAGTGTCCCTTCTTGGTGTCCCACCTCTGATTTCCATTTCCTGCTTAGACTTTCCAACCCCTTCCCAAGCATCTTCCTTCTCTGCTTTCAGAACAAACGTAAGAAGATACATAACTTTTCAACTAATGTGGATTTTTTCCCCTATACCATTGAGTCTACATACCTACTTTTATTTTGGACATTTTTTTTTTTTTTTTAAATTCAGGATATTAACCAGGAGTCCATAGGTGGCACTCAGAGGGTCCATAAGCCCCTGAAGTCACAGGCAAATTACATACAAAATGTCTCATGTGATCACATTTTTCTGGGGATAGGCAGTACCACTTTCTCAAAAGGATTCAATACTTCTCAGAATCACTGGCAAATAATAGATATGGTATTATAACAGTGTTTTTAAGATTATGGGACATGGTATGGAGAAGAGAGATGTAGAAAATAAAGCATTTGACCTTATGGTAAAATAATATGTACTCACAGCTTTTAAGTTTTTGGGGCCATTCCTCAAATTAAAGGAATGTTTTAGGAAGGAGAAAATAAATTTAAACAAAAGGACAGGAAAAGGGAGGTAGAGTCTAGGCAGAGTCTGACAGAACGAAGAGGAACAGGGCTGCCACCATTAAATTGATTGAACCTGAATCTCTAACTATCCTGTATTTGGACAATAAATGAAAAATAAATTTAGAGCAGAATTATGACACTCATGACAAACAAGATAAAATGGCAACTTCACATGTTAATACCAGCAGGCTCCTTATAACATGTGCACTTACAGAGGTCACTATAATTTCATGGGTGCAAAAGCTCCTGTAAACAACAATTACTTGAAACAGAAAAGTAAGTTTCTTCCTAAAGGCTTAGGAGTGAGACATAATAAGGTAGAGCCCATAGTTTCTCCTTCTTTTTTAGAGAAAACAACCTACCTTCAGGATTGGTTTCACAAATTGCCTTCCCTCCAAAAAGACCAGCTTCTGAGAGAGACAACTTCAAATAACGAAAGTTACAGAAATTGTAAAAAGTTATTTACATTGTATCAATGAAATGGCAAAAGAGCCCCCTGCCCAGTGGTTATTTTTTTTTCCTTTTTAAAAAAAAAGAAGGAAAGAAATGAAAACTTAGATTGTATTTTATGCAAAACAACAACTATGCCTGTGAAATGAATTCAACACAACAAGCACTAAATACTTTTGTATATCATTGGCTAAGCTGAAGTTAAATGAAGTTAAAGAGTGGAGAGGTAACAGTTACAATGAAAAGTATTTTCAACTCCTTCAGAAATACTTCCAGTATTCCTAAAAACTCAATTTGCATTCCACATCACTACCTAAACATGCTACATGCTCACACCTCTCATAAACTCAATAAAGAATAAGCAGGAGGCTTTTGGTCTCCACAACTTGTGGTTTGACAAGGGTTTGCAAAACCCAGCTGCTTGGGAGAGGAGGGAAGGGGGAGAGGAGGAAAGTCAAAAAAAAAAAAAAACCAACTCTCCTTGAGTACAACATGAAAACACCAGGAGGATAAACTGAACTCCTTGCTAGTGTGTTTGAGGAACCACTCTGAAAATACCTGGCATTACAAGCCTCTCCATCAAAGTGCATACTGTCCCTGGCACATACAGACCACCACCATGCATGTTCTAGGGCAGTTTTTATAGCACATAAAGGAAAGGAGAGTCTCCCCAAAGAACTCTCTCCTGGAGGAGAAGCTCATTCTTATCTCACCACTTAGTGGCCTGCTGGAGCTGTGTTTGGAAAGAACTGGAGCTCTGCCAGATTCAACAAATCCAGATTTGGGAACGATGGCGTGTCAGTGCCGGCTGTCCTGACCTACACTGACTCTCAGTCACGGACATACACCAGGCCCAGGGGCCCATGGGGCTCAAGGCGGCACGGAAAACTGGGGCAACCACCCTGGAGGCAGAGCTCAGATTTGTCATTTGTATTTTTAGAGTTTAGGAAGCAGTCAAACAAAAATGACAGGGTCCAAGCCCAAAAGAAGAAGGGAAAGTTAGAGGGAGGAAAAAAGCAAAGAAGGAAATGTGGCTGAAGTAGAGGAGGAGGAAAGAAAGTGCTGACTGCCTCTTACCTTATGGAAAACCCCTGGGAAACCCAGCTGATGCTAATGTGGTCCATGAGGCCATTTCATACCTTTATTTTACTAACAAGAAACCCAAACTCCACTAACTTGACAGTGTTTATTTGGCTTCTAAACCTTTGGAGGTATAAAGCAAGCTTCTGATACTCTGTAACTCTCCTGAGAAGTAGGGAACAGGGATTACCCTCAAACTTTACCGCTTTCATCTTTTTGTAAATATACACATAATTTAACCCAATCTTAAACACCCCCACTTAACTTGTCAATATCACTATGGGGATGGAAAAACAACAAAGAGGGAAGAAGAATATCAACATACAAATTTTTGCATCTCCCCTTGCCACCAGAGCTCCCTCTCTTTGCTTTAGTTTTAAGAAAAGCCAAAGTTAGCACAAACAACACAAAAACCAAAAGATACCTCAAAGAAATACATGTTGTTGTTGTTGTTGTTATGTGCCATCGAGTCGGACCTGACTCATAGCGACCCTTCCTTGGGTTTCCGAGGCAGTATCACTACAGAAGTAGATTGCCCAACCGTCCTTCCGAGGAGTGGCTGGGGGGTTTGAACCGCCAGTTCTGGTCAGCAGTCAAGTGCTTTAGGCACTACACCACCAGAGCTCCTAAAGAAATACATAGCAAATAAAAATATATTTCCCCTCCCCCACCAGTTACTTAGCTTTCCTTCTGCACAGTTAACATTCTGACACAACCTCTTCTCACTCTTTCAAGCTCATCTATTTAAAAAAACAGTGAGATCTAAAATATCTGCATACTCTATTTCACAATCAACATCTTTTGATAAACTACGAAATAAAAGAACATCTTGTTACTATAATGTGTAATCCTCCCTTCTAAGAAAAAGAAAAGTACCAAATCCATTAAAAACAATCTAGTTTTTTTCTTAGAGGCTAACTCACCATACACAGAGGACTTGATCTTTAAAAACAAACAATATCTCCAATACCTACATGTTCAAATTACCCCTGAATTATATATTCCTAAGCATGTGCCCATTTCTCTGTGGAAACACTAGAAAAATATCCTCTCTGAATTCTAACAGTATTGAGATTGAAAACATAGATGCAGGATCCATTGAGGATCATGGTTGGTGAGACCCAGTGAATTCTGGCTCTGACCAATCATTTACTCAGCACCCTTCCAACAAATGGCTTCTCAGAGTCTGAAACCCCAACAAATGTGCAACCCGAGGCTACAGCTGTGGCAGAATCAATTGCCAGAAGCAAAATTCATGCCACTTTCTTTCAGCATTCACACAGAAACTTAGACAGGTGTGAGGAACCACGGTGCAATTATCTAAGGAATATACACCCTCTTCCCACACACTTACAGTCAATCTTCTACCACTATTCCATTCCAAAAAAAACCATTTATGCTTACAGAACCCTCCATTTAAAATATAACTTGAGATTAATTTAAAATGCATTTTTGCTCACTACTGACAAGGACTCTAAGTTCCTAAAAGGAAAGAACTGCTCAAATAACATGAAATGAGGAGGAAAATGGAAGAGGTAGGAAGACTCTTGAGTGATCATGAGTAAAGGAATCACTGAAGTAAGGTGAAAGCAACATGATCTAGCTTACAGAACTGTTGAGTGTACTGTTTGTTTTTTCAACTTACACAAAGAAACTGTAACTACAGCCTTGTCTAAACTTTTTTTTCCAAAAAAGTCAACTTTATTGAGGTATAATTTACATACCAAAAAAGGTACTCATTTAAAGAATACGTTTAAAAGAATTATGACCAATGTATGCACCAGTGTAACCTCTACCACAGTCAAAATACAAAACACTTTCGTCTTCCCAGAAAGTTTCTTCGTGCCTTTTGCAGTCAATCTCCTCCCACCCCAAGGCCCCTGGAAATCACCAATCTACTTTCTGTCACTCAAGATTAGTTCTGCTTTTTCTAGAATTTCATATATGCAATCAAATAGCATGAATACTTCTGTATCTGGCTTTTTTTTTTCCTCTCAACATGTTGTTGACATTCATCCATGCTATGTATCAGTGGCCTGTGTTACTTTTTATCACCAAGTAGAATCATTCACTCCGTACGTCTATACCACAATTTTCCAAATTTTTTAATAAAAAGGTACTTCTTAACTTTAAAACATGTACATAGAGCTTTGCAAGATCATCCTTTCTTTCTTTCACAAGGTAACAGAAACCTATGTCACTCGGTTTAAAGTGCAGATCACAAAATCTTGGCTTCAGGAACTATGAATTTTGTCTAGCTTTGTTTCTCCTCCTTATGCAATAACTCGTTCAATCAGATGGAAATAAAAACGATAACCTGAGATTTTTGTTTACTGCCAGCTCAAGTTGTTATTTCAAGCTGCTGAAGAACTATGAGGAAACTGTGTCCAAGCAAATTTTTGTGTTCTGCTTCCTGAAAGCCTGACCGAAGAATGAACTTCAGGAAGACAATTTAATTTGGGTTCTGATCCTTTTTCTGTTTCCTGATTATTTAGAACTTTGGATTTTATGCTGACTGCTGGGTTTCCCTACGACCCGAAGGATATGAAGGGATTGCCCTTGAGGTGGGACTACTCTGAGAAGTCCTGTTTTGAAAATACATAAATCACTTAGATTTGCTTAACCTAACTGCCCATATCATTCAAGTCTTCTGTTTCCAAGGAATACAATTTGGGCAACACTGCTCGAACAGATATACAAAGAACCTAGCTTCAGGATGGCTGTCTGTGTGTAACAGGCATCGTGATCCTAAATGTGAATGGACCATTCCTAGCCCACTGTTGGCTACAAAGATGGAAACAGAGTTTCTGAAAGATCACATTACAAGGTCACCTTGTGAGTCCCAGCTCCACCTGCTTGTGAAATTAAGAACTCCAATGTTCCCAGAAGCAGTAGGGAATCTCTCCACTGCCACCACCACCCATGTCCCAAACAGGGCTCTATGACAGACATAGCCAGGCAGCAGCACTTCTGAAAGGAGAGGGCCTAGAGTGAGAATACGGTCTCCAGCCCACACTATCTTACCAAGTAGCTTTGGTACTCTGAGTCCATGATCAATCACTGGTTCTCAGTTTCTTCTTCTATTAAAGGAAGAAGCTGGGCTAGAATGATCTCTAGGGTTCTCTTCGGTCCAAAACACTGTAATTCATAAGGTTCATAAAAGAGCCATAATTCTAAGACTAAAATGAAAAAATTTTGCATATTTCTTAACCAGAGTAGAATTTCTGAGCAATACATCCAAAATTCTGGCAGAAACACCAGTCTCAATTCTCTGTTCATAATTCTTAGTCACTGTAGTCTCTTAAGGAGCTCTGGTGGCATAATGCCTAAGGCATTTGACTGCTAACCAGAAGGCTGGCAGTTCAAACCCACCAGCCACTCCTCGGAAGGAAGGTTGGGCAATCTATTTCCTTAGTGATGCTGCTTCAGAAACCCAAAGAAGGGTTGCTATGAGTCGGATCCGACT
>NW_006921659.1:4632806-4645761 GCF_000298275.1 Orycteropus afer afer
GACCCCTCCTTGGGTTTCCAAGGTGGTATCACTATGGAAGTAGATTGCCCAACCTTCCTTCTGAGGAGTGGCTGGTGGGTTTGAACCTCCAGCCTTTTGGTTAGCAGTCAAATGCCTCAGGCACAACACCACCAGAGCTCCCAAAGCATTATAGAGGGTGAAAAAATCTCTTTAAAAACAAAACAAAACAAAAACCCCACCAGCTTTTGCAACAGTTCATCCTGGTAACATGCTTTTTTGTTTTGATTATTCATGAAATTGAAAACGATCACTTGAGTTTGACTAACATTCAGTATGAAGTAGTTTTTTTTAACACACTTGCAAAGCTGCGTTATCATCAGCATAAGGCAACGCTGTATAATTCAAAAGCCCCTTAAGTTTCCTGCAGACATATAAAGAAAGCACTGCATCCCAAACACTAGTCACCGAAACGCAAAATGAACAGCCAGCCACCATGCTCTAGCAAGAGTCACCACCCCCTGCCTGACTCCTCCTCCTGCCCTCAAAGTTAATCACAGCTAGAGCTGAAGTTCCGCCCCTTGGCTAGGCTGCAGGGGAATGGGCCTGCAAGTCTGTACTAGAATCCTGGAAAGGAAGGCTGGGGAATAATGCCTGCCCTACACTCTAAGAACAAAAGCCCACCACACGGATGAAGTGCATTCCAAGACAGTCAGGGAATGGCAGGGCTGAGAGAGGACACTGGCAGAAGTGTTTGTGTAAGTACACTGTCCTTCTTAGTACTGAATGTCCCCAGCACTTGGAGAGGAAATAAACAAAGATCTGGGTTGTACATGCGTTTTTGTGGCCCACAGTGGCCAAGGCCTGGCCTGGTCAAGACTCCCGACTCCCAAGGAGACACTTACATCACAGACCTCCAAAATGTGGGCTGCCTGTGGCCAGGAAAAATTACAAAGGCAATTTAACTACAGCCTATATACTTCTCTCTACCACTTAAGATTTTTATTTTCAAAAACAATAATTTTCCAGAGAAGTTAAGTAAAGCTGGAACGTGGAAAATAGCTACTTGTGCAACCGTCAACAGGAGCAGTGCACACAGGCACCAATGAGGCCGTCCATTCATTTCCTCAAAACAGAACCGGATCAAACTACCCTACCCCAGCAGAACAGAAACAGGTTTGGCTATCTTGTTTTATGAAATAACGTCAGGAACTTTAACTTTTGACTGTGCTACTGTAGAACCTAAAACACTATGCTTACTTAATAAATGTTAAAGACCTAAGATACTGTCATTAGTTTCCATCAGAAATTTTAAGTATTCCTTCAAGCTTTTCCATTTTCCTGTCGCATCAGAACAAACTTTTTTTTTGTTTTTTGCCTAGTTGCAGAAAATAATTGCAGCACAGCAGAAAGCAGTACGAAAGCTCTAGCATCCTGCTGAGGCTTTGAGTGTGAGGGCAAGGCCCAGTCAAGCTGTATTTTCCCTGCTCCTCCAGTCTACTGTACTTGGAGAGGCCCAAACCCTGTTTTCCAGCCAGCAGGGCATCCACTGCATCTTGACTCACCACAAAGACAGTCTCACTGCATCTTGATATTCTAAATTTCCTCTTGCCTCTGTCTTTGGGGAGAGGGAGACATAAAGTAGAAGCAGGACTGAACAGTGGGAAGAAGAGAGAAAGCCAGGTCTGTGGCTGTCCACATATATCTCATTTGCTCTAATAATCGTGTTCTTGTAAAGCTGACTACAACTGAGTTTCTGAAATCTGAGATTGTATGCTGTATCAGTTTAGTGCCTAAAGGCGCTTGACTGCTAACCAGAAGGCTAACGGTTCAAACCCACCAGCCACTCCTCGGAAGGAAGATGGGGCAATCTACTTCTGTAGTGATACTGCCTTGGAAACCCAAGGAGGGGTCGCTATGAGTCGGGTCCGACTTGACGGCACATAACAACAACAACAACAGTTCATTAGTTAAAGAAGTATAATTGAATAATATTCTTAATTAATCCTTTCTTGTAAATCTGAATTTTCATACAGTTTAGCTTTAAAAAATATCCAGTTAAGTGTCCATACAGATCAGTCCACAAACTCACAAAAGAATATGCCTAAGTACTGAGAAAAACATGAATTGTTTTTAAAAATGTATTAAAGAATAGTTCAAAAGCAATTCAACTACTTAAAAACAACTCACACCTCTCATCTCTACCTTTGTTGAATTTACTGATTTAAAGATAAATTAAAATACACTCCCCCCCCCCCCAAAATACATTCTTAAATGCAGTCACAAGCAGAGCAACTGGTCAGGAGATTGTTACAGAACACTTAGCTTTTATCTTTGATAAAGTAGCTTTTAAAATTACCTTCTGCATTTTTAGATAGACTCTTACTTTTGCTTATTGCAAAAAGAAGTAACAACTAGACCAATCAACAACTAGAATAGCAAGGAAGAGAAATAGAATAGCCCTTCTCCAGAGTGTGTGCCAGTTACTAGTTTGTAAACACTGGTCTGAGTCATCTCAGAGTGCAAGAATCCTTAAGTTTTCTATAAAAACATTTATGTGTGTCCTCTGACTGACTTAACACAAGCAAAGTTCCAGGTTCTAGAACCAAATGTATGTCAGGCAAGGCGAGTAACTACAGATAACCTCAGAGCAAAATTAAACATTTCGTCAAGGGTTTCTGATGACAATGCAAAAACAGGAGAGTACATTGTACTTTAAACAATGCCTTGTCTGTTTGCAGGAACATGGACTGGTCTAAAACAGTGGGGTGAAAAAATAAGGTCAATAATGAACCATGCCTTTCATGTCCAAAGCAAGTTGTGGAATCTGTGTACATGTGTGTACACACACACACACAAATTTCTATGAATCTGCACAATATGTGTAGCACAGGTAGGCATACAACGCCTCCAGTAGCACCCACTCCCATCAACCCCATATCTGATGCCTCTCAATGGAAGCACCCTACTCCCTTGAGCAGCTCTGGGACCAATTCTGTCGCAGAGAAGCAGTCTTGTGATCCCTTCTCTGCCTGGAGATTTGTTCCAGCCCTGAGCTCTAGTTCTCAGTAACCAAGACCTGTGATAGAGGCAGGGGTAACTAGGAAGTAGAGTGGGCAGAATGGATCTATATTCATGCTCCGCCACTCAGAAATTGAGTCAACTTGGTCAACTTGGGCCACTAAAAACCTACTGAGCCAATCATGGGCCAGGCCCTACTCTGGCCTGTTTTTTCAACAATTAAAAAGGAATAATAATAGTTCCTTCCAATGGAGCACAATAAATGTTAATTCAATTTCCTCACTGGCTCTGCTGCCTCTCCCCCAACACCTACTTTGTAAGAATGAGTCTTACTCCACACCCACTGAGTCCGGGAGGGCGGAGTAAGCCAGCACACTTGTATTAAGCACCAAGTACATACCAGCCTCTCCCTTCCCCAGTGTTCCCCTCAACCCCAGTCCCTTCTGCTGAGTCTCTGCCATTACTTCTTGATACAGACAATTTCCTACACCAAGGCTTTTTGTCTTCTGTCTATGTCTTCTGATTCCTCATTCTTTCCATCTGTGCAGGTTTTCACCCATGGGCTGCTCAGCGAAACTTCTAAAGAATTTGAGCCATACTATTTGGTCTCTGGTAGCATAGTGGCTAAGACACTTGACTGCTAACCAGAAGGCTGGCGGTTCAAACCCACCAGCCACTCCTCGGAAGGAAGGTTGGGCAATCCTACTTCCGTAGTGATACTGCCTCGGAAACCCAAGGAGGGGTCGCTATGAGTCAGGGCTGACTCGACGGCACATGACAACAACAACAACATTTGGTCTCTTAAGTCCCAGTCACTCCCTAGATCTGGCTCCATACACCCTCCACCAATCTCCTAGAATATAAGAAGAGGATTTACATAGTATAAAAATAAAAAACCGAACTCGCTGCTGTTGAGTCGGATCCAACTCATAGCGACCCCTCCTTGGGTTTCTGAGAAGGTATCCCTACGGAAGTAGATTGCCCAATCTTCCTTCTGAGGAGTGCCTGATGGATTTGAACCACATACCTATATAGACTCACATAAATATACTAAGGAAAGAACGTTCAAATAAATGCACTGGGTCATTACCTACCAAAGGGGCAAAGAAGCCCCATCCTCTGACCTCCTCTAATATCACAAGAGGAAGACAAAATCACCATCAGTAGCCCAAGGCCTATCCCTGCGAGGCCAGACATGCTGCCTCCCTCCAGCCCTTTCACCAATCCCGACCCCAATCATTCCTCCCGCAGCACCCACCACCTCTCTGTTGGGTTTGATAATTCGCTGCAGTGGCCACACAGAACTCACAGATTATGGGGTTTATTAGGAAAGCACAAGACCACAATTCAAGTTCAGAAATGTGCTCTGTCTCTTCAGCCGGCCATCTCACTCAGCAGTCGGCAGTCTCAGTAGCACACTGTTCTCTCAGCAGTGCGTGTCTCTCATGTCTCTCTCTCAGCAGCATGTGTTTCTTATGTCTCTCAGGAGCATGTTTCTCTCAGGAGCACGTCTTTCTCAGCCAGCAGTCAGAGAGACTCCTTCTGCCTCTAGGAGGGCTCCTTCTGAGACAGGCAGAGTGGCCAAACCAATCCCAACACCAGAATTCTATACACCTGAGAGAGAGTGAACTTCCCAGATTGCTTCATGCCAGCTCCCAAAAGAAATACCCCAGGTGAATAATGTTAACAATCAGGAGCTGCTCAGTTGCTCATGGTAAATTCCACCATGGAGTTTACAAAGACTTATGAAGGCTGGTGGTTCAAACCTACTAGCCACTTCTCCGGAGAAGGTTGGGCAATCTACTTCCATAGTGATATAGCCTTGGAAACCCAAGGAGGGGTCACTATGAGTTGGATCCAACTCGATGGCACTGCGTATGGCTAGAAAAGCCACACCACACTGTGTAATTTACCACTCCACATTACCTTTCACTGAAAAATCAAATGTACTGCCAGAGTCAATTCTGACTCATAGTGACCCCCACTGGGTTTCCAAGGCTGTTAATCTTTTTTTTTTTTTAATTTATTTATTTAAAAATTTTATTGTGATCTGAGTCAAAGTTTACAGAGCAAATTCATCTTCCATACAGCAGTTCACACATGCTTTGTGTCATGACACTGACTGCAATCTCCCACAAGGCAACAGCTCTCCTCCCACTTTCTCCCCACAGCCATCTCTCCCCTGCATCCTTCCCTCCCATGCACTCCTGCCCCTTGAGCTGTCTCCCTGTACATACACAGCTCTTCTATTCTCCCATGATTGATCTCTCCAAGGAGTGTATCTACCTAATGTAAATGTTCAGCTTGTATGCCTGTCTCAAGGCTGTTAATCTTTATGGAAGTAGATTTCCTCATCTTCCTTCCAAAGTCCATCTGGTGGGTTTGAACCACTGACCTCCTGGTTAGTAGCCACATGCCTTACCCACTATGCCACCAGAGCTCCCTATACGTTCATTACCTTATAGGACTAAATTTCAAATGTGAGGATGTTGTCTATCAGGTCAGTGCTGTCTTTATGATGTCCTAGGAAAAAAAGTTTCTCAGTAACAGAAAAAGCCACACTACCTCTGTGAAACTAAACCTGTTTTCATTTAAAGGCAACAACTATAAATTTGGAAGCTGATCTTATATTCCTTTTTGCTTTAGCTGCTATGAAACCCGGAGCCTAATTTACAGTCTAACTTTAGCACCTGTGAAGTACTATAATGTTCTTTACCTAGTAAGTTTCATCCCTTCACACTGCACATATATTTTTAAAAGTTGTCACTGTGGTACAAAGAGAAGTATAAACAAACAAACACATTTGAAATTTTAACACCTCCAGGAAAAGGTGGTCTTTGCTTTTCCCTCAGCTTGAAATGTCAACTATAGAAAGAGTCCATCCAGGAATGGCATATCTGTGTCTGGCTTTAGAGGCAATGATGAAGCAAGAAGTCTGCTGAGAAAGTGGGATGGGAGTGGGGTTTCCACTTAGGCATGTGGTCCTCACCTCTCTCCTAGGAACCTTCAAGGATGCATAGGAAAGCAGCCAGAATGAAGGGTGTGGATGCCAGGGCAGTACATCCATTACTTTGTAGAAACCTCTGACCATAAGCATCTCTAAATTGGAGGCAAGCATAGGGCAAACCTTACAAAGGCTCCCAGCTGTCTTGGAAGGAAGAGCCTAGCCACCGTATTCTGGAGTGCTGAGAAAATGATTCAGGGCTGTCTGGAGAGTGAAGGAGTGATGGACACACTGTTGAACTCAACAGCGAGCTGCTGGTCAGCCAAGGGGCCCACAAGTTCCATATAGCTTTGTGACCTACTGTGCTTGGATTTAAGCTCCTCCAGCAGAATATAAACTCCAGGTAGGAAACCTCTGCTCCCCAGTAGCTGGGAAAATAGCCCAGATTGGAGGCAGCAGTGCTTGGTGGCAAAATAAGAGATAAAGCCAAAGATTATGAATTCACCTTCTCATTTCAAAAGGGACCAGCTTTCGGCCCCTGCACATGCCACTATGTTCCATTTTCATCATTATGAAACGGAATAAGATTCCTGCTTTCTACCTCCCATTAGTGAGCTTCAGAGGCTATTCAGGGCTCCTCAGGAAAAGCTATCATTATTATTATTCCATTAGTCTACAACCTCCTAGATTTCAGCCAAATGAAAAATTTAAACTATTTTAAATACACATTGGACTCAGTATCATCCAAAATTGGCTCTGCTTCCTAGTAAATGCAAGTTTCCAGATGGCAAGATTCTAGGTGAAATCATCAAAATACTACATAAGTGCCACATACTATTACGTGCCTTCCGCTCATTAACTCACACAACACTCTGCATGTGAGGGATAAGCCAAGTTATCTCCTTTATGAAAAGCAGACTCAGTATTCTTCATGGTTACACAAACAAAACAGCAAAGCCAAAGAGAATGGAAGGCCAACTCCCACCTCCCTGCACCCCGCGCTCCATCAAGAGGAGTCTGTGTTGTATCACTTTCCTTGAAGGTTGCAAAAGCCCAGCAAGGAATTGTTTGCTTACTGTAATACTTTTATCAACAAAAGAAAATAAACTCCAATAACACCCTGTACTGTCAGAAATTTCATTAACCAGGTGAAAATAATGACCAATGGGCGGAGATGGACACTACTGCGCACAGCTTAGTAAGACCTTCTCCTGTCTAGGCAGGGCAGGCTCTGGGCTCATGGAAGCCTGCCTCAGGGCACTCTCCCCCAAAATACTGCAATTTTCTGTTTGCACAGCCCATTCCTCACTATGCTGTAAATTCCTGAAAAGGAATGCCCATTTTAAGTCCATCCTGGTATACCATGCATTAACACATTTGATGAGTGAAGGCAAACAGATAACCATGGCTGTGGCCCAAACAGTACTTTCTCATACCCTATCCCCAATCAGCCAAGTCACATGAACCCTGGACATGTATACTTTCCCCTGGGTTTTAGTTCTGGACCATGGCCCAGGCTGCAGAAACCACCCACCACTGCTACCAACCCACACCGGAGGGACCAGAACTTCCACTGATCTGTGTAACCAAGAAAACGTCGTTCACAGGAGTTAGGGTCAGATAATTTGCAGTATTTTTAGTTCACCTATAAAACACACACAGATTAATTCACTACACCATTAGAAATCCCATTTATCACAAACCTTTCAATAATTGCTGTCGAGACTGAAATTGCCTAGTAACATTTAAAGTGACTAAAAGTGGCACTTTTGCTCCCCAGGCCAAAGCTAAAGAAACTGCTCATTCCAAAGGAAGCTGCCAAGCTTCTCCAATGTCTTAATAAACAACTTAACATCATCAATCAGAATTTAACAGTTACAGAAAGCTGCTTTTTGGGCTTAAATCCGAATAAAAGATATCCAAATTTATCAAACTCTGTTCAATGTATGGGCTGCCTAGAATTAAGACTGCTGGAACTGCAGACAGCCTTTACAGCAATCTGCTACCAATTAAAGCAATTGATCCAGCTAACTGTGTCCACTCCCCTGGCACAGGGTACTCATTCTCGGAAATATGACATGCAGTATAATTCTTTCCTAAAGTCACAGCCATCAAAGTTACAGCCACTTAGAAAACTGAAGCCCCACCACACTGGACTACAGAGCTTGCCAACAGTCCATCATTCGCTGAGGCCTGGAGGTTGTTAACAAGGTATTTTGGCCACCTTAGGAAGTCCCCCATGGGTATGTTTCCACAGAATGCCTCCATGATGGCCACAGTGAAGCAAAAAAAATCTTACTGCCTAGAGAATAACATAGTAGTGTCTGAAGTGAGGTGTCCAGGCAGGTACAAGCTTATTTACAGACCCTCATGAGACAGTCAGGTGGATGTTCCTCAGTGAAAAGTGATGGTCACCATGGCAACTACCAAATCAGTTCATAAACTTAGAGTGACCTCACTGTATGGTCTCAAGTAAACCCCTTTACATCTCTGATCCTTAATTTTCTCATCCAGAAAATAAAAGGAAAAATTAGATGACATCCAAGGCATTCAGTTCCAGAACTCAGGAGTTCCACCACCAATTCAGCATTGATTTGTTTCTCAGACTAGTCCTTCCCTTAGAAAATCCCTCAGGGAAACAGGGCCCAGATGAGATGGACAAGGGACTGTCGGGTTCATAAAGTGGAGCTCCCGAGAAAAGTGTTCTAGGTGCAGAGAGTGAAGAGTACGGGACCACTATAAGTGTATTTGTATGATCTGAATTCCCAGGTGAATAGTAGAACTGACAAGGGACAAGGTTGTAGTTTCTTCTTGGTCAAAGCCAGCTACCCAGAGGGACCAAGTAATTGAACCTGTGGGCTCAGGACCATAGTCACAGGGGCCATCAAGCTCAATTGGCATAACATACTACACAAAACCTTGTTTCACCTCCTACTCCGGCAAGTAGCAACTGGGATCTTAAAAACTTGCAAGTGGCCATCTAGATGCAATGATGGGTCTCTCCTCATCCAGAGTGAAGAAGAATGAAGAAAACTAAGAACTCATGGAAACAATTAGTCCTAGCGACTGGTACACCATCCAATTTGCAGCCTGTACAACCATGAGACCAGAAGAACTAGATGGTGCCTGGCTATCACTGTCAAACACTTAGAAGGGGATTTGTGTAGGAAATCCTGGAGAGGAAGAACAATGTGGAACAAAACTCAAAATCATTTGGAGAAAAAAAAAAAGGGAGGGACCAGGTTTGCTGGTCTGATAGAGTCTGGTGGAACCACTGAGACTATGGCCCCTAGCTGCCCTTCAGGCCTGGAATTGAACCCATACCTGTGGCTTCCAGCCAAACAAAAGACAGGCATATGAGTTGAACATTTACCTGAGGTAGATACACTCCTTGGAGAGAACAATCATGGAGGAAAAAAGGGCTGCTTATGCACAGGAAGACAGCTCAAGGGGCAGGAGTGCATGAAGGGATGGACACAGGGAAGAGTAACTATCAGGAGGAAATGGGAGGGGAGCTGTTGCATTGTGGTAAATTGTGGTCAATGTCATGAGACAAAGTGTACGTGAAATGCTTCATGGAAAGTGAATTTACTCTGTAAATTTTCACCCAAATCACAATTAAAAAAAAAAAAAAGTTTGCAAGCAGCCATCTAGATGCAACAATGGGTCTCTCTTCATCCAGAGCAAAGAAGAATGAAGAAAACCAAAGATTCATGGAAAGAATCAGTCCTAGTGACTGGTACACCATGTGATCCACAATCTATACTAGACTATGAGACCAGAAGAACTAGATGGTGCCCAACTACCACTGTCAACTACCCGAAGGGGGATCTATGTAGCAGATCCTGGATAGAGAGGGAGAACAATGTGGAAAAAAACTCAAAATCATTTGGAAGGAAAAAAAAGGGGGGGGGGACCAGTTTGCTGGTCTGATAGAGCCTGGTGGAACCACTGAGACTATGGCCCCTAGCTTCCCTTCAGGTCTGGAACTGAACCCACTCCTGTGGCTTCCAGCCAAACAAAAGATAGGCATAGGAGTTGAACATTACCTGAGGTAGATACACTCCTTGGAGAGAACCATCATGGGAGAAAGAAGTGCTGTTTACGCACAGGGAGACAGCTCAGGGGGGCAGGGATGCATGGAGGGATGGACACAGGGAAGAGGTGACTGTCAGGAGGAAGTGGGAGGGGAGCTGTTGCACTGTGGTGCAATTGTGGTGAATTGTGGTCAATGTCATGAGACAAAGTTTATGTGAACTGCTGTATGGAAAGTGAATTTGCTCTGTAAATTTACACCCAAATCAAAATTTTAAAAAAAAGAGCATGGGACCAGCAATACCTAACGCAGATAGTCACAGACAGAGGAGGTGGGTCGGCCTACTGCAATGTTTGTTCTGGATCAGACTTGGCTTTCCTATCTTTATGCACAGCTGTACAAATGAAGAAGGAGAAAACAAAACACCCAAAGTCTACCTTGAAAACTGTTTCCTCAAAAAAGCAATAATCCCAAATACATTGACCCATGTCATTTTAGTTTTATGTATTTCACAGTACATAAATTATATTTCAATAAAATATATTTTAAAAATAAAATAAATAACCCCATAATGTCAACCTGTTTAAAATCATCTTCCAGAGGGGTTACTCTTTACCTACATGACAAAAACCCAACTGAAAAGTATTAGGCTAAACAGAATATGCATTATCTTAAAAACAACTCATTTATTTTCTTTTTGGCCTCGTAGGACACCTACATTTACATGCAGAACCATAAAACAAACTAAACTCACTGCCATCTAGTTGATTCTGACTCATAGTGACCCCCACTGGGTCTCCAAGGCTGGATATCTTTACAGAAATATATTGCCCCATCTTCCTTGGAGCAGCTGGTGGGTTTTAACTGCTGACTTTCTGGTTAGCAGCCAAATGCCTTAACCACTACACCACCAGAGCTCCTTGTACATGCCGAGGAACACAAAGTTTTCATTTAAAAAAAAATCTGCCTCTTCTGGAAATGTGACTGGTTTAAGGTTGAAAAAAGAAACATTTATCTGTTATTACAACTGGATAAAAGATTCCCACATGACCCCTTAGAGATGAAAAACTTAGAACATGGGGCAGGGAACCCTGGACTCAAAGCACAAGCTTCCCCTTTACCTGCACTCACCCTGTGTTTCAGAGAAAGAGAGTTACAATTTCCCTGTGCCTGCTTCCCACATCTGGAAAACAAGATGTCTAGGATGATCCCTATATTTAATCTAAAAGTGGCTGTGGCTGGTAGGCATGTCCTTAAAGTGGCTAGTACATAAATGGCCCATGCTAAGCCAACAAAGAAAGAGGGTCCGTTTCTTTTTCCTATAGGAGCAAGGGGGAGCTCTGGTAGTGTAGTGCCTAAGGCACTTGACTGCTAACCAGAAGGCTGGTAGTTCAAACCCAACAGCCACTCCTCAGAAGGTTGGGCAATCTAATTCCGTAGTGATACCGCCTCAGAAACCCAAGGAGGGGTCGCTATGAGTTGGGTCCGAGTTGACGGCATATAACAACAACAACATGGGGGTAAGGAGTGCAAGAAAGATACTCTGTCCCTATGTGACAGTTAAAACTGTTCATACAGTATTCCAAAAATAGTCTTAATTGTTTTTAGGGCTTTTTCTTGGAGAGTGTGCAGCCTATACTTTAAAGTATTGAGAAAGCTTTATCTTTATCATTATATCTCAGAGAAAAATGGAGACATCCTAATATTTCATGAAGATAAGAAATACCAGATAACCAAGTTCTTTTAACAAAGTCTTGGCAACAAGCCACAGATCATTTTTCATTAAAGGGTGATAAAGGGGGAAAGATGACACACAAAGTTTCCTATTTCTTTCCTCTTATTCACCCCTCTTTACCCCTCAAACACCAGGAACTTTGGGAGTTTAATTTGGAGACAGAATGTCTCTCCTACCTTGGCAAAGAAGAAACGATAAAAAATTCTGAACTCCTTGCATTATTACTTTTTTACTATTCCAGAGGCACAAAATAACTTTGCTCTCCTCTTTTTCCTTCCAGTATAGAAAACCACAGAAGAACTGATACACTGGAATCATGCTGTTGGCAAACAATACTGAATATACCATGGACTGCCAGAAGAACAAACAAATCTGTCTTGGAAGAAGTACAGTTGGAACGCTCCTTAGAAGAGAGAATGGCCAGACTTTGTCTCTCGTACTTTGGTCATGTTCTCAGAAAGGACCAGTACCTAGAGAAGAATATCATGCTTGGTAGAGCAGTGGTCTAGTGAAAAAAGGGAAGACCCTCAATGAGAGGGAATGACACATGGCTACAATGATGGGATCAAGCTTGGCAATGACTGTGAGGATGGTACAGGACCAGGCAGTGTCTTGTTGTGTTGTACATAGGGTCACTGTAAGTCAGAATGAACTCAAAGGCACCTAACAGCAACACAGTAAGAACTACAATATAGCCACTCCACACTTACTGACATGGTTAGGTTTCAAAGATTGGCATTACGCAAAAATGGAGAATGACTACATCATTATATAACAGCCAAATTACATCATTACATTAACTGCCAAATCACTGAGAATCATGGCCCAGCCAAGCTGACACATAACCTTAACCATCACAGCTGGCATTACTCTTACCTTGTCCTTGGCATTTGTTACTGCCAGATGTGTGTAGTTAATGCACAAAATAGTTCAATGGTAGACTTTTTTACTATTGCCACAAATGTGAAATGTCAAATAGCAAGATAGTTGATAAGTGAGAACAGGCTATAGTTCACTTTCTTTCCCCAAGTGTCTCACTGGTTCCATGACTAACGGGAAGCAAATTACTCTTCCATTTTAATTATAAAGCATGCTCATTAGTGATACCATTTAAGTAGGAGTATTTATGTGTGGTTAATACTCTTTGCAGAAGTTACATAAAATTTAACTCTCCTATACCTAGGCATAAGGAGCTCTTGTAGCATAATGCCTAAGGCACTTGACTGCTAACCAGAAGGCTGGCAGTTCAAACCCACCAGCC
>NW_006921659.1:4646321-4649382 GCF_000298275.1 Orycteropus afer afer
TCTGGTGGCGTAGTGCCTAAGGCATTTGACTGCTAACCAGAAGGCTGGTGGTTCAAACCCACCAGCCACTCTGCAGAAGGGAGACTGGGCAATCTACTTCCATAAAGATTTATCGCCTTGGAAACCCAAAGGGGGTCACTATGAGTCAGAATTGGCTTGATGACAGTGAGTTCGGTTTGGTTTTGGTTTATACTCAGCCATTGCTCTTGATATTTCATCAAAGTCAGACAACTATAACATTCCCACTTTGCCAAAGTATTTTTACTGGGCCATCTCTCGTGCTCCTGGATCCTAATTTACCAACCAAATAACTGTCCTTGTCTTCCACAACTTAGCTGCCTTCTCCTCCTGCTTCTATCATTCAGCATCTTCTTGTTTCAGTCACCCTCTTAAGCCGTCACACACATGGTGCTGGCCGTAAAAGCATAAAGCAGATTCAAAGCAACAAATGAAAACTAGACCCAAATGACCCATTGGCTCCCAAAGCCAAGTCAAGCATAATGCAACTGTTCCCCAGGTGGTATACAATTCAGGCCACTTCCACTTCTACATAAGGAAAGGGGGAATGAGAGAAAGCAGTATCCACGGGGAAATTTAGAGGTAGTTCAAAATGAAACTGAATTTACAAAATATGAACTTTGTCACCCTTCTTGGAATATCACTTGCATCTGCTCTGAAGCTTGGAGAAAGTAAGCAGTTTACGAAGTCCCATCTCTAAGAATAATCACACTTCACAGGAATTAAGCTTTAAATGCTTTCTGTCTTCAATCTGAATGCTTGTCTGCAACCTAACACTCAAGTCTGTTCTTTATACGGGTTCTCAAACTGTGACAAGCCAGATAGAAAAAGTCTGTCTCAATTCTGACAATGATACAAACTCTCCTCCTTTCTCTTCTTTTAAGCCAAAATGAGAAATGTGATAGGAAGAACAGTACAGCAAGTTCTCAGAGAGAATTATAAAATCAAAATCCCTAAAGCTTGAGTTTACTTAGTCAAAGCAGAGACATACTGATACAAATATACCACCTCTATCACTTAACTAGGGTGGCCCTGGGCAAGTCACTGAACCATTTATAGCTCAGTTTCCTCATCTATAAAGAGGAAGAGCTAATATGCACAAAGCTCTAAGCAGCATCTGGCACATAATAAATGACAATTAACAACAGTTTTTAGTTACAGTCATGAAAATGATGGGCAAACCTAAAGCTGTGACTGCACCCATTCATAAAAAAGCAGACTGAAGAGGGAACAATTGCCGCCCCCCCCCCCTCTTGCAAATTAAAGCTTTTCAACTTCACCTCTCCCTAATTCAGCAGCATGTAGAATAGGGTCCCTCTTCTCAAAACCAAAGGCTTCCTCTATAGCCTCCTAGATTTTCATGGGGAGCTGGAGCAGATAATGTCTCTCATTACCATCTTCAGATCTGGGTCACAGGAGTCAAGGACTCAGAGTCCCAAAGGGCTAGAAGCCAAACCATATGGACTGCTGCCAGGAAGGCTTTTTCATATGAGCCAGTTTTTTGAGGCACTTTACTTCATAAATGCATCCTTGATGCCAGATCCTTTCAAGATGTCCTTCCCTGCCCCCTCCAATCTTCCTCCTGTCTCCACAGCATACAAGCAGAGGCCCATCTTCCTGGAAACCCTTGGAAGTGCAATGGATGTGTGTTTACACATTTGATCTGTAAGCAGTGGCAGCCCTGCAAAGTGTCCCTTCGTCCCAAGTGATTTAAGTTCCCACTAGCTGCATCTGACTGACTTCTGCTCTTCAAAGTCCCTAGTACTCTCCTGGAGTCCAATTTTGAATGCTGCTGACAGTGTTAAAAGATATAAATATTTAGGACTTTCCACCAAACTCTGGCCCTAGCTTTCCCCATCATGGTATGGATCTTCTGATGTTCTAAACACCTGAACCTGCCTTCTTGACCTCTTCTTAAGAACTGTGGTGAATCTTGGGAGAATGCTCTAACCATTCCCCTGAGGAAAACATTATCGCTGCCTGTCTCAGGCTCAGCATTCAAGCCATGTTGTTTCAGACACAGCTCCAGGTAGGAAAACGATGTAAGAGAGGATAGCATGTGGAATGCAAACTAATCTTGTTGGTTTTTTTTTTTCCCATTTATGTGTCAGATAGAAGATTATTTACCAATCTCAGGCAATGCTATGAAGCAGCTGCTAAGAAGTCCTGAAATGAACTTCCAGTCCTGGCCAACCCACTGTTCTCTGCACTATTTATATTCCTAAAGCCATCAGCTATGTTGATATGGCCGATCATGAGTCCCTGCTTAATGGACTACAGAATCCAATGACACTGACAAGCACCAATAACTTGTTCCGATCTTTGCCTGGCTTCACCTTGTGGCTAAGGGGAGTTCCTGGAGGAGGCCCTGCACCTTTTAGGACTCAGAGCTGAGATGGATGCCATCTCCCCATGACTGCCTCACTCGACCTCCTCGTGAAAGCTGCACTTTCCCTTTCACTCACCCTCTCACACTGATTACACCCAGCACATTTTAATCTTATCTTTCTCCCACATGTCCCACGTCTGTCTGGGGATGAGTCAGTACATGACTACTCCCCTGTCTAATGCTGGTCTTAAAAATGGGAGCATTTCCAAAAGGTCAAAACAAACAAATAAGTAAAAGGAAAAGATCACAACACAATCCAACCTAAACACAAGTCTGCTGAACACAATACATGTACTAAGATGAGGATTTGATTTCCTCTGTACATCTGAGTGGATCCTTTGTCATTGTTACACAGGAAGAATGCTGGTACCCTTGCCCTTTACAGAAAGTTAACAAGGATCTGTGAGAAGTTAAAATATTCAATGGGGTGAGATCTGTATTACACGTCAAGAGATACCTCTAGAGATGTCTGTTAATTGCTTCCCACTCTTGTCAGGATTCTAAAGCCAAAATGGCATGACAATTTTGTTTACTGATTCCTAATCTATCACCGGGAGCTCTGGTGGCATAGTGCCGAAGACACATGACTGCTAACCAGAGGCTGGTGGTTCAAACCAACCAGCCACTCCTCGGAAGGAAGACTGGGTAATCTAC
>NW_006921659.1:4650032-4703354 GCF_000298275.1 Orycteropus afer afer
TAATGATGCTCTTGTCTTAGAAGCCAACCGTACTCTTAGATTTCAACTCAACAGACTCCTTTTTCCATGGAGCTTCCAAGAAGCGAAGTGAATCTCATCTTGTAAGCGCCCCCCCCCATAGATGAGAGAATAGAAATAGATCTGAAAATCAAAACTAAAATGGTCAGTAACTTCCACAGCCAAAATGGCTCTCAACACTGGCTGTACATTATAACTACATGGGAGCTTTAAAAAACACAGATGCCCAGGTCCCAGATCCAGAGATTCTGACCTAACAGGTTTAGATGGGGCCTACACACTGATGTTTTCTTTAAAAAAGCTCACCCTAGTGATTCTGAAATTTAGCCAGGGTTGAAATCCACTGAAGTAAGAGAAAGATCACAGACAGATAATAGGATGATGGATGGGAAAGAGAAAAGGGGGTCAGTAAGCACTCTCTAGGCAATGTCCAGTGATGAACATGGAAAGAGAATAGCCAAGCACAATGAAGACAGATAAAAGTCAAACTCTTAGATTCTGGGAGAATCACATAGGTATCAAACCCAAGGTTGGCCACCTTGAGCTCAAAACCAGAAAGGGCAAGATGACCTCCTGGTGCCTTCATTTGCCAAAAACTTGACAGCAGTCCAAAGAACGTAAGAATACACGCTTTGAACAGGGTGTACTATTTCTTTCAGAAGGGTTGATAACTAGTACTTGGGACAAAGAGCTTTAACTAATCACAAACAAATCAACTAAAGGTTCAACTTTGAAATCATGTGCCAAAAAACAATAAAATTTCTCCCTCAGGAAAAGTAAATTTAAAAAAGGTGGGGGTGCACTGAAGCACTATCCCAGGACTTGGCTAATGAAATTATCCTCCCAGGAACCACAATGACAAATGAGTTTTCAGAGTTGTGAAGTCATGTGATACAGATGATAATAAAACTAAGACATCAGAGAGTTACTTTCTTCTCATTTTGTGACTAACATAGTTGCTTGAAGTTAACCAGCTGGAAAAAAAATAGTTTTTGAATGCTTTATGATTCTGTTTCAGGTAGAATAACAAACACAAAAGAAACTAGTTAAAAGAATGTCGTGTAGAGCAGGGATCCTAAGGGCAGGTAACAATGACTTCAGGTGGAAATTATCTCTGCCTACATGAACAGGGAGACACTGGGAGCCCAGAGACAAACCTAAAGATAAAAATCCAGATGGATTTTACACTGCATTAAAAGTTAAAACAGATTCATTAATTTAATTAGAAAACAATGATGCAGACAAAACCAAACCCAAAACCAAACCCCACTGCCATCGACTTGACTCTGACTCAGTGATCCCCATTGGAAATAGATTGCCCTGTCTTCCTTCTGCGAAGTCGCTGGCGGGTTTGAACCACCAGCCTTCTGGCTAGCAGTCAAATGCCTTAAACACTGCACCAACTATACCTTAAAAACGAGTATTTGTAATTTTATAAAAACCCTATTTAGAAGACTTAGTAATTGTCACCATCAACACAAGTCAGCTTTCCTAATTTAACACATGGTACCTATTCAGTCCTGGCTGCCCACAAATTAACTCAAAGTATTCCCTGACTTCATGAGACTATCAGAGTAAACCTTTCCTCTCCTCCCACAGAATACCTACTAAATGAGACCTACAGTCAAATGCTGAATTTCACCTTCGCAACTGACATAAAGGTTGAGTGTGATATAGCCTAAAACATGGCCCCTATCACCTAGCCTTTCAGTCTGCAATAACGATCTTTCTTGGAAAGGGATGAGACTAAATAGGACTGATTTAGTTAATTCAGTTCAGCAGAGGACATGCATCTATTCAAACAGGAGGCTGTAAACTTATCTTTATTGGACAGAGTTGAAGATAGAAGGCCTGATCTAGGCCACCAATTTCAAGAAACAGTACACTAGCTTACCCAGGAAGTTATCTATCAGGAGCTTAAGAGCCCAAGCGTGCTAAAGCAAACACACTCACACTTGTACCAGCAGCTCAAAAGATAACTTAAAATAATCAGGCCTACAACATTTTCATAAATCCACTCCAGGCTTCTCAGGGTTACAAATAATGTACCCAATCTAACTGATCATTACTCTTCGAAAGGAATTCAGAAAAACACTTGGGTTCAGAGTCTCCATTTTTACGTTAAGCAAGACTATCTAGGAGCTCTGGCAGCATAGTGCCTAAGGCATTTGACTGCTAACCAGAAGGCTGGCGGTTCAAACCCACCAGCCACTCCTTGCAAGGAAGGTTGGACAATCTACTTCTGAAGTGATATTGCCTTGGAAACCCAAGGAGGGGTCACTACGAGTTGGGTCCAACTCGACAGCACAGAAGAACAACACATCTTGCTTAAAATTTTATTAGTCTATGGGCCACTGTTTATTTACACAATAGGTGAATTAATGCTGTTAGTAAGATTGTACTGAAAAATAACAAGTGGATAAAGATATGTCCCTTGGCATCCTAGCAGATAATGTCCTGCAAAAAAAAAAAAAAAGGTTATCAAGCACAGACCCAGATGCAAAAGTATGAAGGATGAAATGAGTAAGTCTTTGGGTTGGAAATGAATGCTTGCTAGTAGAAGGCCAAAACAGATACTGGAAAGTGAAAATTCTCCAAGACATACAGCAACATAGTTTCAAATTCGGCAGTTTTTCTTTCTTTTCTTTTTTAAAAGGTATTTACCAACATGAAAAGTTCTAACAGAGAGATCTAGGGAAAGCATTTTGCTTTATAAAAACCATTTTAGTATTAAAAGAGAAACTACATAGTGTTACATTTTGTTCTTTAAAATTAATTAAAATAAAAATAGAGCAAAAGGATAGGAAGGTGAGAACTAAACATACCACCATCAAGTCGACTCCCATTCATAGTGACCTCCACCACTGGGTTTCCAAGGCATTGAATCTTTACAGAAGGAGACTATCCCATCTTGGGTCCACTGAGTAGCTAGTGGGTTTGAACCACCAACCTTCTGGTTAGCAGTCAAATGCTCTAGACACTTTGGGACCAAAGCTCCTTAGGAAGTAAGCAGTGGGCTTTAAATATCACTTAGCCCAAACTTAATATAAAATATCATAAAAACCATGGAACCAAAGCAATTATCCAGTTATTTTATGATGAAAGAAATAATTATTTTTAAAATCAATTGTTAGGACATTTCAGGAAAAAGCAGTTTTGAGATTTGAATTACTTGAATTAATGACTTAACTATCCACTTGATTTTTTTTAATGGAGTACCAGTTTTCAAGGGGACATCTAACAAGTTCAACTGTACATAATTTTAAATCCTCCTTAGCCTTCATGTTTATACCCAGCTGTACCTTTAAAAGTCCACCATGGCCACTGCCACCTTCTATTGCAACTGTCTCCAGCACCACCACGCTCCCTGCACCCTGGCTACAGTCAGTTATCAGGCAGAAACGTGCTCCACATTAATCACACGGTTCCAGTCTATCCTCTGGACACTATCCACACTCTACTCACCTGTCTTTACTATGGAACTGAGAGTTCCAAAATTTCTTCCAACATACCGAGAACAATATGGGGTATCTGGACAAGTATTCGGCTAGCTACATTTTATCGTGGGACCCATTCTTATAGCCAATTAAAACCATTTTAGGACCTGGTCATGAATAATTTTACCTTAAAGAGAAAGCAGTATTCTCTTCAGGAGAGATAAACTCTGTAATCTGGCCAGCATCTTGCATTACACAACATTTTCTGTTTCTGTCTTGGCAGTCTGCCTTTCAGCCCGAAAGTAACTGCATTTCAAAGAGGCAATCACCTCACAAAATATTTTTAATACCTTTAATTATAAGATCAGATTTGGCAGTCAAACTTCTGCCAGGAACTTCTTGTAAATGTTTTTTTCCTGAAATCCGTTTTTCTTGGTGTCGCTATCTCCATTCAGCCTGCAGAAGCACAGATACTCTGACCTTCTCAGGCAGAAATTTCTGAGATAATAGCCTGACCCAAAGGATTTCTACATCGTGTTATCACTCTATTATTTCTCTCTGAAAAGTACTCTGTGTATCTGACTCTGTTGTATCTGTGGTTATACCAGGCAGTGACCAAACAGAAACGAGAATCCCCAAACCAACAAGTGTCTGACCAAATTTCCAGTGTCTAGATACTGGGTCGATCTTTAAAAGTTATTAAACACAAAATCAAACCCAATGCTGTCAAGTCAATTCTGACTCACAGTGACCCTACGCGACAGAGCAGAATTATCTCATAGAGTTTCCAAGTCTTTACGGAAATAAATCTTTACGGAAATAGCTAGCTACATCTTCCTCCCATGGAGAGGCTGTTGGGTTCAAATCACCAACCTTTAAATTAACAGCCAAGCACTTAAGCTCTGCAACAAAAAATTATTAGCTCTTGCAAAAAAAAAAAAAAAAAAAAACAAGGGAAGGCACCAAAATCATGGGTCTAAGCCCAGTCGCCTACCAACACTTACCTCTGGAGTCTGCCATTACTCTAAAGATAAGAATTCAGGATAATATTGTAAAGGATGAATGGGAGGACTTTGTTGTTGGTTGCTCTTGAGCTGGCTCTGACTCACAACAACCCTATGAGCAACAGAACAAAACACTGCCTGGTCCTGGGCCAGCCTCACAATGCCTGCTATACTTGAGCTTATTGTTGCAGCCACTGTGTCAATCCATCTTATTAAGGGTCTTCCCCTTTTTCGCTGACCCTCCACTTTACCAAGCATGACATCCTTCTTCTCCAAGGAATGATCCCTCTGACCACATGACCAAAGTAGGTGAGACGAAGTCTGGCCATTCTTGCTTCCAACAAGCATTCCAGCTGCACTTCTTTCAGGACAGATTTGTTCCATCTTCTGGTAGTCCATGGTACTCTGACTATTCTTCACTGACCCCACAATTCAAAAGTATCAACTCTAGTAGTAATTTATGTGAAGAACGTTGCAGATAATACAAACTTTGCATAACAGAAAACATAAGAGCTCTAGAGTCAGAGAGATCTGGGACTTTGAATCTCAAGCAAGTTACTTTAACTTCAGAACTATCTCCTTGTCCTAAAATTGTGATTTATATGTAAATATCTATCTTGTAAGAACAACATTAGATGTACAAAAGAAGGTGCATAATTGGACACACAGTGATTAATAAACCAGAGCTACTATTGTCATTATTATATAAATAGGTCTGATAATGTCTTGTATAGAATTATCCTCTTTCTATTGTAAAAACCAAATTATGTCTCTACTAGATAACCCTGGCTTCTCTTCCCCAAAAATATCATTTTACAATATCAGAGTAAACAGGTGAAATTCTGATTTTAAATATATCCACACAGTTCAACCCAAACACCTAATAAACCAAAAAAACAAACCCACTGTCATAGAGTTGATTCTGATTCACAGCAACACTGTAGGATGGAATAGAACTAACTGCCCCATCGGTTTCCAAGATTCACACCACCAGCCTTCTGGTTAGCAGCCAAATGCTTTAACCACTACACCACCAGAGCTCCTGTAAGCACTGGTAGTTCAGTGGTAGAATTCTCGCCTGCCACGTAGGAGGCCTGGGTTTGATTACCAGCCAATGCAGCTTTAACATCCACTATTGTTGTTGTTGTTGTTATGTGCCATTGAGTCGGACCCGACTCATCAAGACCCCTCCTTGGGTTTCCAAGGCAGTATCACTACGGAAACAGACTGCTCAATATCTGCTGCTGTGGCTGCTGCTATGAGGCCCACCACTCTATGTTCTGTGCTGGTTCTCTGGGCTTAAACCAATGTCAGTCTGAAGCTTACAGAGTATGTGAGACTTTAAAAGCTCTTGAACCAAGCACAGGACAAGATGAGGGAACTTCAGAGAGATCCTGGACTAGTCTTACTGCCACCATCAATAGAGATGAATCATATTCTCAAGCCCTGACAGGAACAGAGGAAGATTCTTCCTTCAACATTGTTCTTCCACTAGGATTCTTGATTCTTTTCTCCCCCCAGACACTGACTGCTCTAGACCAAACCCCTCAGCCAGACCTCATAGTCTTAGCACAAACCTTAAGTCTACATTCAACAAGCACAGTTACACCGCCAGCAGCACAATGCAGGCCAAGAAATTCAGTGAAGTAGAAATGAGAAAAAGGAACAAGCCTGGGACAAACCATAAGAAATGGGAAATAGGGATAAGTATGGTATAAACATGGGGGAGCTCCAGTAGCATAGTACCTAAGGCACTTGACTGCTAACCAGAAGGCTGGCAGTTCAAACCCACCAGCCACTCCTCAGAAGGAAGGTTGGGCAATCTACTTCCGTAGTGATACTGCCTTGGAAACCCAAAGTGGGGTCGCTATGAGTTGGGGCCGACTCGATGGCATATAACAACAACAACAACATGGTATAAACATAAAACACAAATCCTAGTAGTTCTAAGAACCAAAAATTTAAGCCTTGCATCTGTCCCTTACAGCAGGAGGGAAAAAATTTTTTTTTTTAATTACCAGAAAGTGGTCTGCTACTAACATTTTAGTATGAATTTATTATTATTATTATCATCCTCTATCTGCAACCCTGCCTGACCCTCACTTCTACCCTATGCCCCCAAGTAAAAATAAGCTGCCACCACTAAAATGTGGGCAAAGTCAGAGAGATGAGGGGAAGCTCTGGTGGCATAGTACCTAAGGCATTTGACTGCTAACCAGAAGTCTGGCAGTTCAAACCCACTAGCCTCCTTCCTTCCACTCCTTGGAAGGAAGACTGGGCAATCTACTTCCATAGAGATAGTGCCTCGGAAACCCAAGGAGGGGTTACTATAGGTCTAATTGACTTGATGAGTTTGGCTTTTTTTTTGTTTTTTTGAGAGAGAAGACAAATTATGGCATTACAGTGGATCCAAGACTACTAAATTTGAATTGAAAATCATGTTGTTCCTATCTCTCTCACCAATAGGAGACCATGAAGCCTTCAAAAAATATCAGAAGTCTCCATCAAAACAGATTATTCCACTGATGCAAACATTTGACATTTTCTGTGACAGTTTGGTATCAGGTATGTATGAACATCCATTCACATCTATTTTCAGAAGAGTAGCAAAAAGACAAAAGGAAGGGGAAGACATTTTTAGTTGAAAGTGCTTTTATTTAACTGTTTGGGGATAGAAGTGGACCATGGGCCACAGAAGACCAAGGTTTCCTTTTAAAAAGTTACTTGAGGTTTTCAATCCTCCAAATTATCCTTTTCTAATGACAAAAGCTTACATTAAAGCACTGTCTATCAGAGTTCTTTATTTTTCATCAAAGCCTTATCTTAGCTATTGGAGAAAAAAATACCTGAGATTAGCTTAAACACTTGTGTACTCCCTCTGCTGGCTCTGAATTTAAAGTAAATTCTCAGTGGCTTCAGGAGCTAAGTTATTTAATTTCACCAATATCTTAAGTACATGGAAAAATACGTGGATCTTCCCTCCACAAAGTTCTTCAAAGAAATATATAAGAAATTTCATAACACATACTGAAAACTGTCAAAGGCATCTCTGTTGGATTTATTGTAGGTTCACTCCACAGGGAAGCTAACGCAATTCATTTGTTTGAGCGAGGAGATCACTTCTTGCCTTGGCCTCTTAAGTGTGCCATGAGCTTTCTCCCTGCTACAGGACTAGGCTCCATCTGGCATGGTGAGTCCCCAAAGATAACCAAGCATCTTCACTATAAGCAGTAATGTATATTGGCCCAGGAAAGATCCCCTGGTGGCACAATGGTTATAGCACTTAACTGCTAACCAAAATGTTGGTGGTTTGAACCCACCAGCCACTCCATGGGAGGAAGATGTGACAGTCTGCTTCAGCAAAGATTTACAGCCTTGGAAACCCTGTGGGGCAGTTCTACTCTGTCCTACAGGGATGCAAGGAGTTGAAATCAACTCAACAGCAGTGGGTTTGGTTTGGTTTTTGGTTTATCAGCTCAGGAGTAGGAGAATTACTAGAAGGACAACAACCCATCAGAGAAGTCAGTTAGTTTCACTTTCTTAATAAGTAACTATCCGTAATACATAATGATGGCACTGCAGAATAAAGTCTCAAGATTTTGCTTTTTTTTTCCCCTTGATGCATCCAATCACACATTTGTGTTTTACTAGGAAGGAGTGGTATATCAGAATACCCTTTGATGCCTGCTATTGCACTTCTTTTTCTGACTAAGGAAACAGGTACTAGGGAATGAAATTGTTTGGTCAAGAATAAAATAGTAATTTCAACAACCTTCTTTGCAGAAATGGAAAAGCTAATCCTCAAATTCATATGGAATTGCAAGGAGTCCAGAATGACCAAAAAAATTGCAATGCCACTGCATTCTCAATGACATTAGTCCGTAGGAAAATGCAAGTCAAAACCACAATGAGGTATCACTTCACTCCACTTAGGATGACTATTATCAGAAAAACTGAAAATAACAAGTATTGGCAAAGGTGTAGAGAAACTAGATCTTTTATCCATTGTTGGTGGGAATGTAAAATGGTGCAGCCACTGTGGAAAACAATTTGAAGGTTCCCCAAAAAGTTAAACACACAATTATTTAACCTATTACTCAGCAATTCCTCTCCTAGGTATATAGCCAAGAGAACTGAAAGCAGACTTGAAACAGGCACTTCAACATTAACGTTGACTGCAGCATTATTTGTAATATCAAAAGAGTAGAAACTGGTGTTCAACAGATAAATGCATAAACAAAATGTAGTATATATTCATACAAGGGAGTATTATTCAGCCATAAAGAGAAATGAAGTCCTGATATTTGCTACAACATGGGTGAACCTTGAAAATATGTGTGAACTAAATCAGATACAAAAGGGCAAATACTTATGAAATATCTAGAATAGGCAACTGCATAGATACAAAAGTTTATTAGTGGTTTCCAACTAAAATGGGGAGTTATTACTTAAGAGATACTGAGTTTCTGTTTAGGAAGATGAAAAACATTTGGAAACGGATAGTGCTGATTGTGGGACAACACTGTGATCATAATTAATGTCAATGAAATGTATACACACACACACACACACAGTGGTTAAAATGGCAAATGTTTTGTTATTTTAAATGTTTTGTTATTTATTTCACTACAATTTTTTTAAAAAAGAATAAAATTGTGTAGATACCACGTCTGGGGAATGATATAATCAGAACTGGAGACTTCAGACATAATCAGTGGTTCAAACCCACCAGCCACTCCATGGGAGAAAGATGAGGCAGCCTGCTTCCACAAAGATTTATAGCCTTGGAATCCCTATGGGGCAGCTATCCTGTCCTATAGGGTTGCTATGAGTTGGAATCGACTTGATGGCAATGAGTTGGGTTTGGTCTTTAGCAAATTAATGAGAAAACTGTAACTCAGAAAAGCTGCAGACTGGCCCTGAAATAGTCCATCTCAAAGACTGCTTGTTATCTCCTGTTTCTTCATATGTGACTTCCATTTCCCAACGCACAGATATAGAACTTCAAATACATCTGGGGCGTACGCCTGAAAATGCAGAACATTACAGAAAACTTAGGTTTGCACAACAGCTTTGCTCCTGTAGAAAGTAAGAAAAATTTAAGCTAAACAATTCTATGGGGAACCTTTCTAGATAGTAACATGTATGTTGGGGTGGCATGTAAAGTGGGGTACACATACACAGACAAACTTGATTTCATCTTCCTCTTAATGAAGTGTCAATCCCAAGATCAGGATTCTGTGTTTCTCTACTGGGTAGTGACTGGCACTTAGGAAGTTTTCAGGGACTTCCATACTAGGAAACATGACACTCTGCAGGAAACCCCATAGATAGCATAGCATCATTGCTCATTTACACTACATCACATCAGCACCAACGCTAGGATGTCTAAGTAAGGATTTATCACCACCTTCATAGCTGCAAGTATGCAAATGACTCCACATTCGATATCACCACATTTCTCAGCCACATCACCCCTTCCAGTGTCAGGGTCCCAGAACAAGGCCATCTTCCCGGACTGAGAACATAATGATCCAAAAAAGCAGCTCTAAGCATGAGATATGCTTGCGTGTCAGGCAGACACATTCCCTGCTTTCAAGGCTCTTATATATATTGTACTTAGGAAAATTACAAAAGTCATGCAAAATGACAGAAGAAAAAGGCAGGAGTCACAGAGTGGGTAGGATAGGGTGAGGCTGAGAGAAGTCTCCTTCAGCAAGGTGAGCAGAGAGCGATGGCAAGTACAAAAAGAGAGACACAGCTACTCTATTGTGAGCCAGCCGGGGGGTGAGGGAGCGGGAGGTGGTGGAGAACAGAGCAAATGAAGTAAGAGCTTGCAGAAACTGAGGCGGACAGTGCTGACTCAAACGGCACTGCCTCCAACAGCTGTGAAACCACAATGGTTAGCACCAGACACTACAGAACAGAGGCACCCGGGTTGGACTCAAGGATACACTCTTAACTCCATCTCTAATGGCTGTGTGACTCTGAGCCAGTCACTCACTTCTGGCCTGTTTTCTCACCTGTAAAATGCAGCAGTTACATGATCTTTCAGATTTCTTTCCGTTGCGAATTTTAGGCAAGAAATAGTACAGATGAATCAGCAGTACCAAGGTTCCACATCTACTCCACTGGGGGGCCAGTCCTGTACTAGGCCCCAGGAGGCAGTCTTGGGGATCCCACATCAGTCCAGAGGCACAGGTGTGCTCAAGCCTAATCCAGACAGACTTTGGGAAAGCCTATCCCCCCACACAGATACAAGTAACAGGAGCTATGTTACAGTGGCTTTGCATCTCCAAAGCAGGCTGCTTAACATTATCTGCAGAGGGCTGAATCTGCTGCTAAATCATCTCCAAAAAGGGTTCAACACTAACCTTGCCATTTGCCAGTAAATTCTCAACAGAAAGGTGAAGCACTGAGGAAAGCAGAAGTACAGGTGTAAAAAGGCAGAGAATGGCCAACAACGACAAGTTCACAAAGCACACATTTACATGCTTATTTACTGCCTTCAGCCATTAGAATGTGGACTCCTATGAACTGGAACCTTATCTGCCTTGGGTTTCTACTACACCCCTGAGCCCAACAGAATGGCCTGCACACAATATGCCTTCATAAATATTTGCTGAATGAATGAAATGGCATGTGATGCAGGTGGGTAAAAAGAGTTTCCTCTTTCCAATCTTTTACTTACTTACTGTACAACAGTTACAATACCCACTGACACTAACCACCTTTTTATACATGATCCCTAGCTCTTTCTACAACAGAAAAAGTTAAAGCAGCTCTCTGAGACCCCTCAGTTACAATGCAGGAAAAGGTTAGGAGGGAAATAAGGAATCAAAAATAGGATAAGGCTAAATGAGTGGGTAAGAAAACAAAATAAATTCCACATCCTCTCCAATCCTGAGAATCTAGTCCGAAGCATCAGCAATGAGTATGTGGGGAACCTAAATGAGAATGCACAGGCCGAAGCAGTCCCGTCTTTGTATTTCTATCATCAAGATCTCAGATGAATGATGTCTGCTAAACTTTTTCCAGAGCAAGTAAATAACTTTGCAGTGGGGCAAAACCTCTTCGTTAATTTTTCAAGTTAAAAAAACCTTGCAAGTTTTTAAGTAAAAATCACAAGCAGAGTATTAGAAAGTTTCACTACAAGATGTTCCTCTATGGTGTCATTATCTTAAAATAGAACCCTCCTAAAATCTCCTAAAAATAAGTCGGCTGTCATTTCATTTTGTTTTCTATGAAGAAAATAAACATATCAAAACAAACACTTTAGCTTCATTTTTAAAGAGCCTCTAAGCTACATAGAGCTCACAGATCAAAGTCTAAAAAGGCCCAATTTCTTCATTTCATAGGTCGATGACACAGCTTTGAAAAAGAGGAAGAACAGTCCCCCTAGTGTACTGCTGCTGTAGGAAGAGGAAGTATACTAGTTGAGAATCACTGATGAAGATGGTACTGTCAAAGGAAATTACAAAACAACATTTTGGCAACATGGGCCAAGCAGAAGACAGATTCCTCAGACCAGGCGGTAACTGGCCCGTTAGTTGAGTTATTCTAAAATGTGACCGAGGTCATTCATAATTACAAGTCAAAATATTTTGTCATTTTGAAATTTAAAAAATTTTAAAGGTTGTAGCTACATATTTCATAGTATCGTCTTTTGAAAGGAAGTGGATGCACTAATCTAAGGAATTGTGTTCTGCTTACCTAGTACCACTCTGATAGCAATATACCATAAATGGGATGGCTTGAATAAACAGGAGTTTATTCTCTTATGGTTTGGAGGTATTAAGTCCAAGTTTAAAGTGCAAGGCTCTAGGGGTTAGGTGAAAGCCCCTCAACCTTGAGCTTGAGCTCTGCCTCCTGCTCCTGGCCCACTGGAGCTAGAGGTGTTTCTTCACTCAGACAGCTGCTGGCTGCTGAGACTGACAAGCCCAAGGCTGACAAGTGAAAAGGCTCAGTCCTGATGTTACCAAACCACATGGCAGGCCATTAATTCAAGTCCATTGAAAGTCCCAAGGTCGACAGAGCATGGCAGGCTGCTGAACAACACAGGTACATGCAAGGTTCAAGTGTCCAATAAGCTAGAGACCGTTGCCCAAGACTTCTCCTTATACACAGGAAGCAGACCACATCCCTAAGGCAACTACAAAGCTGCTCACAGTAGATTCCACCATGGAGTTGATTACTAGTCTCATCATGGGGAATACTACATCCAGCTGCCCAGCCACTCAACCAGGCCCAGCAAAGTTGACACACAGACTTAACCACCACAAACTGGAACTGTGAGGACATAAACAAGCATTATGTGGCAGATCAGCCCTGATTTCTTTCTATCTTGAGAAGACGCTATAAGGGTACACATGACCATTTGAAGGAAGACTCAGTCTCTTAAAAATCAATTATCCTCTGTAGTAGCTACAGCATACATCTTCACACAGTAGACTGCACCTGTAAAACTGTGGGAACCATCAGAGAAATTCAAGGCTGCCTAATATGATAGTGCCTTGACCTATGGAAAACGCAGGTATGGACAGAGGATAAGTGATAAACAGTACTCATCCAGGTAAACTCTGGAGTCCCAGCAGTCTCCCTGAGGCAGGAGGAACCAGTTCAATCATGGGTGCAGTGCAAGGAAGCTTAATCTGAATAAAGGAAATGTAACCTTTTCCCCTCTTAACCACAGCTCATTATTCATTTCTAATGTAATCCCCAAGAGAACCTATAAGATAGCCATTACCCTTCTCATGACACAATACACATCTGACCAACCCGAAAAACCCACTGTGGTTGAGTCAATTCTGTGATCCCACAGGATAGAGTAGAACTGTCCCATAGGGTTTCCAAGACACTAAGTCTTTACAGAAGCAGACTACCACATCTTTCTCCCACTGGTGGGTTCCAACTGCCAACCTGTCAGCCAACAGCCAAGAGCTTTAACCACTATGTCACCAGGACTCCATATACATACTAACAAATATAAGTTAATGAAGGGCGTCCTCCTTCTATTAAAATGCTATCTCTCTTGTTGCAGTTCCTAGAGACCTATATTTGACAAGCACTGGACAGCTATACAAACATGATATACTCAGCCTCCATCACTATTCATCTATACTTCCAATGTTGAATTAATAACTAAGATGTTTTTAGATTGAGAGGCAAATGTGCTTTTCAGGAAAGCAAACTCTACTCATGTAAGATTACCCATTACTTCATAAATAATCTTTTAAGAAGACTAATTTAAAGAGGAAAATCATGTAATAAAGCATAAATCTCCTAAAACTGGGGGTTCCAATTATCTCTGTAATCTTAGGAATGTCATTAACTTCTCTAAGAATCAGGTTCTTTACCTATAAAATAAGGGGGTTGGACCTATCAGCAAACCTCATCATGGCTGTATACAATGGAATAATCCGAGAAACTTAGAAAAAAATATTCTAAGTCACACAAGGAGCTCTGGTAGTGTAGTGCCTAAGGCACTTGACTGCTAACCAGAAGGCTGGCGGTTCAAACCCACCAGCCACTCCTCAGAAGGAAGGCTGGGGAATCTACTTCCATAGTGATACTGCCTTGGAAACCCAAGGAGGGGTCTCTATGAGTTGGGTCTGACTCAATGGCACGTAACAAGTCACACTAATCTACTTAAATCAGATTCTCTGGGTGTGGGTTTTGTTTTCAAAGCTCCCCAGGTGATTCCAATATGGGGTCAGAATCACTGGTCTAGACTCTAGATTCTCCAAGTCCCCTTTTCTAGTTCTTTCATTCTATGACCTTGTTGTTGTTGTCATGTGCTGTCAAGTCGGACCTGACTCATAGCGACTCCTCCTTGGGTTGCCGAGGCAGTATCACCACGAAAGCGGATTGCTCAACCTTCCGTCCGAGGAGTGGCTGGTGGGTTTGAACCGACAGCCTTCTGGTTAGCAGTCAAATGCCTTAGGCACTATGCTACCAGAGCTCCCTCCATGACCTTAGGATGATAATTTTTGTTACAGGATCTCAACACAGTGGCTCTAACAGCCATGAAAGAAATAATACCTAGGCCTGTGTATGGTGCCCTATATGTACACATGACTGAGGCTAACCTGAATTTTAGACATTTTCAGAAGTTAAAATCCTAAAGCATAACTCAGAATGAAAGTAGTGTGCACGCTTCCAAAATGATTAATCACAATAGGAATTAACCCCTGAAACATGGACACATGGAAATGGGTCACAATTAGCTCTTGACCTCTCCCTTTCCCTCTTCTTCCACCCCAACTAAGCCACAGCAAAAAAAGGTTGGCTATTAGTCATAACCAGAATATGAAACCAGTCCCAATTTCAAAGGGCCTTCTCCATCATCAAAGATTTGGAAGTTCCCGCATAGCTGCATCTTTTGAGGAAGGTCATCATACAAAAACTCTTCAACTAAATTATATCCCTACAGTCTTTAAGGATTAGTTGCCACAGGGTATTGGGAAAAAAACTGGTGTAAAATTTCAACCCTTTCAACAATGAATTATTTCCTGCTTTGAATTTTTTGCTGAAACCATATGTTTTCAATAATATAGGTTTTGATACAATATGGGACATATATATGTCCCATGAGGTCACTGATACTGGAGTTGGTGGGATAAGGCCTGTTTCTCCAGATTGACACAATTATACAGACTCCTACCAGATGGCAGCATGCACTAAAAGTGGGATAGGAGGTGCCCACTGAACCACAGAGGCAGAAAATGTACCTGGGTACTATATGTCCCATGAAAGAGTTAAAATAAAAATAAGTATGTGTGTCCTATACTAAACATATTAAGCCCTGTTGTTGTTGTTTTGTACCGTCAAGTTGGACCGACTCATAGCGACCCTCCTTGGGTTTCCGAGGCAGTACCACTACAGAAGTAGATTGCCCCATCTTCCTTCCGAGGAGTGACTGGTGGATTTGAACCGCCAGCCTTCTGGTTAGCAGTGAAGTGCCTTAGGCACTATGCTACCAGAGCTCAGGAATTTCAATTTACAGTATTTCATTAGGTTTTAAAGAGAGATGAGAAAGCAAGTAAAGAAAAATGAAACCATGAGGGGAAAAAAATGGCTATGCCATAAAATCACAAAGTTTATTACTAGCCCCAAATCTCTGGCAAATCTTGCAAGCTATGTGAAAATATAATTAGCTAAATCTCAATAGCTGGTTTTGGTAATACCAAGGATCTCTGGTGGTACAGTGGTTAAACCCTGCCTGCTAACTTAAAAGGTTGACAGTTCAAACCCACTAGCTGCTCTGTAGGAGAAAGATGAGGCAGTCTGCTGCTGTAAAGATTTGCAGCCTTAGAAACCCTATGGGACAGTTCTAGTCTGTCCTATAGAGTAACTATGGGTCAGAATGGACTCCATGGCAGTGGGTTTGGTTTGGGTTTGGTAATACCACTGTCTTATGTAAACTATCTAAAAATTCAAACGCTATTAAACTATTGTTATCTTGAACACAATAGCAAGAAATTATATTTGTTAAATTAAATTACCTTCGAATCTTAAAGGTTGTCACCTTTTCTATGCTAACATTTTAACAAAAGATAGCTAAACTTTTAATAGATTCTCTGCACCAAATTCAAAACATGCAAGGCTAAATGTCAAGGATAAGAAATTTTTAAAATATTCCAGACTTCCAAATTCATTTTTTTAGGTCATGTAAAGTCACCTCTCCTAACACTACATTGAGATTAACCCCTGCCATCCAATTGGAAACTCAGTTTTAAAAGGTATCACATTAGCACTGCTTTAAAATAGAACTCTCACCCTTTCTGTAAACAGGCTTCATATGATGAAACTGGCATTCCTTTGTAAAGCAATAAAATTAGATCAAATAGAAGATTCATATTGTATCAGTCAGTATCTGTTAAAAGAAAGGAGGCACGTTTGTGGAATAATACAGAAACTGACATGTAGCTTTTTAAGGTATGTTGTTGTTGTTGTTGTTATGTGCCTCCTTGGGTTTCCGAGGCAGTATCACTACCGAAGTAGGATTGCCCAACCTTCCTTCCGAGGAGTGGCTGGTGGGTTTGAACCACCAGCCCTCTGGTTAGCAGGCAAGTGTCTTAGCCACTATGCTACCAGTATAGCCTCTTCAATACTAACCATTAGAAAAGACACTTTGTTTGCAAAGTTTTTCTAAAAGTAAATTAAAACATTCTGTGTATCAAATTCTTGAGCTTTTTCATACATTTTTCTTTCCAGCATTTCAATTCATTTCACCAAGTTTAAACTGTTCTTTCTTTATGCACCTAATGAAACCCCCAAAGACATAGGGCTCCCCAAAGATAATGAAAGAAAGGCCCAAAGAAACAAGGAACTAGCTCTTTAATTTATTTAAAAAAAAAATGAAAATGAGGCATATCGCAAATACAATGATAAGCAATGTCTATCGTGAATGCAGGCCTCTCGATTGCCTGCTGGTGACACATCGGTATCTCGGCCAGGGAGGGTGGGGCGCCCAGGACGAGCAAAGAAGCTGGGTATCAGCAGCCCAGCAGGAACAGAGGAGTTAACCTCTTTGGATGCCCAACTGCAGGAAGTCATTACATCATAGGTCTTTCCACACCTCTCTCCCTACCACGTGCCGGGTACCCCAAGAGGCTGAAAAGGAACGGTAAGTAGTCTCTCTTCAGGTTCACTTATACGTAGAAGCCATTACTACCCAGCCCTGATACCAAACCTCACCCCCTCGGGTCTAGATAAAGCACAGTCCCCAGAGTCCTCCACATCTGGAGACACACACATAAAATCCAGCGTCCAGGCCTCAGCAGGAGCAGCAGGTGCGGCTAATCTGCGTTGATATGAAAGGGCTGGCCCTTTCAAAGCCCAAGAACATTTATTTGGGAGGCTACTGGGAGCAAGTTTGCTGGAGTGACAGCTTTGAAGAATAAAAATGTCAACACAAGCAAAGAAGGGGGCTTGCTCAGGACAAGGTTTGCAATCATTTCTTTTTCTGATGGGATCGAAGTGCCTGTTGGGAATTAACACCCACAAACCCAAAACCTAGACCTAAAGTAACCACTGGCCAGGCACCGAGCTCTAACGATCCACTGGAAACCACATATTAAACCGCTCCTCCGGGGACGAAGCCCCAAGCACTCCCCCACGCCTCTACATGCCACCCACTGTGTCGGATCAACGCCCACCACGGTTAACTCCATTCCGAAGTTGGCGTAGACCTATCTCCTACGCGCTGTCCCGGAATCCAACTTGCACTCCTGTCTGTCCTTCCCTCACCGACGTCCCTTGACCCCCTCTCCTCACCCAACTAGTCCCAAGGCTTCTCCCGGAACCTCTTACAACTCCACAACTGTCCCCAGGTATCCCTTCTCCAGAACCCATACAAAACCCCAAAAGCTTCGCAACAGAGACTCCTACTGCCAATCTCTCTCCCTAGCGCCCGTAGGCGCGCTTCAACGAATCCGAGGCTAGTCTTGCGCTGCGCAGGAGGCCCTGCGCGCCCAGTCGACCCGTCAGGGTGGGTACGCACCTTCCAGCCCGCCGAACTGTTGCTGTCGCCCTTATCCTTGAAGTAGGGCACGCAACGCACCATCCACTCGTAGATCTGGGACAGGGTGAGCCGTTTGTCCGGGGAGCTCTCGATGGCGCGGGTGATCAAGTCGGCGTAGGACAGGTTCCCCCAAGCGTTCCGGCGCGACGAGCATTTCCTTGGCTGCCCAGAGCCCCCAGCCGCCCCCGGCTGCGGTGGTGGCAGCGACTGCTGAGGCTGCAGCGGCGTCTGCGTCCCCCCGCTCAGCGCGCCCGCCGCGGGGGCTTGCCCGGACCCAGAGTCCTGCCCTCCGGGAGCCAGCAGCCTTGTTGCGTCTTCAAGGAGCAGCCCTGAACCCAGCGTGCCGCTCCCGCCGCCGCCGATCGCCATAGCCGAGCCGTTTCCACCGCTGCCGTCCTCGTCGTCTTCATCGTCCTCCTCCTCGGGGATCATGGAGTCTGCGGCCGCCTCCCCCGAGGGCTTGGCCGGGCTCGCCTGGAGCTCCGGCCTCTGCAGGGGCCACGTACAGGAGCGTGGCCGGCTCTGGGGCTCGAACTCAGGGTCCAGCTCCACTTCCAGAGGCGAGAGCGGGGTCGGGGAGGCCGGTGCCTCTGCCATCTTCGCCTCCCGCCCGCCCGCGGCTCGGGCTCTCGCGCTCTCCTCTTTCGCCGGGGCGGGGTGCGGCGGGGGAGGAACGGGGGCGCCGCGAAGGCTGTGGCTCCCGGGCGCCGCCGCCGCTGGTGCTGCCGCCTGAGGAAGCACGAGAGAAAAGAGAAAAAGAATTGGTTATCCCGGGCCGGAGCCGAGTCCTCCGCGAGTCCTCGCCCGCCGTCGCCGCCGCCGCCGCCTCCCGAACCGCACCGCGCCGCGCCCGCCTAGCAGGAGCAGGCAGACCTGGAGACGTGCGTCCCGCGAACCTGGCGCAGCAGACACCGCCCCCTGGCCAGGCCGCGGAAGAGGCGAGAGCGAATCGACAGGCTCGCACGGGGCAGCCCCCTCCCCCCGCCGCCGCCAGATCTGCAGGTCTCTCCTGGGCTAGGTGGCGGGGCGGGGAAGGAGAAGGCGGGGAGGAGGGGGCGGGGGCGGGGGAGGGGCGCGGGCCGCGCCTTTAAAGTGGGCTGCAGCCGGTGCTGGCGCAGCAGCGCCGCGGTCCAAGCCCGGGCCCGGGCGGGCGTGCGTTTGTTTATGTTTCGCTCAGGCCCCCTCAAGTGCCTCTTCAGCAGCAAGTCTGGCGTCTTGGGCTCTTCTATTCCCCAGCCTTACTGCCTCCGCCATTCCCCTGCTACCCACCCCTTCACCCCCCGCAGAGGGGCCTAAGCCCGGGAATGGTTCAAGCAGCGTCTTTCTCCTTCTTTGCCCGCGGACTTCAAATTAAAAAAAGAGAAGAAGAAAACAAAAAGGCAGAAAGAAAGGGGACAACAGCTCGGCGGGTGTTCGCAGTGGGTCGAGGTGGACAGGAACGGCCACTCTGAGATTTTGTGTCGTTTATTTTCCCGTAAACGTTGTGCCTTCAGTCCCTCTCGCCCCCAAGGAAAGAAAACAGAAAGGGCAAATCGGGAAGCATAAATCTCCCAACAGGTCGAGAAGCGCCAAGTCTCCAGGGCTTCGAGAAAACCCGGACCAGTGCGTTCATCACCTCCTTGCTCCCGCTGCTGCCATCTTGACAGTTTTTCTCCCTTCACTCAAGTCCTTTAAAAACACTAGAGGGAGAGAAGGGGGGCCGCACACATCAAGTCACAGACAGGGAAAAGGGAAGCGCCTGGCCCAGCTCGGAAGCAGATCCGGAGTCACTGGAAGGCGGCCGCCCCGCTGCACAGCTCCGGCGCCTACCTCGGTTCCTTCCCTTCAGGGACGAGGCGGGAGGACGCGCAATCCCGCGGGGGCCCAGGGCACAGCGAGGAGGGGGCGCGCAGCCTCGGCGAAGGGGAGACGCTCCGGCCGCCGCCGTAGCCCGCCAGAGGAGCCGCCTGTCAGCCTGCGCGCCGCCGCCTTCCACATTCCTCCTCCTCCCTTCCACCGAGCTGGGCGGCCGCGGCAGCAGCACAAAGTTATAGACACACGCAGGGAGCCTCAACCTAAACTGACGACGGGCGGGCGGATCCCCGCCCAGGGGGAGGGCTGGGGCGACGGTCCGGGGTGTGCTGTGTGTGTGTGTGTGTGTGTGTGTGTGTGTGTGTGTTCGCGCGCACGCGGCCCCGCCCCGCGGGTATGCGGGCGTGGGTGTCGGGGCGCAAGCTGCGGGCCAGGGCACGGCGTTCTCCCGCATCCGTCCCCCCTGGACTCTTGCTGCCTTCCCAGGGCCACCAAGTCAACAAAGCGAGGAGGAGGAACGTGGAAGCTCATAACTCTAAACGCCCCACCGACCGCAGTCGCGTGGTCTGTTCGGTTTGGGGCAAAGCGCCTGGCACGGGGGTCCCTGGCACGCGAGCACACACGCCAAGCTCTGGGCCCGCCCTGGTGTCCGGTTCATTAGAACCGGACACCAGGTAACACTCGAGATAAGATGCTGACCACAGATAGCCAGTGTTACCGCGGCGTGGAAATACTGGCAAGCGAAGATGTTAGTTCCTACAGGACTTCGATAAACTTGATGCCCTCAGATTTGGTCAGGAACCAGAAGGTTTTCACTGAGCCTTACTTTGGACGCTCAACCACAACCGTGCTTCACTTTTAATGGATTTCATGACAAACGGGGAGACGTAGAATTAACTTAGAAAGAAAAGCAAATTATCCCCCATGTCTGAACGCAAGAGCATATTCTGAACAATAGTAAATGGGAAATAACTTGATTTTAATTTGTAAATGATGTAAAAACCGCTTGAATGCATTTTTTTTCTTTTACTCTTTAAAAAGATATTCCTCTAGGTTTAGAAGAACATCTTCACAAGACCTTATCCTGCGTCCTGTGCCCAAATCGTTCATTTGAGCATTAAGAATGCAGTACGTGCAACATGCACACAAAAAGTCTAACCACTTAGGTTCATAAATACCTTTTTTTCTTATATAAAATCCTTCTAAATCACCGGAAATTATTTTAAAGACTATAATTGGGCTCCACAACAACCCGATATACAAAAAGGGCCAATAGAGCGTACGCAAGAATCCGCCCATCACCAGAACTCCGGGATCCGGGCTTTGCCCGGGACCCGTCAATCAAATGACGCGTGACCCCGCCCCTGCACCAAGCTAGTTCGACGCGTACAAACAGATGATGTCATTGTATCCACACGCGCGTGACCCAAGAGCTCTGCGCCGCGCCGCCATTCGCTGCGCGGCTTACTCGTCAAGCCACGTAGCGCGCTGACTGGCCACGACCAGCAGTCTCCAGGCCCCAGACGCTCCTCTCCTCCCCCCCCGCCCCCGCCCCCCAGCAAATAATAAACAATCGAGTAAAATTCTAAAGAAGCCCGGAGGGGAGGGAGGAGAGGAGGATAGGAGAGAGCTACCCAGCAGCCAAATCTTCGAGAGCTGAAAGAGGGAGGGTTAAAAGGGGTTAGGGGGTGTGAGAGGACTGGGGAGGACTGCAGGGAGCAGACCTGGGGCGACGGGTCCTGCCGCGGTGAGGAGGCGTCCCAAGGAGCAAAGTTGGAGAGCACTCCGCTGTGGGCTCCTGTAAGTGCAGGGGGCGCTAGGGCCCCGGAGCGTTCGGACGAGGGGCGGTACGTGGCCCCGGGAGGAGGAGGAGACGGAGGCGCGCCGGGGTGGTGCGGGCGGAGTGAGCCTACACGTGCGGGAGGTTGGCGGGCGCGCGCCGCACTGGTTTGCCCAGGGCGCGCGGCCCCGTCAGTGGCGCGCGCTTGTTTACCAGCGCACGTGGGTGTTATTTTTAAATGGAATCTTCTGCTGACTGCTAGGCAGGGTGGCGTGCGCGTGGGGCCACCGGAGCTGACTAGGGGATGCGGCAGGGCTAGCTCGCTGGGCAGCGAAGCTGTTCCCTCTCTGCGCTTCCAGCGCAGCTAGAGGCCTGGGTTAGGAAGTCTGACACCGAGTTTCGGGTAATGCTCTAGCAGCAACGGAGATGATGTGTACCTGAAGCGGTACTCTTCCTTCTCTGTGCTCGGGCTAGGTTCCAGCTTTCATATTACTGAAATAAAGCCACCTGCTTTTTTTTGTCCTCGAGGACAAGCAGTGCCGGGTACCGCGGCCATCGGTTCCGGAGCAGATCCCACTCGCACAGTTATTCGCTAGCGCACACTTCAGCATCGGGGTGAACTCAGCACCTATCGTGGTTTGCTCCCTCGCTCAGTCTACCACCAGTCCACACGTGTCCATCTTGTAGGCTTACGGCTCTGCCCATGTTTTATGCGCGCTTGTTATTTAGAATTGTCTTTGGACAAGAAGCATGGGAACAGGGCTCTAACTGTATCCAGAGGTTGCTCCTGTGCGTACAGCTCCTCCTTGTGGGCCCGCTTCCTTCAAAAGGCCACGGTTTGTATTTGGTTCACGGCCTAGCAGTGTGGATGGTGATGTGCGAGACCAACCCTCAACTTCAGGTGGTCATACTCAGGGGTCGAGTGGGTTTGGAACATATTACCTGGTGTCTGTATTTAGTTTTGCAAGAAGAAACAGGCCAGATCACGCACGGTTGCCACGGTTTTGCACCGTGATACAGCACAAAATCCAAAGCACTTTCAGTTGCTTGTTTTAAATACAAGTACACTAAAAGAAACCCACGCTTTATCTTCTTCAGATCTAAGCAATCCCTTGCCAATAGAATGCAGGTCTGCAGAATGAGAAAGAATGTGTTTGCACTGGTTGGGCCCTACACCATTCGAGTTTTACTATAAATACATTGAGTGTCCATTTACAGAAAGGATAACCCATGTGCATTTTTAAAAATGGAAGATTGAAAGATTCCATAGATTAAGTGTGCTCTGGTGGTATACCTGAAGGCTGGTGGTTCAAACCCACCAGCCACTCCTGGGAAGGAAGTTTGGGGAACCTACTTCCATAGTGATACTGCCTGGGAAACCCAACGAGGGGTCACTATGAGTCGGATCTAACTCGATGACAGTGAGGTTGTTTTATTTATTGATTTATATATTAATGTATTAATTGAGCACATTATGACTCCCGCCATTGAGGAGTGGGGGAACTCTGGTAGCATAGTGCCTAAGGCACTTGACTGATAACCAGAAAGCTGGTAGTTCAAACCCACCAGCCACTCATCGGAAGGAAGTTTGGGGAACCTACTTCCATAGTGATACTGCCTGGGAAACCCAAAAAGGGGTTACTATGAGTAGGGTCCGACTGGAGGGCACATAACAACAACAACAACATTGAGGAGTGGGGAGCAGAGGCATGATAGAGCTATTTCCTCAAAGAGCTTACAGTCTTAGTTGGAAGGATGAAACATACTGAAAAAGTTAAATATGAATTTTAAAGCAGTACAATACAAGAGTTTATCCAACAACAAAACAAACAAACAAAAAAAAAACCCCAAACTCACAAGAATTTGTGCCAGTGGGCAAACCTGCCAGCCGCTCTTCGGAAGGAAGATGGGGCAATCTACTTCCGTAGTGATACAGCCTCGGAAACCCAAGGAGGGGTCGCTGTTAGTCGGGTCCGACTCCACGGCTGTGCGTTTGTTGTTGCATTCTCTCATGGATTGTTTTTTGGCCTGAAATTGCTTTCCCCTAGTAGGTCTTTTTGAGACGCCTTCCTTTTATTCTTTCCATTTTTACTTTAGGAAAGCTGAATAAGTTATCGTGCTTGTTTGAGAAGGAAACAAAAGTAAATGCCAGCATTACTTTTGAGGTAAAGTTTTTGGTCAAAACCTTCCCCACTTCTTATTGATTAATTGTATACCATGTTTCTACAAATGATTTAAGGTGTTAGTTGTTCACTCCATTTTATAAGTTCAGCCATGAGGGAACAAAAGTTTAAAATCTTTTGCCTGAATAAGCTGAGTAAATTCACCGTTTCAAACAGCTAGCTGTGAGGGGTTTGGTGGCAGAGTGGAGGCCTCTCTCCCTCTAAGGAGTTGGCCAGTACTCCATTGCTTCTCCTCCATTCAACACCTGTGCCCTTAATGGGGTTCAGCTGGAAACACCTTCAAACCCCCCCAAAGCCAAGGCCCGGGGCCTGAACACAATGCCTCTGGGCAAATGCTTATTTTCCTATTGCATTGGCTTATTAGTCCATCTTAAAGACAGGAACCAAACCCACTGCCATTGAGTTGATTCTGACTCATAGTGACCCTATAGGACATAGTAGAACTGCCCCATAGGGTTTCCAAAGCTAAGAATTTTTATGGAAGCAGACTGCCTCATCTTTCTTCCCTGAAGCAGCTGGATGGGTCAGAACTGCTGAGCTTTTGGTTAGCAGCCGAATACTTTAACCACTGTGCCACCAGAGTTCCTAAAGACAGGAAATGCAAATATAATACAAGCATCCTAACAAAGATGATGCAGCAGGAAGGAAAAAAGGTTCCCCAATACTCAGGTCTAAATATGTCCCCCCTCCTATATCTGACCCCCCATTAGTCCTTTCACCTGCATCTGATTCACTCCTCAGCAAGCTGTTGTTGTTGTTAAGTGCCGTCGAGTCGTTTTCGACTCATAGCGACCCCATGCACAGCAGAACGAAACACTGCCCGATCCCGCGCCAGCCCCACAATCCCTGCTATACTTGAGCCCATCATTGCAGCCACCATATCAATCCATCTCGTTGAAGGCCTCCCCCTCTTTCGTCGACCCTCCACCCTACCAAGCATGACATCCTTCTCCAGGGAATGGTCCCTTCTTACAACATGACCAAAATAGGTGAGACGAAGTCTGGCCATTCTTGCTTCCAAGGAGCATTCTGGCTGCACTTCCTCCAGGATAGATCCTCAGCAAGCTACTCATATGGAAAACTTCTTTATTGCTTTGTATCAAAATGCTTTCCTTTGGGGCGTAATCCCATACAGATTTCATCGCTACTCTCTCCAAGCGTACCTGGAGCTGCTATCCTCTCTGCCTCCTCCCCTTGTCCATCAGTATAGTGACTGTCCTACGGTTCATTGACAATCAAGTATGTATGTTTTGAGGGGGGGAATGGAGGAGAGGAAGTCCAAGAAAATATGAAGATTTATCAGAGATGGAATTTAATAGACAAGAGAAAGGGGGACAAATTCTGTTTTGGTGTTACGAGGTAATGATGTTCTTGTAAGTTGCCATCAAGTAAATTCCAACTCTTGGTGACCCCATGTGCACAGAGTAAAACTGCCACATTGACTTTTCAAGGCTGTGACCTTTCAGAAGCAGGCCTGTTTTCACAGGCCCTTCTGAGGGGTGCAAATTGTCAACCTTTCTACTTGGCTGCTTTAGCCTTTTTGCATCACCCAGTGACTCCTAAGAGGTAATGATGATAGCTAACCTTCTTTTTGTCACTGAATATGTTCCAGGCCCTGAGCGAAGGATTTTATTTGCAGTGATTTAACCTCAAAATTACCCTACGAGATAGATAAAATAGTGCTAAATGGCATATGGGTTTAGAATGCAGGCTCGGGGGGGTTAAGTCAGACACCCTCACTTATCAGATTTGTGCCTTTAGGGATGCCTTTAGGGAACTTCAGTTCCTCATTCATAAAATGAGAATAATATCTTCTAGGATTGTTGGAAGGATTGGGTTAAATGAGATTATGAATCAAAGTATTTAGGATTAGAATACATGGGGGCTTTTAGAAACAATGACACCCAGCCTTCATTTAGGACCAAGTGAATTAGAATCTCTAGGGGTGGCATCAGGTGTTGGTATTTTTAAAAACATTTGCCAGAAAAGTCTAATTCAGTGAAAGTTGAGAACACTGATGTACAGTTCTTTCTTCTGCTCAGGCCAGTGTTTGCCCTCAGCTGTGACTAATTGCTTAAGAATAATGACAGAACCATTAACTGACTATACAGAAGTATAGTAGTGGTTTTACACATAAACCAAAAAAAACCCAAACTCAGTGCCGTCGAGTTGGATCCGACTCATAGTGACCTCTCCTTGGGTTTCCAAAGCAGTGTCACTATGGAAGTGGATTGCCCAACCTTCCTTCCGAGAAGTGGCTGGGGGGTTTGAACCACCAGCCTTCTGGTTAGCAGTAAAATGCCTTAGGCACCATGCCACCAGAGCTCCCAGGTTCCATACATACTGCATATCAATTAATCTCTAGAATAATCCCTCTCTCTTCATTTACAGGGACTAGGTTATACAGGGAGTAGGTCCCACTCAGGGATAAGAATGAATGTTTAGGGGCCTGAGTGATCCAAGCAATTTGCTGCTAACCTAAAGGTTGGTGGTTCAGACCCACCTAACAGCTCTGGGAAAAAAAAGGCCTGGTGAACTACTTCCGTAAAGATTATAACCAAGAACTATAAACTAAGATTATAGCTATGGAACTGTTGCGCTCTGTAACACATAGGGTCACAGGAATCTGAATCCACTCAGCAGCAATAAGTAGGTCACACAGTGAGTGGCAGGCCCAGGATTTGAACTATAGTCTGTCTGAATTCATGGCATACTCCCTGCTCCCCTCTCCCTCTCCTTGCTCTGTCCCCAACCGTGTTTCTTTAAATGACCATTGGTCCTAAGGAAAAGGGGCTGGAACCAGACAAGCAAATGTAACCTCAGCTACTTGCCCAGCCAGTCCAAAGCTGGTGGTTGTCTAGCCAAGTCTACCCCCACAAGATTGCTTTTTGCTGTTCCTTTGTGTTTTTAAGTTTTTGTGTCTTTTAATAGCGTATAAAAAGGAAGAGGTTTCACCTAAAAGTCTGCTTCCTCGATCTTGAAAATTAAATCTGCTAACACTAGCACCATTCCTACATGACAATAATTAACTGGCATGCTCTGTCCAGTTCGCCTTTTCATCACCAGCCCTCTTTCCTCATTTATGTCTCCTGGCTGCTTTCTGGGTATCTGACTTAGGCACCCTAACTCGTATCTTTTACCTCTATAGTGGGAGCTCTGGTGGCATAGTGCCTAAGGCATTTGACTGCTTGCTAACCAGACAGCTGGCTGGAGGTTCAAACCCACCAGCCATTCCTTGGAAGGAAGGTTGGGCAATCTACTTCCATAGAGATAACACCTTGGAAACCCAAGGAAGTGTTGCTATGAGACGGAATCGACTCAACGGCAGTGAGTTTGCTTTTGGTTTTTGGACAGTGGCCTAGTGGAGCTGGCTCCTTCCAGCTCAGTGGACAACTGGGCAGATTTCTTCCTGACTGTGTTCAGTGAATCAAATTGGTAGCTTGAATCAGACCATTAGAGGAATAATCACACCATAGCAATCAGCAAAGTCTAACAATCAGGGCTTTTTCTTTTTTTCCCTTTTTTCTGAGAGCCAGTTTGTCAGCACACCATTGCTCCCACTCTACTCCCTCACTGTCTTGCATGTTCCAAGGAGGAATTTTTTTTTTTTTTTTTTTTTTATGAATAGAAAGTGAAGGGAACGAAAGCACTTGTAAAACTGTTCCTTAACTCTGCTTAACAATTGATTATGTGTTATGTAACCTTGTTTTCTCAATTTAGTATGTAGATACTCAGAACAACCCTCCTGATGAATTCTAAAGCTGGACATGTTTCAATTTTTAAAAAATGAATCATAGAGCTGGCAAGAAAGCAAAGAAACCACGGAGGCCAAAGTCAAAGTTAAGGTGGGACCCCTGGGAAGTGAGCAGGTGCCTAGAAAATCTGTCAAACAATAATATCCTTTAGCTTCCATTTTGACAGGTGTTCAGGATCTAAGAGACAGAAAATAAAGCCTCAGGCCCACCGAAAATCAGTAGAGTAATAACAACCTTCTCCATAAAACTGAGATTCCAAAGGGCCAAAGTAAAGATACATGTGAAATTAACCTGCTATGCAGAAGAGGACTCCAGAAAAATTTGCCTGTCTTGATCCTGGTGCTGAATGGAGGAGTAAAAGCAGATATGTAAATCTTCCTTGAGAATTCATAACCATGGAGTGGTCTGTTTGAAGCAAATTCAGGATACCATGTAATTCAAAAAACTTCATGAGGAGAATTTAAAGTAGTCCCTGGTTTGTGGTGCACTAAACAACTGGCAGACAGCAGACACAAACCATCTCTGGAGGAATGTCTCAAGCCTAGGCCTCAAAGAATTCCCACAGATCAAGTTTCAAGAACAGAAGCTCACAATCAGAAAACACAAAACAAATAAGGAAGCATGGCTCCATGAGGAAGGGCAGATGGAAACAAACAACTAAAGTTAGATACAGGAAGACTTTGGGTATTGGAAGAAGCCGACACAGAACAGAAAATAAATATGCTTAATACATTTCAAGAAATAAAAGAGGCATGAAAATATAAGCAAGGACAAGAGTCTATCAAAAAAAAAATTGGATCTAAAATCAAAGTACCCTCCCTCCCTTCCTCCCTTCCTTCTTTTAAAAATTTTCTCTATCAGTTAGAGTAGGTCCTTGAAGACAGGAGCTAGGCTGAATACTTTGTAGGTGACTGTTTGCCAAATGAATGAAGGAAGTACTCAACTCCTCATTTGAAAGCCAGCAGTAAGAGTAAGAGTTTATGACTACATTTTAAAAATCCTATTGTAAGATCCAACAAATCACTTCTAAGGGCAAGGAAGACATGAAGGCAGAATTAATGGCATATGGCATTGGATTTTATAAGTAGTCCATCTACCCCATTTCTCATCTTAGTAAAACTTGGGAAGTCAACATAGATCTTAAGATCTCTTGTTAGAAAGTCTATTTTAAATGCCTAGTAGTTGGAATCTTAAATACAAATTACTTTAAAATATTGATGTGGTAAAAAGAAATCAAGGCCAGATGGAACCTTTCATTACTCTTCAGAATGTATTGCATCTCTTTGGTACAATGTGGCGTGTCCATTAATGTGTAAAGTGTTCTGGAATAGTTCAGAACTGACACCCCCACAGGGTATAATTTAAAGCTCAGGAGATATAAGATCTGATTGTTGTCCCTCCCACATCCACTGCCTAGAAATGGGGTGAATCTGTGAAACAGGAAGACTATAGAGGAAAGATTAAATTTTGGAAATTTTGCAAGTCTGAAGTAAACATCAGTTTAAAATCTCAAAATAGGTATGAGGCCTGTGCATATGTCACAGCAAACCCCAGTATAGAACAGTATGTGGAGTTACCACAGTCCTTATGAGGATGGTATGTTTGAGTTTGAATGCTAGTGGTTAGTGATGGTTCAAATGTCTTAGCAGAATATTTTTCCTTTGTTCAAGGACTTTTCTCTTAGTTCAGGTACTGGTTAAGGTCTTCGTCTTTTGGAAGTTTAGGGTCCAGGTTTCATAGGACATCTCTGTCACTTGGCCCAATATCATGTTTAGTGCCTCTGATCTACTTCCTAGTTTGCTGCACAGAGCCTGGAGTCTCAAAAGCTGGCAAGCCACCATCCAAGGCATACCTGGTCTCTATTGGCCTGGAGCAACAGAGGAAGAAGAAGAGTCAGGAATAGAAGGAGGAAATGGAATCTGTGGCCAATCACCTCCACAAACAGCTCCTTTACTATGAGACCTAAAGAACTAGATAGTGCCTGGCCCCCATTATTGAACATTTCGATCAAAGATTCCCCAGATCAAAAGGGGGTAAATGCAAAACAGAATTTAAAATTTTCATGGATTCTGGATTTTTCAGGCTCTCATGGATGAATCCCTGAAACCATTACCATGAGATAATCTTTAAACCTTAAACCAAAAACATCCCTTGAAGTCCTCTTAAAATCAAACAATAATAGTTCAGCTTCTGGTTAAATTATAGGCAAAGAACAAGAGTATATTTTAAAAAAATGAGTAGATTTAAAATCAAAGTACTTCTTTACTTTTTTTTTAATCTTCATATGAATGGAATCATACTACATTTTTTTTCCCTTGTGTTTTTCATTTTGGATATTTTCTATTGATCGTTTTCATGTCCAATGACCTTTTTTCTGCAGTTAAACCATTGAAGAAAATGGTCATTTCTAGTATTTCTTTCCTTTTTATAGATTATATTCCTCTTTTGTGATTTCCCACCTATACACTAATTATGTGCAGGTTTCCTTTGAATCCTTAATCATGTTTATAATCACTGTTTTAAAAACCGTGTCTCCTAACTCCAAAATCTGTGTCATCTCCATCTCTTCCTCTTGCCTACTTTCTATCCCTGCTTCTTTGCATATGCAGTGATTTTTATTGCATTTTAGATGTCATACTACATATTTTTTGTTTTATTTCTTTCACTTGATGTTTATGAGGTTCCCCTGTTTGCTGTATGTTGCTGTAGTTTGTTCATTTTCATTGCCATCTAGTGTCCCATTGCATAACTACACCATACTTTATCCATTGTGCTGTTGGTGGCTAATAGGATTGTTTCTCTGTTAGAGAAATTGGGAACTTTGTTATGAATATTCCTGGGTCATGCGCATGAGTATATAGTTAAAAGAGGAATTTTAGGTATTAGGTGTGTACATCTCCCACTTGTCTGGATAATGCCAGACTGTTCTCCACAGTGGCTGTACAGTTTACATTCTAACCAGCACTGTCTGAGGGCTCTTGTCCAAATCACTAACATTTGGAATTGTCAGACTATTTAATTTTTGTATTTTCTTTTTTCAGTGGTGATGGATTTAAACAATTCAGATTTAATTAAGACTTATTGAGTACTTACTAAGAAGCGGTGTCCATAGTAGGAGCTCCCATATATATTTGTTGTGTTGTTTGTAGGTGCCATTGAGTTGGCTCTGACTCATAGCAACCCCGTGCACAACAGAACGAAACACTGCCCTGTCCTGTGCCTTCCTCACAATCTTTGCTATACCTGAGCCCATCGTTGCTGCCACTGTGTCAGTCCATCTTTTTGAGGGCCTTCCACTTTTTCTCTGACCCTTCACTTTACCAAGCATGATATCCTTCTCCAGGGAATGATCCTTTCTGACAACATGACCAAAGTAGGTGAGACAAAGTCTGGCCATTCTCACTTCCAAGGAGCATTTCGGCTGCACTTCCTCCAGGACAGATTTATTAGTTCTTCTGGTAGTCCATGGTACTTTCAGTATTCTTAGCCAACACCACAACTCAAAAGCATCAATTCTTCTTCAGTCTTTCTTATTCATTGTCCAGCTTTCACATGTATATGAGGAGACTGAAAACACCATGTCTTGGGTTAGGTGCACCTTACCTTAGTCTTCAAAGAGATACCTTTGCTCTTCAGTACTTTAAAGAGGTCTTTTGCAGCAGATTTGTCCAATGCAATACATCGTTCGATTTCTTGACTACTGCTTCCATTAGTGTTGATTGTAGAACCAAGTAATATAAATCTTTGACAACTTCAATCTTTTCTGCATTTATCATGATGCTGCATATTGGTCAGTTATGAGGATTTTTTTTCTTTATGTTGAGATGTAATCCATACTGCTGACGGTAGTTTTTACTCTTCATCAGCAAGTGCTTCAAGTCATCTTCACTTTCAACCAGCAAGGTTGTGTCGTCTGCATATCGCAGGTTGTTAATGAGTCTTCCTCCAATCTTGATGCTGCATTCTTCTTCATATAGTTCAGCTTCTCAGATTGTTTGCTCAGCACACAGGTTGAATAAATATGGTGAAAGGATACAACAACCCTGATGCACTCCCTTCCTGATTTTAAACCATGTAGTATCTCCTCATTCTGTTCGAATGATAGTCTCCTGGTCTATGTATAGGTTCTTCATGAGCACAATTAAGTGTTCTAGAATTCCTGTTCTTCTCAATATTATCCATAATTTGTTGTGATCTACACAGTCAAATGCTTTTGCATAGTCAATAAAACACAAATAAACATCTTTCTGGTATTCTTTGCTTTCAGCCAAGATCCATCTGACATCAGCAATAATATCCCTCATCCCACATCCTCTTCTGAATCCAGCTTGCATTTCTGGAAATTCTCTGTCAATATAGTGCCACACACAACCATTTTTGAAATATCAGCAAGATTTTACTTGCATGTGATTTTAATGATATTATTCGATAATTTCCACATTCTGTGGGATCACCTTTCTTTGGAATGGGTACAAATATAGATATCTTCCAATCAGCTGGCCAGGTAGCTGTCTTCCAAATTTCTTGGCATAGACGACAAGTGAATGCCTCCAGTGCAGCATCCTTTTGTTGAAACATTTCAATGGATATTCCGTCAATTCCTGGAACTTTGTTTTTTCGACAGTTCTTTCAGTGCTGCTTCGAATTCTTCTTCAATACCATTGGTTCTTGATCATATGCCATCTCTTGAAATGGATGAACATTGAGCAATTCTTTTTGGTACAGTGACTCTGTGTATTCCTTCCATCTTCTTTTTACGTTTCCCGCATCATTCAATATATTACCCATAGAATCTTTCAATATTGCAACTCAAGGCTTGAATTTTTTCTTCAGTTCTTTCAGCTTGAGAAATACCAAGCATGTTCTTCTCTTTTGGTTTTCTAACTCCAGGTCTTTCACATTTAATTATAGTAATTGACTTTGTCTTCTTGAGCTGCTCTTTGAAATCTTCTGTTCAGCTCTTTTATCTTGTTATTTCTTGCATATGCTTTTGCTACTCTCCATCAAGAACAAGTTTCAAAGTCTCTTCTGACATCCATTTTGGTCTTTTCTTCCTTTCTTGTCTTTTTAATGACCTTTTGCTTTCTTCATGGATGATGCTCTTGATGTCATCCCACAGTTCCTCTGGTTTTCAGTCATTGGTGTTCACTGCATTAAATCTATTTTTTAGATGGTCTCTAAATTCAGGAGGGATATAATCAAGGTCATATTTTGGCTCTCATGGACTAGTTTTAATTGCCTTTAGCTTCAACTTGAACTTGCATATGAGCAGTTGATGGTCTATTCCACAGTCAGCTCCTGGTCTTGTTGTGGCTGTAGATATTGAGTTTCTCCATCACCTCTTGGCACAAATGTAGTCAATCTGATTCCTGTGTACTCCATCTGGCAAAGTCCATGTGTATAGCTGCTGTTTATGTTGTTGAAAAAAGGTATTTGCAACAAATAAGTCATTGGTCTTGCAAAATTCTATCATGCAATCTCCAGCATCTTGTCTATCACCCAGGCCGTATTTTCCAGCTACTGATGATTCTTCTTTGTTTCCTACTTTTGCATTCCAATGACCAGTAATAATCACATTTTGATTGCATGTTTGGTCAATTTCAGACTGCATAAGTTGGTAAAAATCTTCAATTTCCTTGTCTTTGGCTTTGTTGGTTGGTGCATAAATTTGAATAATAGTAGTATTATTAACTGGTCTTCCTCGTAGGCATGAGGATATTATCCTATCACTCACACCATTGTACTTCAGGATAGATCTTGAAGTATTCTTTGTGACAATGAATGCCATGCCATTCTTCTTCAATATTTCATTCCCAGCATAGTAGATCATATGGGTGTCTGATTCAAGATGGCCAAAACTGGTCCATTTCAGCTCATTAATGCCTAGGATATTGATCTTATGAGTTCCATTTCATTTTTTACAACTTCCAATTTTCCTAGATTCATATTTCATACATTCCATGTTCTGATTATTAATGGATGTTTGCAGCTGTTTCTTCCCAATTTGAGTCATGCAACATCAGCAAATGGAGATCCTGAAAGCTATACTCCATCCTCATCATTAAGGTCTACTCTACTCTGAGGAGTCAGCTCTTCCCCCAGTTATATTTTGACTGCCTTTGACCTGAGGGGCTCAACTTCCAGCACTACACCAGACAGTGTTTCAGGGCTATCTGTAAAGTTTTCCTGTAATGTATCAGTGTTTCACTGCTATTCGTAAGGTTTTCACTGGCCAATTCTTTGAGAAGTGGATGGCCCCTTCCTTCTTCCAAGTCTGTCTTAGTCTAGAAGCTCTGCTGAAACTTGTCCACCATGGGTGACCCTGCTTATATTTGAAATTCTGGTGGCATAGCCTCCAGCCTCACAGCAACACGCAAGCTACCACAGTACAACTGACAGATGAGTGGTATATATATTCTCTTTAAATCTGTGTATATTTAATCTTTATTAAATCATGAAAGCCCTATAGAGGAGAGAGCATTCTCCCATTTTGTAACTGAGGACACTGAAGCCTGGCCACTACTTTAACTATTTTATTCTGTTTCACTTAATGCCCAGCAAACCGCTCCTTTCTTTTTCTGCCTCAGCCTTCTGAGGGGCCTCTCTAGGCAGCTCAGCCTTATCTTCTGGGAATGTATCCTTTTGCAGTGCCTTCTTCCCTCCTAGAATCTGAGCTACTTGAGGGCAAAGACTGTGTCTTAATCTCTTTTTTAAAAATCTATGTTGAATTTCAGATCAGGGATCATCATGGAAGAAAGTGCACAGGGACCAAGAGACAGGCCTGCTGGGCTCTCTCCACCTGGGCTCACCCACGCCATTTCACCTTCTGAGCCTCAGTTTCCTCTTCTACAAAACGAAATAATTTCAGAGACATTTTCAAGCAGGAGCATCTGTGGCTGTGTTAATTTATTCAGCAAGCATTCATCAAACACCTTCTCTGTATACATTCTTACAAACAAAATATCTGGCTTATATCACAGGATACTCAGGTACAATGTCTCAGAGCCAGTTTGTTTCCTCTTGTTTACCCGTTTGTGGATGCTCTTGATTTCTTCCTGGTTTACCTATTTCCAACCATTAGAATGAGTTCTTGTTCAGCAAGGACCATTTTTATTGTTTCTCCACTAGACTGGAAGCTTAGTGGATGGCACAATGCCTAAGGCATTTGACTGCTAACCAGAAGGGTAAAGGTTCAAACCCACTAGCTGCTCCATGGAAGGAAGATGGGGCAATCTATTTCCATAAAGATTTACCACCTTGGAAACCCAATAGGGATGTCTGTGAGTCAGACTCGAGTTGATGGCAGTGAGGTTTTTGTTTGTTTGTTTGTTTGTTTGGCTTTGTATCTCCAGCACACAGCAGGCACTCCATAAATGTAGAAGAAAGGAAGGAAAGAGAGTGGGAGGAAGTGACAGAAGACTGATCCTTGGAGTCTTCCCATCCCTGGGACCTCACTAAGCACAGAGACAGTTGATATTTAAGCCACAGTTGCTCCCTATAAACAACAATAATAAACCCGATCTACTGCCATCATGTCAATTCTGACTCATAGCGACCCTATGGAACAGAATAGAACTGCCCCATAGGGTTTCCAAGGCTATAAATCTTTATGGAAGCAGACTGCCTCATCTTTCTCCTGCGGAGTGGCTGGCAGGTTCAAATTGCCAGCCTTTTGGTTAGCAGCCCAGTGCTTTAACCACTGCACCACCAGAGCTTCTTTCCCTGCCCATAGATGGTCCCATTGGTAGCAGGCTCTGACCTTTTGTAGAATCAGCAAATTATCAAAACTATAGAAAACTAAATGATTTTCATTGAAGCCTTTTGCAGGTACCTAAGAAGTTTGAGCGTAGTGACTAAGGCACTTGACTGCTAACCAGAAGACTGACAGTTCAAACCCACCAGCCACTCCTCGGAGGCAGGTTGGGCAATCTACTTCCATAGTTATACCACCTCAGAAACCCAAGGAGGGGTCGCTATGAGTCAGATCTGATTCCACGGCACATAACAACAACAACAACAACTTTGAACCCATCAGCCACTCCATGGAAGAAAGATGTGGCAATCTGCTCCTGTAAATATTACAGCCTTGGAAACTCTATGGGACAGTTCTGCTCTGTCCTATAGGGGCCTATGAGTTAAAATCAACTCAATGGCAATGGGCTTTTTGGTTTTGGAATGTAATCAGAAGCCCTACTAGCACAGTGGTTAAGCACTCAGCTGTTAACCAAAAAGTCAGCAATGTAAACCTACAGTGTGTCTGTAGGCGCTCTGGTAGCACAGTGCCTAAGGCACTTGACTGCTACCAGAAGGCTGGCAGTTCAAATCCATCACCCACTCCTAGGAAGGAAGGTTGGGCAATCTACTTCCGTAGTGATACCGCCTTGGAAACCCAAGGAGGGGTCGCTATGAGTCGAGTCTGACTCCATGGGCACATAACAACAACAACAACAGTGTCTCTGTGGGAGAAAAGACTTGTCAGTTGCTTCCATAAAGACTACAGCCTTGGAAACCCAATGGGGAAGTTCTACACTGTCCTCCAGGGTTTTGATGAGTCAGAATCGACTCCATGGCCATGGGTGTGGTTTGTTGTTGTTGTTTTTAAATGAAATCATGCCTTTGATAAATGATGTCAAATGGTCCTGAGTGAAAAGGATGAGAAGAAAATATTATAATAAAATTATGAAACTCATTTTGCTTCTAACCATTGGCAACCCACTGCTCTGGGAGATCCTTATTTCTGCTGCATTACATTGCTGTAAGGCAACCTGTTTGCTGTTAGTTTGTTTTTGTTAGTGTGTTAGAGGTGCTGTTTAAACCGAAAACAAAAACTCACTGCTGTCAAGTTGGATCTGACTCATAGAGACCCTTCCTTGGGTTTCTGAGGCAGTATCTCTATGGAAGTATATTGCCCAGTCTAGGGAGATATAATTTCTTTACCTATGTCCAGGTCTAGGTTCTGCTAAACTCCCTGGTGACCTGTGGTTTAGTGTGAATATGCCCTAATTACATTTCCTTCCTGTAGTTGCCACCATGTCCCCCATTCAAATGTAAAGTATAAATTTATTGTTTGCTGAACTGTGTTCTCCTGTGCTTAGCCAGGGTGCTGTCTTGCACCCACGTGGCAACCCCTTGCTCTATGGAGGAGAAGTCTTCTAGACCTCTCCCTAGAGGGGCAGGAAGTGGAAAGCAGGCAGTACCCCTGACCTTTCTGTCTGACACTTTCCTTTGAGGTATCCTTGGGAAACTGCCCAGTCCTGCACTATCTCCATGATTGCTGTGGAGCAGCCTGTTGTGATCCAGAGGGTTTTCACTGGCTGATTTTTTTAAGTTGGTCACCAGGCCTTTCTTCCTAGTTCTGCTAGTCTGGAAGTTCAGCTGGAGCCTGTTCAGCATCATAGCATCACAGCCTCCATCTGGCTGTGCATGAGGTGCCTTGGCTGGAAATCAAACCCAGGGTTCCCTCGTGGAAGGTAAGAACTCTACCATTGAACCACAATGCCTCAATCTGTTGGTAGAGAGGTAAACTCTTTTTTCAAAGCACTAGAATACCCTGATTGACTACTTTAGGCTGCGTTTCCGAGTTTCTCAAGTTGGCTGGGCCTTGGGTCCCTTCTGAAGGAAGGCTGGGTGCTGAACTGTTCAACAGCCATTGGTACTTTCTTCAGGGTAGGAACATGTCTTAGCTTTGCTCCTTCCTGGGTTTACTGGAACTGTTCCAATAACTCTGACGATATCCCTGAACCATTGCCTGAAATGGAAAAACAATACCTCATACATCCGGGTATTACAGTTTCTGAAAGATATCTAGACACTGTTATGATAAACTTCCTGATATTTATGATAAAAACTTACAGTTATGACTTTTTCTCCATCACTAGATAATAATGTAGACTCACCATCACATGAGGGGCCTTGGCTTTTGATATTAAAAACGAACCCTCATATGCATAAAGGTTGGGCAAAAAATATCAGTGAATCTTTTCTATCTGCCTGCTTGTCAATTAGCGCTATTCTTAGAGTCCTTGCTTCCTTTTTTGGGGGAATGAGAAAGATGCCAGCGCTTTCTCCTCGGCAGGGGAATTCTGCCTTGTGGGTAGCAGGCTGGAGGCCTTTGTACTTCTGCTGTAGTTGACCTATAACTGCTATTACAGAAAAGATCTGGCTTTGGAAAAAATATCCTTTTTTCAAATGAGGTGAGCTACATAAGAAAACTCTTACATGTATTCTGGGTTTTATAACCATCACCACCACCATCATCTTATTCTTGCATAACTGTTAAAAACTGAATAGTTTCTGAAAGTGAATCACTTTAGGGATGAGACCCAAGGTTGGAGCCTTTTTCTCCTAAAAGGATCATTTTTCAGAACAGTCCAGGGAGGTGACACTGGGCCTTGTCAGTGGAACCTACGTCAGTATTTGGGCCATTGTCTGGCCTGCATGAACCCTACAGTTAACCAGGGTCGATTGGTCTACTTTGTGTCCTGAGCCAAATGCTTTCCTAATACCACTTGCCACTGCCATGCTTGCTGGGGTTCTTCGTGTGATGTTGTTTGACATCAGTCTCTCTGCAGGGAGTCACTGTGGATCATTATTAACCCTCTTGCTGTGGGCTTTGCACTCACTGCCGCCAGCTGCCATTGTCCCCTGGATCCATGCAAAATGGCCAGCGTCGGGGCGCCCCTATGAGCACTCAGCTGTGAGCCAGCAGCGGGGCTGTGCCTTTGATGGCAGCTTTCTTCATGCTTCCAGGGCCGCCTCCATCTCCACGATGCTTCCCTTGTTCCAAAGCCTTTCTGTACCAACTACATCTTCATGTTAATTCTCTTTCTCAAGTTCCTTTCATTTGAACCAGCAGACTTTTTCCTGGTACCTATTCCAGAAAACATTCCCATTAGGAAGGTTTTCATCAGAGTCAGGCTAAGGCTACTTACTCCATGGCAGCACCTGGAGAGAACCAGATACCTTGAGAAAACCTCCTCCCCAAGGCCTGGGCATTCTGCCTCCTTCTCTAATGTTTTCATTCCTAGTCACTGTAGAGTCTTCTGTAGTTCAAGCTCAGGTGGTATAGTGCCTGAGGCATTTGACTGCTAACCAGAAGGTTGGTGGTTCAGACCCACCAGCCACTGCATAGAAGGAAAACTGGGCAATCTACTTCCATAAAGATTTACCACCTTGGAAACCCAAAGGGGATCACTATGAGTCGGAATTTACTCGATGGCAGTGAGTTAGGTTTGGTTTGGTTTAGCCACTGTTTGTATACCCAGTGAAGGGTCAGAATGGGTGCAGAGAGATCTTTGGTAAAGTCTGAAGAAAAATTTTCTGGTTAAAATACAGTGACCTCAATTATATTGCTTAGCTCACAGTCTAAGACATTGTCTTTGCTACCTAGGGCTGCCATAACAAAAATACCACAAGTGGCTGGCTTTAAAGAACAGAGATTTATTATCTTACAGTTTTGGAAGTCAAGTCCAAATTCAGAGCATTGGCAGGACTACGGTCTATCCATTCCAGAAGATCATTCCTGTCTCTTTTGGTTTCTGGCAGCCCTGGGCATTTCTTGGCATTCATTGGTTTGTAGATAGATCCTCACTTGACATCTGTGGATGTGCATCTCTGTGTCTATTCTGCTTCTTTTATAAGACACCACTCAGAAGGGATTAGGTTTAGAACCCATCCTACTCTGGCACAGACTCATTAGCATAAGAAAATCCAATTTCCAAACAGGCTCACATTCACAGGTGGGTGCAGGAGTTAGAACTTCAGCATATCTTTTTTGGGGACACAAGCCATAACAGACAAGAAGAAATGATAATTCTTGTGAAATAGGATGAAGTTACTCACTAGGAAAAAAGACAAAATTGAGTGACCATCAGGCCAAAATAAACCTTCCCACCACACATCCCATGCAATGAGATACCTAGAAACACAAGGACTCCCTCCCTGGTCAGTATATTCAGATGCCCTTATAGGAGGGTGAAATTAAACACAAAGGGCCAAGGAGAGACAGGTTCTAACTCCCACACATGATCAGTAAAAACTATTCAGATTAGAATTAATGTCATCTCCGCAGAGGCCGTGAGTCTGTTGCAGAGAGGCATGGTCCTCATGTCACAGGTGAGAGAGTGAGGCTGAGATGGTCCAACTCAGTCAGGAGCAAGGCTGAGATCTCAATCCATAGCATCAAATCTGTTGCCCCACCATCCTCCTTTACAAAGAAAATATCTTTTTCTGTCGCCTCTACCACCTGTAACGGAGCAATTTTTTCTGTAAGTGTTTGTATCTCAGTTCACATCATTGTTTCATTTAAGACAGCCTGAAGCAGAGAATAATATAAAAATGGGAAGCATGTTTAGAGATCATCCCAAGGCCTACAGCCACCAGAATACTGGGTGATTCCCATAGTCTAGAAGTTCCAGGAGTCAGATGCAATGGTGCACTGACCTAATCTTCCTGAAAAAACATCTCATCTGAAGCACTTAGGGCACTTTATTCCTGTTATGTCCCTGCTTTATCACAATGAGATAGGTCACATCAGAACCCTTATTTTGCAGATAGAGAGAGAGGCGGTAGGAGAGAAGAGAAGAAACACAATATGGTCGTCCCTCTGTATCCACAGGGTAATGCTTCCAGGACACCACCCTACCCCTCAGACCCCCACTCCCATACTAAAATCTGAGGATGCTCAAGCCCCTTATGTAAAATGGTATTGTGTTTGCATATAGCCTAGGCACATCTGTGTACTTGAAATCATCTCTAGATTACTTACCTAATATAATATAAGTGCTACATAAATGGCACATTACACTCCCTCTTAGCCTTTGAGGTATTTCTTTGACCACTTCGCTTTTTTTTTATATATATATTTTGTTTTGTTTCTTATATTTTCAATCTGGGGTTGTGCGGTGTAGTAAATTACTTAGTGTGGCTTTTCTACCCATAAGTCTTTGTAAACTCCAAAGTGGGGATTGCTATTAGGAACTGAGGAGATCCTGATTGCTAAAGTCGCCCACCTAGAGTATTTCTGTTGGGCGTGGCACAAAACAATGTTCTAGGAGGTTCCCACTCTCTCTCAGGTGCTTAGAGTTATGATGCTGTGATTGGCTAGTTTGACCACCTTGCCTAGTTCAAAAGGAGGCCTCCTAGAGGCAGAACTCTCTCTGACTGCTGGTTGAGGAAGATGTGCTGCTGAAAGAGACATGGGCTCCTGAGACACGCGTTGCTGGGAAAGAGATGCAAGAGACACGCATTGCTGAGTGAGACACTGAGGGACCAGCCCTGCTGGGAAAGAGACTGTGAGAGACTCTTGGCTGAGGGACGGTGGGCTGGGGGAGAGACTGAGCATTTTTTTCCTGAACTCAAATTGTGGCCTATGGTGCTTCCCTAATAAACCCCATAATCTGTGAGTTCTGTGTGGCCACAGCAGTGAATTATCAAACCCAGGAGAGATGTGGTGGGTGCTTTGGGAGGAATGGTTGGAGAAAGGGCTGGAGGGAGGCAGCATGTCTGGCCTTGTAGGAATAGGCCTTGGGTTAGTGCTGGTAATCCTGTCTTCCTCTTGTAGGGTTAGAGGAGGTCGGAACATGTGGCCTCCGTGCCGTTTTTGCAGGTTGGTTGAATCCACTGCTGTGGCCAGAATCTGTGGATACAGATGGCCTCCTCATTGGTGGCCTTCACTAGCAAACTTCACAGCATCTATTTGCTTTTGTCAGCACCCCTTATTTATTTATTTTTTCACAGTGCATTCTAGAAAAAAAGGAAAAATATTTCTCTACACACTCCTTACCCAGAAAGGTAATCTGTTCAGAAGCTGGCAGGTTGTGGTTTAACCTTCAGGGTGGAGCAAGTGTTCTGGACACCAGCCTTCTCAAAGCCTGGAAGGGATGGTCTTCCAGTGTTTATTAATCTCCTCCTGCCATCTGGTGGCCAGGAGCCCTGCCTACATGGCAAATTCCAAATTCACACTCCCATAGCCTGAGACTTCTTCCATGATCTTCAAAGGTTTGATAGAAAAAAGAAGATGACAAATAAAATGTAAGACATCTATACTGCATTTTTCATGATTCTTCCTTAATCTCTCTCTCCCATAGTTCTGCTTCACATAATGGTCAATGTGCAGCTGAAACAGCAATTCAATTCCTCCATTTTGTGGGTGTTGGGTACTGTGTTAATGGTTGGCCTGCAAAATAAAATAAAAAACTCAACCTACTGCCAATGAGTTGATTCCCACTCACAGCGACCCTGTCGGACAGAGTAGAATTGCCCCCACAGTTTTCGAGGCTGTAAATCCTATGGAAGCATCTTTCTCCCACGCAGCAGCTGGTGGGTTCAAACCACTGACCTTCTGGTTAGCAGCCCAATACTTTAACCACAGCACCACCAGAACTCCCTGGCCTGCAAAATGAGTAACCTAAAATATCCACTGCCCACTGCTCTGGAGAAAGTCACTGATAATTACTTTAGAATTTACTTTATTCTAGAGCTGTCAGATTTTGGAAGACACTCATATGTCCCTCCTGACAACACAGTGCTGTTTCCACACTCATCTCTCCCCATCTCTCTGTGAATGTGACGGGTCCAATGATTTGTTCACCTTAATTTATGTTCATAATGGAATAAAGGAACCTAAAACAATCTTGGCTCAAATATTTTTGTTTCAAATATCATTTTTTAAATTAAACATTTGGTTTTGAAATAGTTGTGAATTTACATGCAGTTACAAGAAATAATACAGAGAGAGCCCATATGTACTCTACCTAGTTTCCCCTATGGTAACATCTTGCAAAACTATAGTTAGTACAGTATCACAACCAAGATACTGATATTGATACAGGCAAGACAATGAGTTCATCACTACAAGGATCCCTTGTAGCCACACAAGCCAAAAAACAATCAAACTCAATGCCATTGAGTTGATTCTGACTCATAGTGACTCCCATTGGGTTTCCAAGGTGGTAAATCTTTAAGGAAGTAGATTGCCCCATCTTCCTTCTGTGGAGCAGCAGGTGGGTTTGAACCACCAACCTTCTGGTTAGCAGTCAATGCCTTAGGCACTGTACCACCAGAGCTCCCTCATATCAGCACAAGTGTGACTTTTTTTCCCCAACTGTGGTTTGGGTGAAAGTTTACAGAGCAAATTGGTTTTCCATTCTACAGTTCATTCTCATTTTCTTTTGTGATATTGATTGCAGTCCCCACAATGTAACACTGCTCTTCCCACTTCTTCCCTGTGTTCCTTATTTCCATTGACCCTTCTTTCCTTCCCCTTCCTGCCTTCTGAGCTCTGTTTTTGGACAAATGCTGCCCTTTTGGTTGATTGTTCTAAGGAGAGTGTTCCTCCTTGGTCTTATCATTCACTTTATAGGCCTGACTACTGTTTGGCTGAAAGTTGATCTACAGGGGTGAGTCATCCAAGTTTTTGTGTAAGTCAATAATTCATTCCTTTTTTTTTTTTTAAATCACTGAATAGTATTCCTTGGTGTGATGCACCACAGTTTAACCATTCACCCACTGAAGGACATTTGAGTTGTTTACAGTTTTGGGTTATTACAAATAAAGTTTCTGGGAACATTTATGTATATAATGTGTAGGAACATAGATTATTTCTGTGACAGAAATGCCTGCATATTTAGTTTTTAAAGAAACTGCCTAAATGTTTTCCAGAGTGGCTGTACCATTTTGTAGTCCCACCAGCAATGGATGCATAATCTGGTTCTTCCACATCCTCACCAGCGTTTGGTATTGCCACTATTTTTGACTTTTAGCCATTCTTGTAGAGGTGTAGCGATATCATGTTGTGGTTTTAATCTGAATTTTCCCAATGGCTAATGATGTTCAACGTCTTTTCATGTGCTAATTTGCCTCTGTATATCTTCTTTGACAAAAAGTCTACTCATTTATTTTGTCCACTTTCTGATTAAATTGGCCTTTTTTGATGTTGAGTTTTGAGTTTTTTTGGAAAATATTTTTTTTTAGATACTAGTTCTTTGGTGGATATGTGATTTGCAAATATTTTCTCCCAGTCTACACTTTATCTTTTCACTTTCTTAGCAAAGTCTTTCACAGAAAAAATTTTAATTTTGGTGAAGTCTACTTCATCAGTTTTTCATTTTATGGAGTGCATTTTTGGTGTCAAATTTAAGAAGTTTTTGCCTTGACCTAGATCCTGAAGATATTCTCCTATACTTTTTTTTCCCTAAAAGTGTGACAGTTTTACATTAAGTCTGTGATCCACCTTGAGTTAACTGTTACACAGACCCTGAGGTTCAAGTAGAGGCCTATGCGTTTAGCCTGTGGATGTCCAGTTGCTCCAGTGCCGTTTGTTGGAAAGGCTGTCCTTCCTCCGCTGAATGAGGCTGTACCTTCCTCAAAAATCAGTTGAGCATATTTATGTAGCTCTGCTTCTCAGTTCTCCATCCTGCTCTGTTGATCTCTGTAACTATCCCTCCAATACCACAGTCACATTGTAGCTATATACTAAGTCTTGAAATCTATAGACTGATTCCTCCTACTTTTATCTTTTTTCACAGAGTTGTGAATAAAAGCTGAGAGTAGACATTTACCTTGCTCAGGGTAGAACTGACCCAAACCTGGGTCAACCTGACTCCAAAATCTATGCTTTTTAAAGCTTGGCTCCATGGCCTCTCATTGTACCCTTTGACCTTTTTCTCTTTGTGCAAGGTAGCATGAGTAAGTCCCCAGCAACTCATAACCTGCAACAGTGAATCCATTGGACCCATCATTAATTTATGCCTAAGTAGCATTTGAAGGAGCTCTGGTAGCACAGTGTCTAAGGCATTTGACTGCTAACTAGAAGGTTGGTGGTTCAAACACACCAACCACTCCACAGAAGGAAGAATGGGCAGTCTACTTCAGGAAAGATTTATCACCTCAGAAACCCAGTGGGGGTCACTGTGAGTTAGAAACAACTCGATGGCAGTGGGTTGTTTTTTTTTTTTGGTAAGTACCATTTGACTGCTGACGAGAAGGTTGACAGTTCAAACCCACCAGCTGCTCTGTGGAAGGAAGATGGGACAATCTACTTCTGTAAAGATTTACCACCTCAGAAACCCAATGGGGGTCGCTATGAATTGGAATTGACCCAATGGTAGTGAGTTTGGGTTTTGTTTTTTTTGTTTTTGTTTTTTTAAGTATGAAACTGGTGAAAAGTTACTGAGGACATCAAATACCAACTTTTAGTAAGTTGAACTTTGGTTGAAAGTGGGTAAATGAGGTGCTCTGAGAGTGGGAAACCCCTGTTTTCCCATCACTCCAACATTGTTCTGAAGTACAGAGCTGATGATATTTTAGGACAGGGTTTATGGAGAAATCTATTTAATCAAAATGTAGCCCTCCCATTAGTTCATTCCAGACCATGCTTACGATACCTCTGTTCCACAGTTCAGCCACATTTACTATTTTCTAATTCTTTTAATTGGAACTTTTTATTATTTAAATAACCTAAAATAAGAGGAATTTCTTGGCTCATATAACTGAAAAGCCCAGAGGTAGGGCAGACTTCAGTCATGGTTTGATCCAGAGATTCATGTTGTCTTGAGAATTCTGGGTCTGTTTCTGTTAATTCTTTCTACTCTGCCCCCTTCTTTGGGTTGGCATCATTGCTAGGCTGCAGAACTCACTGTAGCAGTACCAAGCCAGGCCTCATCTGCATGCTACATAGTTCACAGAAGGTCAGAAAGGCCCCAGAAGATCCGGGAAGCTCCTTGGAAAATATTTCCCTTTGTCTCTGAGGCCCATATTGGATTCTGTGCTCATCCTTAAACCAACCATGATGGCCAAGGACATAGAATCTTCTGATTGGCTTAAGCCAACATTGCTGAAGTTGAAGTGGGACTAGTCCCATAGAGCATATATAGCTGTCTCAAAGTGGGGTGGGGACATTCTCCAAAGAAAACTGGATCCTGAATTTTAATAGTGAAGAGGAATAGATGTTAGGGAAGAAGCAAATAAAAATGTACTATGGGATAGTGGAAGGAGCTCTGGTAGCACAGTGACTAAGGCATCTGACTGCTAACCAGAAGGTTGGTGGTTCAAACCCACCAGCCACTCTGCAGAAGCAAGATTGGGCAATCAACTTCCATAAAGATTTACTGCCTTGGAAACCAATGGAGGTTGCTGTGAGTTGGAACTGACTTGATGGCAGTGGGTTTGGTTTGGTTTTATGGCATAGTTGGTAAGGCATTTGGCTGCTAACCAGAAGCAGTACAAACTCACAAGCCACTCTGTGGAAGATGGGACAATCTACTTCTGTAAAGATTTACAACCTTGGACCCAATGGCAGTCGCTATGAGTAGAAATCAAGTCGATGGCAGCGAGTTTGGTTTTTGTTTTTATGCTAAAAACAAACAAACAAAAAAAACCCACCATTGCCATCACATTGATTCTCACTCATGGCAGCCTCATGTGCTTCAGAGCAAAATTCCCTGATAGGATTTTCTCATCAGTAATCCTAACAGAAGCAGCTCAGTGGTCCTTTCTTCTGCAGAGATGCTGGGCAGGTTCGAACTGCCAGCCTTTAGGTTAGCAGCTGTCACAAACCACTTGTGCACCTAGGTTCCTCCAAATGTTTTTCATCATAACCCCTACCATTAAACATAGGATGTATATTTACATATAAATTATAGTTCCATATTACTGTAACAATATGTGTACATTAAAATACACACAAAAATATATTTAAAAGGATAGAATAAAGGTTCAATTTTTATAATTTTAAAATTTTTACACCACTGTATTTGTTAACAGAGTTCAAAAAGCTTTTTGCTCTAAAGAAGAATGTTATTGGAAATGTTTCTTTTTCTAGGAAAAAAAATCTTAATACTTTATGATTCCAAGGTCTGGTTGCAAGTTTAATTTTTCCATACTTCATTTTAATGGGTGCAATAGAACAAAATACTGATATGTGGATTTAAATTGGGAATATTGCATTAATGGCTGCACTTACTAATTCATGGTACTAGTTTTTCAATTCCATCCACCACTTATGAAAAGGTTTGTTTGTTTTGTTTTGTTTTCCCCCATATTCTTGTCACTAAAATTTATCTTGGGGCTCTGGTAGTGTAGTGGTTAAGGCATTTTGGCTGCTGACCCAAAGGTCAATGGTTTGAACCCACCAGGTGCTCCATGGAAGAAAAATGAGATGGTCTGCTTCAGTAAAGATTTACATCATTGGAAACCCAATGGAGGTCACTATGAGTCAGAATTAACTTGATGACAGTGGGTTTGGTTTTTTGAGAGTCATGTCAGTAATATCCTTTAGCATCTAAACTGTAATGTGAAATGATTCACTGCTGGCGAGTGGACAAGGGAGTGGACAAGGCCATTGGAAGGCCTCGGGATTTCGGTTGAGCCTTCCTTTCTTCAGGAGCTCTGGTGGCGTAGTGACTAAGGCATTTGACTGCTAACCAGAAGGCTGGCAGTTCAAACCCACCAGCCACTCCTCGGAAGGAAAGTTGGGCAATCTACTTCTGTAGTGATACCACCTTGGAAACCCAAGGAGGAGTCACTATGAGTCGGATCCAACTCAAGGGCAGTGAGTTTGGTTTTTTTTTTGGTTCCTTTCTTCACTGATAGTGGCTGACTCTGATCAGTTCAGACCTTTTCCACCACTCATAGACCTTGGAAAGAGGAGGAATGAAAACAGAATAGAAGCTATGGCTGCAGCGCTCTTTTATGGTGCTTATGCCATAAAGTCGATTCTGACTCATAGTGACCTTATATATAGTGGTACGATGAACTACTGGATATGGCCCTTCTAGCTATGGTTTTTATGACTCCTACCAGATGACTGGGTGGGACTATGCAAATGTGAGGTGCTTGTGGCTTACCAAGAGGATTAGATATCTTGCTAATAATATAAATAAGGTACATAGTACCCTTGTGTGGGTGGGACTGTGCAAATAAGGTGTATGGAACCCAAATGTGTGGATTGGTCAGTTTTGCCATATGCTAGGCTTAAAACGGGGACTCCGGTAGCATATTGCCTAAGGTACTTGACTGCTAACCAGAAGGCTGGCGGTTCAAACCCACCAGCCACTCCTCAGAAAGAAGGTTGGGCAATTTACTTCCATAGTGATACTGCCTTGGAAACCCAAGGAGAGATCACTATGAATTGGGTCCGATTCGAGGGCACATAATAACAACAGCAACAGGCTTAAAATGAGCCATCCAGGGGCAATAAATAAATAAATAAATAAGAGGGGGGGGAATCTCACTACCATCAGGAAAGAGGACCCAGGAGTGGAGCATATCCATTGGACCCGAGATCCCTGAACTGAACCTCCCTGACCCAGGAGACAGAGAGAGGGCTGTAACACTTTGCTGTGATGGTGCGAGACAGTGAGAGACAGTGAGTAGCAGCAGCAGAGGCAGCAGAACCAAGAGACTGGCATGAGACAGAGCAGTGGGTTTCCTGGCCCACAGAGTGAGAAAGCTTAGGCTTGCTGACAGAATGGAGGACCTCTCTGGGCACCTATCAGCAGAACTAAAAGAGCCTTGTAACACTTGTCTGAGCAGGGCAGAGGCCAAGGGGCCAAGGCCAGAGAGAAGCCTTTGGTGTGGCTGAGAAAAAGCTATCCTGATTGAAGAAATGTATTCTAAGTTGTTTCTGATCCTGGATTGTAACCTGTTACTTACCTAATAAACACCATAATCATGATTATGGTCTGTGAGTCCTGTGTGGCCATTGCAATGAATTACTGAACCCAGCACAGAAGTAGAGAGTATTGTTGGGAGGAACAGCTGGTGTCAAAGTGCTAAAAAGACTGGAGAGGGGCGGTGTGTCTGATCTCCAGTTCATAGGAATCAGCCTTGGGGTTTAGATGCTGATGGTGATCCTTCTCCCCACTTGTGAAGTGAGAGGAGGTCAGACACTACCCTCAAACCTTCTTCCATGTAAATAGAACAGAACAAAATGCTGCCTGGTCTTGTGTCATCCTCACAGTTGTTTCTATGCTTGAGCCCATTGTTGCAGCCACTGTGTCAATCCCTCTCATTGAGTCTCATTTTTTCCTCTAAACCTCTCTACTTTACCAAGCATATCCTTCTTAAATGGGAACAGATGCAAACTGTGGGTAGATAACAGGTGTAAGGACCTCCCCCTGCTAACCTGGGGGTAGTATTTCTAGCCATGAGTTAGACTGAGGGGGATTGAAACTCAGTAGCACAGGTGGGACCCTCTCGCTTGTGCTATGACCAGCAATTCTGGGTGTCAACATTCTGCCACCTCCTCTGTCTCCCTGTAGAAGTCCCCTTCCAGCAGATTCTTCCCATCCTTCTCAGTGTGACTGGGGAATTTGGGGCTACATTGTAGGGATCCTAAGGTGAGGGTTAATCTCACCCATACACCAGGTATCTACTCTGTTCCAGACTTCATGTTACTTTATCAGGATTTGCAGATTATTTTTGTGCAGTTAAATCTGATTATGTCAGTACCACAAAAGTATAAGCAGTTATTTTTAATTCCACAGACTCTGTTACTCTAATCAACAGAAATCAACGGATACTTCTTTAGCAATTGAATTTAATATTCTGCATGTTACAGAACTTGGTTAACAATATGAAAGGTTATCAGTGCAAAATAAGGGGCACATTTTGATGATACAGCAGTTTTTATACTATGTACCTTAAATTCTGGGTTCTAATGATGAATTACATCAAGGAGGGCCAAATTATATCCCATTTCTCTCTGAACAAGGAGGTCTAGTGGTGCAGTGGTTAAAGTATTCAGCTGTAACCAAATGGCTGGCAGTTTGAACTTACCAGCTGATCTGCAGGAGAAAGATGGGGCAGCCTGCTTCTGTAAAGATTTACAGCCTTGGAAACCCTATGGGCAGCTCTACTGTGCCCTCTAGGGTAACTATGAGTTGGAGGTGATTTGATGGCGTTGAGTTTGGTGGTGGTTGGTTCTCTCTAAACATTCAGAAGATTAACATTCCAGTCACTGTATCTTCTTCTGAATCCCAGAGCACTTACTAATTTCTTATGATATACACCACACTCTGCCCTGTAGTAAAGCTTTCTTTATGCTCATTTACATTCCCTGGAGAGTGGAGATGGGGTCTTGTCAGCCTGCAGAGGGTCTGTCAGTCTGTCCTTCCTCTGCCTTTTACTAAAGTTCCCCCTGACTTGAGTGCCATCTCATTATTTGCTATGTACTCTAGCTCCTGGCATAGAGTAGATAACAAGTAAATGGTCAGTGACTTATTAGTGAATATCTATACCTGCTAACCAGAAGGCTGGTGGTTCAAACCCACCAGCCACTCCTTGGAAGGAAGATGGGGCAATCTACTTCCGTAGTGATACTGCCTCGAAATCCAGGGAGGGGTCGCTATGAGTCCGGTCTGTCTCAACGGCACCTAACAACAACAACAGCAACAATTTTTAACAGATTTATTGAGGTACAAGGAGCTCTGCTGGCATACTGGGTAAGGCATTCAGCTGCTAACCAGAAGGTCAAAGGTTCAAACTCACCAGGTATTCCGTGGGAGGAAGATGAGGCAATCTACTTCCATAAAGATTTACAGCCTTGGAAACCTGATGGGGGGTCACTATGAGTCAGAATCAACTCAATGACAGTGGATTTGGTTTGGTTTTGATCGAGATATAATTCACATGTCATAACATTTACCCCATGCCAAAGAGGCAGGGAGCCCGCATCTTCTGATCTCCTCTAACCCCACAAGAGGAAGACAGAATCACCATCAGTAGCCCAAGGCTTATGCCTGTGAGGCCAGACATGCTGCCTCCTCCAGCCCTTTCACCAACCCTGACACCAACCTTTCGTCCCACAGCACCCACCACCTCTCTGCTGGGTTTGATAATTCGCTGTAGTGGCCACACAGAGCTCACAGATTATGGAGTTTATTAGGGAAGCACTAGGCTACAATTCAAGTTCAGAAATGCACTCAGTCTCTCACAGTCGGCCATATTACTTAGCAGCCAGCAGTCTCTCTCTCAGCAGCACATGTCTCTCGCGTCTCTTTCTCTCAGCAAGTGTGTGCTCTTGTGTCTCTCTCTCAGCAAGTGCGTGTCTTTCAGGAGCGCATTTCTCTCAGCAGCATGTTTTTCTCAGCCAGCAGTCAGAGAGACTCCTTTTCCCTCTAGGAGGGCTCCTTTTGAGCCTGGCAAAGTGGCCAAACTAACCAAACCCATCATCAGAATTCTATACACCTGAGAGAGAGAGAACTTCCCAGAAGATTGCTTCCTGCCACTCTCAACAGAAATACCCCAGGTGGATAAATTTAACAATCAGGAGCTACTCAGTTGCTCATGGCAAATTCTACCACAGAGTTTACAAAGAGTTATGGCTAGAAAAGCCACACTATGTAATTTACTATACTCCACCTAAGACATGTGACTGCTAACCAGAAGGCTGGCAGTTCAAATCCACCAGCCACTCCTCAGAAGGAAGGTTGGGCAATCTACTTCTGTAGTGATACTGCCTCAGAAACCCAAAGAGGAGTCGTTATGAGTCAGATCCAACTCGGTGGCAATGGTTTTACCCCATTTAAAGTGTATAGTTCAGTGGTTTTTATTATATTCAAAGTTGTACTACCATAACCACAATCTAATTTTAGGACATTTTCATCACCCCTAAAGAAACCTCCTGCCCATTAGCAGTAATTCTTCATCTTTTTCCTTCACCCCCACTACCATCCCCTACTTTCTGTCTCTATAAAAACTCAACACTCACTGCCATCAAGTCGGATCCGACTCATAGTGACCCCACCTTGGGTTTCCAAGGTGGTATCTCTATAGAAGTAGATTGCCCAACCTTCCTTCTGAGGAGTGGCTGGTGGGTTTGAACTGCCAGCCTTCTGGTTAGCAGTCAAATGCCTTAGGTCTCTATAGATGGGTCTATTCCTCCATTTCATATAAATGGAATCATACAATATGTGGTCTTTTTAATCTGGATTCTTCTATTTCACATATGCTTTCAAGGTTCATCCATGTTGTAATATGTATCACTACTTCATTTTTTTAATAGCTGAATAATATTCCATTGTATGAATATCCTACATTATGTGTATCCATTCAAAAGTTAAAAGACATTTCAATTGTCAGTTTTTGGCAAATATAAATAGTGCCAGTACAAACATTTGTGTACATGTATTTTTGTGGACATTTATTTTTATACTGCTTGAGTATATATTTAGGAGTAGAATCACTGTGTTATATGGTAACTTTATGTTTAACATTTTGAGGAACTGCCAAACTTTTCCCAAAGCTACACCAATTACATTCCCACCAACAAAGTATGAAGGTTCCATATTTCCACAAACACTTTTTATTATCTTTTTGATCATAGCCATCCTAGTGAATGTTTAGTAGTACTTCATTATAGTTTTGATTTGCATTTCCCTACTGTAGTAATGTTGAGCATCCTTTCATGTGCTTATTGGCCATTTGTATCTATATACTATTAATTAAAAAATGTCAGAGCTTCACAGAAAAAGGAAAAAACAACTTCACAGATGAGGTCCAAGAGTGACTTATCCAAGCTTATGTGCCTAGTCAGTATCAAAAAAGGGTCCCACACTCCTGACTCCAAGCCATGCTCTCTTCTTGCCCACCCTGTCCTTTCTATTGGCTGCCTCTGGGTCCCCACCTCATTGAAAATGTGAAATGCTGGATTGCTTCCTGGTTTATGGGAAGTATGTGTTCTGGTATTGCTTGATTACATGCTCTGTGTTTTCTCCTTTGGTTGAATTGATTTCATCTCTGAAAATGAATTATATGAATGCACACTTCATACTTCGGCAGACGGTTTTTATAATTTGCAGCTACTCAAAACTTGAAACTACTGATGACTGAACTCCAAGCATCAGATAATTTGCCTACCTCATATGTTCACTGTGACCAAGAACACAAAAAGAAAGTAAGAAAATTATAAGGTTAAGGCATATAGTGGGGTTGATGGGGGAGGGAGTAGTTTTATATATATATATGACAATTGGGGAGATAAACAGATTAGCTGATATTGCTAAATTCTCCCTAGGTGGAGCTGGAGATAAAGCTGAAGGGAAAAGTCCTTCTTAATGTCAATTCTCAAGGACTGGTCAGGTCCCTCAACAAGAAACTGAATAGAAAGGGCTGGCTGGTATGTAGTCAAGATAGGCTAGATTATGATGTGATAACTAACACCACTAAAAATCTCCATGGCTTATCAAAATGTCATTTTATTTCTTACTTTAGTAAAGTCCATCACTGGTTTCCAGGCAGCTGTCCTCCACGAGGTGGCTCAGATTCCAGGCTTTTTTCATCTTGAGTGTATCTGTCTCCACATAATATCTCCAGGTTTGCCCCAGCAAGAGAAAAGAGAACTAGAAGAACTAAAAACAACTAATAAGTGTGTCATCTTAATTGACATGTCACTTCTTCTAACAACCAGTTGTCCAAAACTAGTCTTATGGTCCTGCCTAACTGCCAAGGAACTGGGAAGTGTGATCCTCTGATGGACTTGGAAGGAGAGCACTGGATATAGGTAAGGCCTGGCCATGTCTTTCTGGGCCTTTCTCTTCCCAGGGAAGCACTCAGATGCATCTTTGTGTCCTTGGCGCATCCCCTGGTGGTAGGAGATATGCAAAGTGTCTGTAATGTGGAAGCACAGCTGGAACAAAGAAAAGATTCTAGCTAAAGATGACCAAATTAAATTTTACTGGAGATATATATATATATATGTTGTTGTTGTTGTTGTTAGGTGCTGTCGAGTTGTTTCCGACTCATAGCGACCCCATGCACAGCAGAACGAAACACTGCCCAATCCCGCACCAGCCCCACAATCCCTGCTATACTTGAGCCCATCATTGCAG
>NW_006921659.1:4706174-4717647 GCF_000298275.1 Orycteropus afer afer
GGCCTCTTCCTTTTTCCTAGTCTGTCTCAGTCTGTAAGCTGGGCTGATACCTGTGCACCATGTGCATCCCGCTGGGTTAGAAACACCAGCCTCAAAACTCACATCAACATGTCACCATGGTAGGACAAACTAACAGACAAGTTTGCCTCCCTGTTGGAAACCTCTCGTACCACCCTTACCTGGGTCCCTGCGGGTCAGTCGCAGGGACATATTTATATACATAGGATTCTAGATAATCTCTCTGTGTATACTACTTTATTATGTATAGTCTCCAAACAAATTTTTATCTTAACTGAGATTTGAGGAAACTCAGAAGTGTGGCTTGTCCTTGCCTGGGCCAGACTCTGGAGAAGGTGACGTTAGGGAAAAGGAAAGGACCACACATTCAGACAAGCTTGGGACCTACAGTCAGAAGAGTCCCATTCTTATGCCAATCTTGGAGATTCTAGTATTTGTTTTTTATTTATTTGGGTTGGTGACCTTTCCTTAAGGAACAATGTGGTTAAAATATAGAATCACCTATCAACATAACCACTAGTTTTAAAGCCTTTTCATCGTTACATCACACATAACATCTAGCAGAATGCCATCACATAAGGAACACTCCAAAAAAATGCTTGTTTTCTAAATGAATCAATAAGAGGAATGAGAACTAGCAACTATCTACTGCACCCCCAAAGGGCAGCTGGTTCTGTACTACTCCAAAGTTCATCATCACCCCCAGAGTGGATACTGGGGACTGAGAAGAATACAGAGCCACTTGAGGTGCTATAGAAACACTCAGGACAGGCGCTGAGCCCGGGATCATGTCTGCTCAAGCTGCCCCAATCTTCAGATCATTAGATTTGCCATTCATTCCCATAAACAACTCTACACCAACTACTGTTCTGCACTGATTCTTAACTTTGACCCCTCTTTGTTTCTTTTTCTTCTCTCATCCTCCCAGCCCAATCTCCCCTCCTTCCATAAGCATCAGGTCTAGTATATTTCTTCCAATATATTTTCCATATATGTATTATGGTTTCATGTGTCCTAAAAAAAATTTCATGTTATATTAACTTGGGTGAAAGGGAAGGCAATATACAATGAGAGAGGTCAGTGAAAATGATCAAGGCAAAGGGAGATACTGAGAGGAGCACGAGGTAAAGGAACAGAGGTGAGTACTATGACATACACAGTGCTGCAATAAGAGTAGTAACAATAATCCCCGAGTGTATACTTAGACAAGCAGACTGAACGGTATGGGAAGGAGAATGGGACTGTACCCACGGATATATATAGGTTTAATGAGGATATGTGTACATGTGTATTTAAATGTGTTGCAAATATACCCACGAATATAGTAGTACACACAGGAGGCAAAGTTACAAAATCTTTTTAGCCATAACCAAACACCTTGGGGAAGGAGTGGTTGGGTCTGGGGCTTGGAACTATAGTCTCAGGGGACATCAAGGTCAACTGGCACAACATAGTCCACAAAGAAAATGTTCTACATCTCACTTTGGAGAGTAGTGATAGGGGTCTTAAAAGCTCTTGGGTGCTTAGTTGCACCATCTAAGGTGCAACTATTGGTCTCTCCATGCCCAGAGCAAAGAGGGAAGAGAACCAAAGACACGTGGAAACAATTAGTTAAAAGGACTAATGAGCCATGCGAACCTCAGCCTCCATGACCCTGAGACCAGAAGAACTAGATGGGGCCTGGCTACCACTATTGACCCCTCTGAAAGGGCTCACATTAGAAGGTCCTGGATAGAATGGGAGGAAAATGTGCAACAAAACTCATAATAAACCAGGATAGAGACTGGTGGAATCCCCAAGCCGCGGTCCTTAGTCACTCTTCAGACCTGGAACTAAATTAACCCCTGTGGCCCAATCTTCAGCCAAACAATAGATAGCTCTACAAGGTAAACAGTAACAGGAGAGAGATATGCACTCCTTAGAACAATCAACCATTCAAGATGGAAAGGACAGTGTTCTGGTTACCTAGTGCTGCTCTGACAAGAACATACCCCAAAGAAGATGGCCTTAACAGTTAACAGGAGTTTATTCTCTTACACTTTTAGAGGCTTTAAGTCCAAGTTTAAGTGCCAGGCTTTAGGGGCTGGATGAAAGCCCCTCAACCTTGGCCTTCTGCTCCTGGCCCAATTGAAGCTGGAGGTTTTTCTTCACTCGGCTGCTGGCTGCTGAGGCTGACAAGCCCAAGGTTGACAGGTAAAAAGGCACAGTCCCAACATTACCAAACAACATGGCAGGCCACTAATTCAAGTCCAGATGAAGTCCCAAGATCGGCAGGGCATGGCACACTGCTAAATAACGACTCAGCTACATGCAGGGTTCAAGCATGCCATAAACTAGAGCCCATTACCGAAGCTGCTGCTTATATATGGGAAGCAGAGCACATCCCTAAAGCAGCTACTCAGCTGCTTGTGGTAGATTCCATCATGGAGTTGATTGCCAGTCTCATCATGGGGAATAACTACTACCAGCTGCCCAGCCACTCAACCAGGCCCAGCCAAGTTGACACACAACCTTAACTCCCACAAACAGCATTTGCCCAAGGACAAAATTCAAAAGGCAGGAAGGATTAGTAAAGAAAGAGGAATATAAATAAATACAGGGATGAAGTAGGGTGAGTGATGTTATACTGAGGGGCTTGTAATCAAGGACATGAAACAAAATGTGTATGAATTGTTGAACAGAAAACTGATTTGCTTTGTAAACTTTCACCCAAATCACAATAAAAAGTTTTTTTAAATATTATTTTCCATTGTTTTATGTGTGGGCTTCTAAATTTATATTAATAATATTTAATCTAATTTCCCGTCAACATTGCTTTTGAGATCTGTCCATGGTGCCATATGTAAATCTAGTTCATTCTAGTTCATCTAGAGGGTTCCTTTAGACAGAGTCCACCTTACTTAGTCATTCCCCTAGTGCCAGACTCCCAGCTGGCCTCCAGTTAGTTCTTCTCTTTGACATTCAGTTTTCTCATTAAACAAACAAACAAAACTGCTGGTTATATTATTTACTGTTACAGAATTATTGTACAGATTTGTACTTATAGGTTTTTCCAAGTCCAGTGATTCCAGTTCTTTGCTATCACATATGGTAGAACAACAACATCCTGGTACATCCCGTCCAGCCTACAAGGCCAACAATGACTCAATAAATGGGACCATTATTATTATACCACTGTAGGAACCCACCCAGTGGCTCTATGGAAAAAGACCTGGAGATCTGCTTCCAGCTGAGAAATCCCTATAGGGCCACTGTACCCTGCCACACGTGGTCACCATGAGTCAGAATTGATTTGACAACATCCAAACCACCAACAACTACAAGGAAGGCCACAGAGCTAAGATCTGGATCTAGAAGACATGCATTTGGGTTACAAAGTTTTCCTGTTACCTTGTTACCTTGGTCAAACCACTTAATCTCCTAGTCCCTCTGTTTCCTTATGGGATGTAGGGATAATCACACCTCTTCAGAGAACTGCTGGGGTAGGAGCAAGTGCTTTGTAAACTAAGAAGCTTTACATAGTTATCTGTGTTGTTGTTGTTGTTACTGAGGGTGGAGAAGAAAAGCAGAAGAGTCTATGGCACCAAGAAGGAGAGGAATAGGCACTGGGAGGAACCAAGAAGGGCCCTGAGATGTCCTGATGTTCCTTGGTCATGGCTCCAGGGCACATGGGCCTCACAGCAGCAGCCTTTGCTCCCTGAGAATTGCCATGGTGTGGGAGTCAGGAGACCTAGCTCTAGGCCCAAATCTACATGCCAACTAGCTGTTTCATTGTAGGCAAGAGCTCCATTGTTGGCTGGATCAGGTGCTTGTCAACCCTGGCTGCACATTAGAATCCTGTGGGGACATTAAAAAGTACTAATGGCAAAGACCCACATCTGGACAATTATATCTGAATCTCGGGGTGGGGGGAGCGTGTGGCATGGAGGCCTGGGAATGTGCAGGGTCCAGAGCCACTGTTCTGCAGCCCTGCACCACCCTTGGTTTAGTTTTCCTGTCAGTTCATCCGAATGACCACAAGGTGGTGCCCTCTTTCTTGAAAATCTTTTGAGCTTGCCAAATACACAAGCAACAATACATTCTCTGTATTAAATAATCCTGAAAGCATGTATTTGAATTTAACCACCTTCACAGCATCTCATTAAGCCAGAATTCTGTGCCTTTGGTGCCCAGTCATCTAATGTGTACCTCTGGTGGTAACCAGAAGGCTGGTGGTTCAAAACCACCAGCCATTCCTTAGAAGGAAGGTTGGGCAATCTGCTTCTGTAGTTGCTGTGAGTCGGAGGTGACTTGATGGCACATAACAACAACAGAAACTGTATTGGGTTGGTCCTACTGTCCTGTGTTCCTCAAAGGTCTATAATGCAAAGCAAAAAACAAAACAAAACCCACTGCCATCAAGTCAATTCTGACTCCTAGTGACTCCCATAGGGTTTCCAAGGCTGTAAATCTTTATGGAAGCAGACTGCCTCATCTTTCTCTCGTGGAGTGACTGGTGGGTTTGAACCACAAATCTTTTGATTAGCAGTCCAATGCCTTAGCCACAGGACCACCAGAGCTCCTATAATGCAAAGCAGACAGAACGTTATTTATTGTCACTTTATGATCATAAGCATTAGTACCAATAACAATATCAATAACAAAATGCTTTTCAGCAACTGTCCTCACAGCAGCGCTATGAAATGGGTACTATTATTCCCATTTATAGATGAAAAACAGAGGCTTGGAGCACTGTCTTGTTCAAGGTCACAAACAGGTTTTTCAATTCCAGATCCTGAGTGTTTCTCACTGTGTTCTGAGAAGTGCAGGCACGTCACAGTGAATGGTAGGGAGTCAGACGCTGTGTGACCTGAACAGGAGGGTTCTGAGAGAGAGCATTTCACAGGATAACCCCGGGAAGGTAAGGCAGAGGCTGTCCTCCTGGGGTTTGCTGCCGTCACAGACAGAAGTTAACATACATGAGATTTCAACTGAGATGGTGCACAGACTCGGCACGCATGCAATGAGGGCAGATTTTATCATTCATAATTCTCATTTCCGGAAAAATGGACTGCTAGGCTAATGGGAAAAAACAAAAGCCAGGAGCCGGGGAGTCGATTCTGACTCACAGCAACCACACGTGTCAGAGCAGGCCTGTGCCCCATCGGGTTTTCAAGGACTGATTTTCCGGAAGTCAGTCACCAAATCTTTCTTCCCAGGTGACTCCAACCTCCATCCACCCTTTCGGTCAGCAGCCCTGGAGCTCCAAGCTAATGGGAAAAACCAATCTTAATTCTGCCTTAAGAAAACGTTGTCCGCTCATCTCTAAAAAAACAAAAGTCCTTTTCTGCCAACAAGTGATGTCTTGTGAGCTAAGAGGCTCTGACGAAGATCACTTACCAGATCACTAATAGACCTGCTGCCACGCGGGCTCCTCGTGGGAACCCAGAAGCCAGACATTTAAGACCCTAAACACTCTGGACGTTTTTATCTCAGACAAAGGGGCTGCAAGTATGGATTCAAATCACTTGGATTAGCAATACTGTTTTCAGAACAGAGGCGGTTGAATTGAAAGTTTAATTAGTGTTTTGTTTTACTGATTCCAGTGGACATCTTAGCAGTTCAGCATTCTGATGCACCCATTTCCTGTACCTCAGCTTCTATGTCTGTAAAATACTGACAACCTCTCTCACAGGACTGCTATGAGGACCAAATGAGTTTATTTATAAAGCACCTTGAACCATGCCAGACACATGTTAAGCACTATGTCTCTTAAATAACTAATATTAAACAAATGCATGGATATGTCCATAGCTATTTATATATTTTGCAAGTGAAATTTTAATTTTTTTTTTCAAAATTCCAAAGTAATTTAAAAATTGTTATTTGCACAGTTGTCAGTCCAGGAAACATACTTCAGGAATGAAAGTAATGTCCTATAACTAAAATTTGAAATCCCACTCAAAATGCATAAGTTTGATTAGTATGGAACTGTAGTCTCTTTGGCCTGATAAACATTAAAGATAGCTTTAGAAGTTCACCATGGGTTTTTTTTTTTTCCCCCCTCATTACTGATGTCAGCAAGTAAGCTCATCCACAGTTTAAAGAACTCTAGGAATAATGCAGTGATTGAATTTTTCTTCTTCTTTTGTTAGTAAATATTTTCATTTTTCTTGGCTTGATTTCTTTTAGGTCTGGACGTGAGTGATTGTTTTGAAGGGTAGCCCTTAGCACACAGCATTTCCCCGCTACCGTAAAAGACTTCATCTGTCTGGGCTCTATGTGAGTAGGAGCCATTGACAGCAGTACTCAGCACAAACCACCGTCTTCAAGTGTAAGTTTAAAGAATTCCAAAAAGGAGTGTTTGCTTGTAGAAATTGTATGCAGGCCCAGGGAGAAAGTCTGGAATGCCGAGAATGGAATGGAACCAGGACTCAGAAGAAGGAGATATGAATCGCAACGATGCTTTGCAGTGTAAAAGTCGTTCCATCTCATGTTGGCACTAATTTTCTTTTAGTAGAACTGCCATTTTGTTTTCTTGTAACCACGGCTATTCTGTAAGACTTTTGTCTCTTTTGCTTATGCGCTGTTTCATCAAACAGACTTTGTGGAGAGGGGATAGGAACAGAAAGATGTACCTATTCCAGTCACTCTGAACTCCCTCCTCCTCTTCCCTTCCCCTCTGATAGCTAGCCCAATCCTAACCAAACCTCTGTAGCCCCCTGCAGCAGCTCTGCTCCTTGCATAAACTCTGCCAAGCTCAGAAAGCCTCTTCCACTGTGGTTTTCCTACCAGGCCCAGCGAGATGGGGAAGGAGCAGGGGACAGGTTCCAGTTATTCAGGTGAGACCTGAACTACAGTTCCACCCTATAGAAACAATGTTTTAAAGATGTTTAAGTTCTTTGGTAGTAACAGTATAGGGCACCTACACTCACATAAGGAGTGCCTAAGGCACTTGACTGCTAACCAGAAGGCTGGTGGTTCAAACCCACCAGCCACTCCTCAGAAGGAAGATGGGGCAATCTACTTCCATAGTGATATGGCCTCAGAAACCCAAGGAGGGGTCGCTATGAGTCGAGTCCAACTCGATGGCACATAACAACAACAAGACTGACATAACAACAATCATGAAGATGACACAGGACCAGGCAGTGTTTCACCTGTTATATATAAGGTCACTGTGCATCAGAGCTGACTGGATGACAACCAACAAAAACAATACTGAGAAGCACACAGGCCTCTGTGCATTGGCTCTAGCTAACTTTATATTATTGATTCAGTATCTCATTTCCAAATACCTGACCTCGAATGAACTTTTACAACAGAACTTGAAACGAAGTGGGGGACTGTTTTTTATATATCCACACACTCAGGGACAGTTCCTCTTTCTACCCATCAGGCTGTCCATTTGTCTATCCCTTCAAACCATCCTTTTATTAAGATACAGAATAATTGCCAAAGAAAAGTGAACAGCAAAAAGCTAAGGTTTAAAGTATTAAACATTTTATATTTATTGAGTTCAAAAGTCATGGTTTTATTATAAATTCATCTCCACTGAGTTAAATCAACATAAAAATTTATTTTTATTTTTTTATGAGATAGGAGGCAGTGTGGTATAAAACATAGGATATGAGTTTTGTAGTTAAAACTATGATTCTTGGATCAAGCTACTTTATCCAAGCTTGTTTCCTTCTCTGTAAACAAGGATGTCTATTAACTTTGAGGCCTGTTTTTTAACTAGATAATGTAAAGTCCTCACATCAAATCTGGCATCGAACATAGGGGCTGCTTCCCATCCTTTCTCTAGACTTGGGTCCCTAGTCCATATTATATGTTTGACTTAAATAGGCTAATGTCCAAAATAGGCTGATGTGGATGGATTATTAATAAATAGGTTTAAGAAGTTAAGTATATTGGCACTTGTAATCATTCGTTTGAACAGATTCACCTGTGCCGACCCATACGCTTGATTTTCACAAGAATTTGTAAATTGCACATTTTTTAATTTTTCTTTTAAAAGAGGGATCTAGACTCTCTTAAGAGCCTTAGCCAAGTTTCGCTCTGTGGCAAGAGTTAGTAAAGTCAGATTTTACTTAAGTTAGTCAAGAAATCACCCAATGACCTCCAGTCAGACTTCATTTTAAACAGGCTTGTTAAGTGTTCTTTCCTATTTACTATTAGGCCTGTCTCCCCTCAGAAGCAGCTGCAAGGGGGCTGGGGGTGGGGTCCGGGTTGTGGCATCGCTGCAGCAGAACAAATACACAAACAGCACCGAAGACCCACTTGTGTACTGGGGCCCTGGCAGCCTCACAGGAGCCGACGCAACTGTGCTGCTTGGAGTATCTGTGACTCTGCCCCCTCCTGACACTCTCACAGGTCCCCAACTCCTGCTGGCTGTCAAGAGTTGGGGGTATCCGCAGGAAGATCTGACCCTGGTCAGCTGGAATTTGACACACTGTATCTGATGGGTCATATCCTTGATATTTCTCAGGTAACTGAGTCAGCTTGAGATCAGGTCCTGCCTGCTAAGCATACACTCTCTGCTGTAAGGGAACCTGAAGTCCAGGGAGATTTATTATAGTTTAGAGACAAAGAGATCACATGTATAAATCCATGTTCTAAAATAGTATTCACTCCAGTGTGTAATCAATCATTGTCTTTGTCTTGAACAAAAGGGCAGGGTCCTTTCTTCCTTTCATGAAAGGTGTGTTTGTATCATGTGACTGCTATGTAGCCAAACTTGGTACACAGGCACATTATGCTCACCTGTGTTCTGTTCACTCGGGGTTCATTCAGATGATTTAACCTAAAGCTAAAAAGTCTGGTCCTACGTTAGTCTTCTGCAGAACTGATTTTAATTGTGTGGTGCAGAACTAATTCAAAAGAAAAAAAGCAAACTCACTGCATGGAGTCCACTCGACTCATAGCGACCCCTCCTTGGGTTTCCAAGGCGGTATCTCTACAGAAGTAGAATGAATGCCCAGTCTTCCTTCCGAGGAGTGGCTGGTGGATTTGAACCGCCAGCCTTCTGGTTAGCAGTCAAATGCCTTAGGCACTACGCCACCAGTGCTCCTAATAAATAGGCAAAAAAAAAAAAAAAAAAAAGTAAACCTTTCACTTACTAAGCCACTACATCTTTGACAGCAATTTTAAATAAAAATGGTCCAGAGGACAAAGTGCATAATTAATGATGAGAAAATGATTCCTTCACATCCTGCAATCAAGACTTCTCCCTGCATTAATCATGTGTCCAGAATTTTATTGGTGCAAGAGTGATGGTTACTTTCGGCCTCTGTCCCCTTCATTCCAGTACTGCTCAGTCTGCATTTCTGTGAGTCGGGAAATCGTGCGCTGAAATGCAAAGATTTCTTCCTCGCCAGTGAACATGGAAAGTCCTTCCGCTGAGTCCTGGTTAGAAAATAAACCCAGCACCAATCAAAACCACCACAAGTGAAAATTTATACAAATAAGTGCAGGATTTTAAAAAACTTTCAGGTGTATTTTTTAAGTGATAAAAATTTCTTGAAATATCTTCATATACAGTAAAACTTGTGAAAGCCGGAACCTGTGTAAATGGGAACCTGTCAGAGAAGGAAAACTCAGATATTTTCCACTAATAGAAAATGCTAGGAGAGTGGTAGGACTGCATCCTGTCAAAGGCAGAAAACTAAGAGATCCAGGAAAACAGGCAGTCCCGTCTAGTTCCAGCTCTCACGGGTTTCCCTGTACAGTCTCTTTAAATAGACCAGAGTTGGAAGTAATTTAAGCCAACAGAAAGCAAACAGAACAAATGACCAGGGAAGAAGACTTAAAAGGGAAAACATTAAAAGCAGAAATAAAGCTTTTCAGCAAACATCCAAAAAATCCAATTATGAACTTTTTTGCTTAAAGTTCTCAGCTAAATCTTAAAAAAAAAAAAAAAAAAAAAAAAGGAGATTCCAGAGAGAATGAATTCCTTCTCCCAAAGTGGGCATCAGAAATCAGTGAGAGTAAAATTAGGAAGCGGCTAATGCTCTCCTCGGAGGCTTCAGGGTGGGTTCACATGCCGGCGGGGAGGGCTAAGGACCAACCTCTGGAGGCCGTTTTCCAAACTAGATGACTGCAAGGTCCCCAGGGGGCCTGGAGATTGTGTCTGGGACCTTGCTTGACAGATGCCACAGCAGCTTGGGCTCCTGAACTGCTGAATGCTGCATCCCCCCATTTAGGGTTAAGCTGGGGACCCTGTCCCTATGAGACTGCTTAACAGTCCAGGACTGGAACACCAAGGTGGGCTCGTGGCCACTCAGAGGGCTTTGAATTTTCAGCTCTTTCCTTAGGGGTTGACTACTAAGCTCTTTCAGAGAAAAATTCTGGACTCCTAAGTCCATCTTCCCCATGGTCCTCATGCCCCTGAGGTTCTGCGCCCCATTTCTTCATCCGTTACCACCCCAAATGCCGTGCTTCCTCTGTCCCGTGTCTGAACCCTGATCTTAGGGGGGAAAATTAAGAGCCAATGACTTAAAGGACTTTAGAAACTGAGAAGATGTCACTCCTCGGTGAAGACTAAACTGTGTCCCCTTCCCCATCCCCAAAATATGCATTGAAACTCTGGCCCCCATACCTGTAATATGACCCTGTTTGGAGACAGAGTTTTGTTTGTTGTTAATCAAGCCATTCTCAAGGTGAGTATAGATAGATAGTTTAAAAGCTTGACTAATATACTAATTGTCTATAATTGAGAAAAACTCTACTTTATCACATTCTTACAGAAGAAGGAAATGCAGTCATGTTGCTCGGTGTGGGGTCAGTCACCAGACTCTAAGCTCCGGGAAGACTGGCCACTATCAGCTTTTTCCTACTAAGTCTCCCAGAGCCTGGCAGCTACAGGTGCTCCATAAATGTCTGCAGGATGGAGAGTGGGAGATGACTCACAGACTTCTTTTTAAGCCAACAGCCTTGCGAGACACTGCATGGTCCCAGCATAGTCAGTTCACATATGCTGATACTGTATCATGCACTTGCCAAATCCAGAAACACGAAGAAGTATCCAGAGAAGGCAGAGTGCTGTAGCAGAAGGAGCCTGGACCCAGACACAGTGCCCTGCTGTCCTGCTCTGGCCTGCTATCAATCAGCTGTTTGACTGCAGGCCATCCTCTCTGGACTTCGTTTCTGCCACATGCAAAATGAAGTGTTGGACTACATACATGATGACTACATTTCCTTGCTCTCTAAGGCTGCATTTTTCTATATTTAGTGATATTGAGAATAAGAAGTCTGCTATAATAGCTTTAGAAGAAAGCAGCAAGCCAGTGGTTAAATATATACTGTATCCCTTCTTCAAAATGTAGCTATACATCTGACTAAAACCAATTAAGCTGTTTTATTATATATATATATGAGCTCTGGTAGCATAGTGGCTAAAGCACTTGACTGCTAACCAGAAGGCTGGCGGTTCAAACCCACCAGCCACTCCTCGGAAGGAAGGCTGGGCAATCCT
>NW_006921659.1:4718327-4737789 GCF_000298275.1 Orycteropus afer afer
TTCTTCCAGCTTGTCCCTGGGATAGCATTGCAGGTAGGCCACACCCCTGGGGAAACTCCCCTTAGGCAGACCGGCCGCTTAGAACTCAGTCATGTGATACATCATGGGAACCACCACTCACAACTGGAGTCCAGCCAAGTTGACACATCTTCAACTATCACAATGTCCTTCTCCAGAGGTTCCTCCTTCCTGATGTCATGTCCAAAGTAAGTGAGATGAAGGCTCACCATCTTTGCTTCTAAGAAACCTACGGCTGTACTTCCTGCAACACTGATACCTCCTCTTAGAAGCTCTTTTAATCACAAATGATGGGAATACCTATTATTTCACAAATTTCCATGAGCACATTCCAGAATAATGTCTGTTTAATGTTCTTGATTTCTAAAACAGACAATTTTAACTAGCTTTTATAAGATTATAAACTCTTAATGTGTGATTTAGTTAAAGCAAATATAAGGAAAGTGGTTCAAGTATTCCATCCTATTGCCAGATAAATCTTTTTTCCCTTTAATTAACAGATGAGGTATAGGACTGAGGGATGGGAGTCAAAAGGTTTCTTTATGGTATTCCTAGATGAAATTGGAAAAAAAAAATGTTATCAATTATTTACTCTAAGAACCACCTTATGTGTGTGTGCGAGAAAGAGATTTCATTGAAAGTTCACAGAGCAAATTCATATTCCACACAGCAGTTCATACACATTTTGTTTTATGGCATTAACTGCAATCCCCACAATGTAACAGCCCTCTTACCACTTCCTCCCTGTGGCTACTTTTCCCTGTGTCCTTCCTTCCTGTGCTTTCCTGCCTTCTGAGCTTTCTCCCTATGAAAATACTGCCCTTCTGATCTCCCATAGTTGATTGTTCTAAGGAGTGCACCTACCTGGTGTACAGCCATAAGGTTCCTTAGAATGTCCACCTTATATGCCTGTCTATTGTTTGGCTGGAAGCCACCTGAAATGAATTCATTTCCAAGCCCAAAGCATGACTAGGGGCCATAGTCTTGGGGGTTCCACCAGTCCCTATCAGAGCAGTAACCCTGGTCTTTTTTTATGATTTTGAGTTTTGTTCCACATTGTTCTCCCACTGTGTCCAGAATCTCCTACACTGATCCCTTTCCAGCCAGGCACCATTTATCTAAGAACCACCTATTAATGCCCATGTGCCATTTTCTTCTTGAAGCTCTAGTCCTTTGAAAACAGAGTGCTCCAATTCATAGCAACTCTTGTGTCCGACAGAACGAAACACTGCATGGCCCTGCACTAGCCTCACAACCTTGCTGTGCTTGAGCCCATTGTTACAGCCAGTGTGTCAGTCCATCTCATTGAGGGCCTCCCCTCTTTTGCTAACACTACTTTACCAAGGATGATATCCTTCTCCAGGGACGACATGACCGAAGTAGGTGAGATGAAGTCTGGACATTCTTGCTTCATGACATGACTGAAGTAGGTGAGATGAAGTCTGGACATTCTTGCTTCCAAGGAGCATTCTGGCTGCACTTCTTCCAGGACATATTTGTTTGTTCTTCTGGCAGCCCATGGTATTTTCAGTATTCTTCCCCAACACCACAATTCAAAGGCATCAACTCTTCCTCGGTCTTCCTTATTAATTGTCTAGCTTTCACATGCGTATGAGGCTACTGAAAATATAGGTTGGGTTAGGTACACCTTAGTCTTCAAAGTGACATCTTTGCTTCTTAACACTTTATAGAAGTCTTTCGCAGCAGATTTCCCAGTGCAATACCGTATCTGATTTCTTGACTGCTGCTTCCATGGGTGTTGATTGTAGATCCAAGTAAAATTAAATCCCTGACAACTTCAATCTTTTCTCCATTTATCATGAAGCTGCTTATTGGTCCAGTTGTAAGGATTTTTGTTTTCTTTATGTTGAGGTATGATCCATACTGAAGACTGTAGGTTTGATCTTATCAGTAACTGCTTCAAGTCATCTTCACTTTCAGCAAGCAAGGTTGTGTCATCTGCATTACCACAGGTTATTAATAAGCCTTCCTCCAATCCTGATGCCTCGTTCCTCTTCATATAGTCCAGCTTCTCAGATTATATGCTCAGCACACAGATTAAATAAGTATGGTGAAGGGAAACAACCTTGAAGCACATCCTTCCTGATTTTAAACCATGCAGTATCCCCTTGTTCTCTTCGAATGACAGCCTTTGTCTATGTACACGTTCCTCATGAGCACAATTAAGTGTTCTTTGCAATATTATCCATACATGTTATGATCCACACAGTTGAATGCCTTTGCATAGTCAATAAAACACAGGGAAACATCTTCCTGGTATTCTTTGCTTTCAGCCAAAATCCATCTGACATCAGTAATGATATTCCTCATTCCATGTCCTCTTCTGAATCTGGCAGTTTCCTGTCAATATATTGCTGCAACCTTTTTTGAATGATCTTCAGCAAAATTTTATTTGCATGTGATAATGATATTGTTCAATAATTTCCTCATTATGTTGGATCATCTTTCTTTTGAATGGGCACAAATATGGGTCTCTTCCAGTCGGTTGGTGTGTAGTAATTATGTTTGTATGTCAACTTGGCTGGGCCTGGTTGAATGGCTGGGCAGCTGGTAGTAGTTATTCCCCATGATGAGACTGGCAATCAGCTCCATTGTGGGAGCTACCACAAGCAGCTGAGTAGCTGCCTTTGGGTATGTGATCTGCTTCCTGTATATAAGGAGAAGCTTTGAGAATGGTCTCTAGCCTATGGCACATTTGGACCCTGCATGTACTGGTGTCGTTGCTTAGCAGCCTGCCACGCTCTGCCGACCTTGGGACATACAATGGCTTAAGTTAATGGCCTGCCGTGTAGTTTGGTAACATTGGGACTGTGCCTTTTTACTTGTCAACCTCAGAGTTTCTCAGCCTCAGCAGCCTGCAGCTGTCTGAGTGAAGAAATGCCTCTAGTTCCAGTGGGCCGGGAGCAGGAGGCAGAGTTGGACCCCAAGGTTGAGGGGCTTTCACCCAGCCCCTAGAGCCTGGCACTTTGAACTTGGACTTAAAACCTCCAAATTGTAAGAATAAACTCCTGTGTGTTAAAGCCATCCCATTTGTGGCATATTCTTGTCAGAGTGGCACTAGGTAACCAGAACAGATGGCCAGGTCTTCCAAATTTCTTGGCATAAATGAGTGAGGACCTCTAGTACTATATCGGTTTGTTGAAACATCTTAGTGGGTAATTCCTGGAGACTTGTTTTTCACCAATGCCTTGAGTGCAGCTTGGATTTCTTCCCTCGAAACTATTGGTTCTTGATCATCTGCTACCTCCTGAAATGGCTGAACATCAACCAAGTCTTTTTGGTACAGTGACTCTGTATATTCCTTCTATATTCTTTTGATGCTTCTGGCATTGTTCAATATTTTGCCCAGAGAATCTTTTAGTTTTCCAACTCGAGGCTTGAATTTTTTCTTCAGTTCTTCCAGTTTGAGAAATGATGAACATGTTCTTCTCTCTTGATTTTCTAACTCCAGGTCTTTGCACAGTCCTACAAAATGACAGATAAGTGGTGGTAATGCTATGTAAGTACTATTATAAAGTATAGCTGGAATGCTCCTTAGAAGCAAGAATGTCTAGACTTCGTCTCTCCTATTTTTGCCATGTTGGTAGAAGGGACCAATACCCGGAAGATATTAGGCTTGGTAAAGTAGAGGGTCAGCGAGAAAGGGGAAGATCTTCATAAAGATGGATTGATATACTGGCTGTGAAGATGGGCTCAAGTATGGCAATGTTTCTGAGGATAGCACAGGACCAGGTAGTGTTTCATTCTCTTGTACATGTGAGTCGGAGCTGACTTCATGGCACCTAAGAACAAAATACAGCATTCAGCTTGTGCCAGTTATTGTTATAAATGCTTTACAAAGATCAGCTTATTTAGTCCTGACAAAAACCCTTTGAAGTAAATACTACAATCATCCCTAGCTTACAGATGAGGAAACTGAGGCACAGATAGGTGAAGTAAATGGTAGAGCCAGATTCTAGCCAAGGCAATCTGGCTCCAGAGTCCAAAGCATTGTTTTGGGGATATGTACTACATCCTTACCTTGAGATCATAGAAGTTATCAATGAGAGTTATGAATCTGCGAGCTTGTGTCCTCTTTGCCAGGGTAAATTGTGGAATGTTTCGTAAAAATACTGTATCAAAATTCCTTGATAGTTCCAAATAGTCACTGGCTCCAAGTGGCTGTAATGAAGATGAAATAAATCATAGAAAATGAAAACCAACCAACTGTGGGTTGCCCTTGGATTAGTTTAATTTAAAAATGTCTCTCTTGTCATGGAGGGATCTGGGTGGTAGTTTTGAGGTCATGCGATCAAGTAGGACAGTGTTTTCAGAGCAGGCTAATTGTTTTCCTCAAAAGGCACTGATAGCATGCATTGTATGGCCTTATTAGTGACATAAAAAAGAAAAGCAAACAAGAAGACAAGAGAGTGGCAGGGAGTGGAAGAGTATCCCTGGCCATGACCTCAGTCAGGACCTTATAGGTTGCTGTCTTAAATCCAGTCTGATCTTTTTATTTCTATGACACTACTTAGACTCGATTTAAATATGTCCTAACAAATTCTTCCCATGACTCAACTGCAAATTCTAACTATCATTGAATAGAACCATTTCCTAATGGCATGCTGAATATTATAGCACAATTTTGAACAGAAGCCTATGCTTCAGTAAGAAAACGACCAGACAGTATGTTTTGTTTAATTAGAGGTGTGATTATTGTGCACAGCAGATTGCTTAACATGGCTCTTCTAGCCACGGTCTTTGTGATCCCCACTATGTGACTAACTAGGCGGGTGGTGCAAAAGGGAGGGGCCTGTGGCCCAGCAAGGGGACTGGATCGCTTGTTAATAACAATAATGTTATTATTAATGATGTAAAAAAGGTACATGGCACCTTTGTGTGCGTGGAACTGTGCAAATAAGATGTATGGAACCCTAACGCGGGGATTGGTCAGTTTTGCCATTCTGCTAGGCTTAAGATGAGCCATCCCATAGGCAGAAAGTGGGGATCTCATTGCCATCAAGAGAGACGAGCCAGGAGTGGAGCACATCCTTGGGCCTGAGCTCCCTGTGCTGAGACAGCAGAGAGATGGCAACAGAGAAACCACAGCAGTAGAGGCAGCAGAATCAAGAGACCAGCATGAGAGAGAGTGGTGGACTTCCTGGCCCACGGAGCAAGGAAGCTGAGTGCCTTCAGGCAGAAGGCTTGCTGATGAAGTGGGGTGCCTCTTTGGTCACCTATTTGCAAAGCTAAAAGAGTTTTGCAAGACTGGCCCAAGCAGGGCAGACACCAAGGCCAGAGAGAAGCATGACTGCAACACAGCTGAGAAGAAGCTCTCCTGACAGAACTTTATCCTGAGTGGTTTTCTGATCCTGAATTGTAACCTGTTATTTCCCTAATAAACCACATTGTCATGAGCATTACCTGTGAGTTTCATGTGGCCACTGCCAAGAATTACCAAATCCAGCAGAGAAGTAGAGAAGTACAGTGGGAGGGGGAGTTGGTGTCAGAGCTGGCAAAAAAGTTGGAGAGTGGCAGCATGTCTGACCTCATAGGAATCAGCCTTGGGCTGCTGATGTCGATGTTGATTCTCTCCCCACTTGTAAAGGTGGAGGAGGTCAGACACTGCCTCTGTGCCCTTTTTCCAATTATTGAGGAGCAATGTAGTAACCATGGCTAACATCTGTGAGAAATACCAGAGGTGTTTTTTTATCACCAAAAGTAGGCTAAGACTTCAGGCATAACTTGGAGCAGCATGCTGCTTCTGGGTGATGGGAAGGGTTACAGGATTGGAGGTCCACAAAATGATTCCCAAAAATGCCACCTACAGATATGAAGCTCTAGTTCCTGAAACATGAATTTAACTCATGAGGATTCTAACAGCCATCTGCAAACACATTATTTTGAGTTAATATTCCCAGAAAATGTTACTTCTGCACATCTTAAGTTGTGTGTGCATGACTGTATTCTGTCAGCAGCAAACGATGGGCAGAGGTTGGAGTTCTTTCTGGGCCCCACTGGAGTTGAGAGAACACCCGAGACCAAGCAGCCCAGGAGCTGTTGTGAAGTCCTGAGAGCTCCCACAGATCACCACAACCAATTCCTAGGACACAGGTGGCTAAGCCTCCGCAATTTCTGGCAGAATCCATCAATACCCCTCCACAGTTCAGAAATGTCTCCCTCACTTGAGGACTCATTTGCATTAAAACCACTTCTTTCAGGAATGCAGATATTGCTGTGTTCCTGGGAAGATTAGGGAATTGGGCGTAGGGGAGGACTTATTCTCACCTTATTGGCCATTCATGTCAGCCTACCACTATCTAACACGCAGCTGAAATCAATTACACTCAGGAGTGCAGAATTGTGGAGAGTTGAGCTCTGGAGAAATAGTTTTCTCAAGAGAGATCAGTTCTAAGAAGAATGTAGCAGTTATGGGCCCTTGGGAAAAACAGGCACAGAACCAGCGAGAAAATGCACAAAGATCGACCTGACTTCCTTTGGAAACCTGCTTAGAGATGTCCCTTCCTCCACTTCCTCTCACAACCATTTAACAAATGCCAGGGGAGAAGGAGATGGACCTTGCCTTTCCCATCTCCTTCCTGGTGGAGAGCCTCTACCTCCTATGCAGTGTCTGACCTTCACTGAGACTCTTCCATTCACCTCAGCCATGTAGAGGTTAGAGCGTGTGTTTTCATTGAGTTTAATCCTGAAACATTTACAAAGGAACCCTGCGTCAAGCCCAAGATGTACCAGGAGTGCTGTATAACAGAGTACCTAGAAGTGAAGGCTCTGACTGCCTGGGTTTGAATCCTCAATTTGTTAACTGAGAGCCCAGTTAATTTGTTAACTGGGGCCTTTCACAGATTAGAAGTCCCTGGGTGGTGCAAACTGTTAACACACTCAGCAGCTAACCAAACGCTTAAAGGTTAGAGAAAACCCAGAGGTACCTCGGATGAAAGGCCTGGCATCTACCTCCAAAAACCAGTACTGGAAACCCTAAGAAGAGCAGTTCTATTCTGACACATACAGAGTTGCCATGAGTTGGAGTCAGCTCCATAGCAACTGGTTTGCTTTGGCATGTTAACAAACCTTTCTGTTCCATAGTTTCCCATCTGTAAAATAGGACTTTGATTCCTATCTCACATGATTCTGAAGATTAAATAAAATAATACATGTAAAGCATTTAGCACAGTGCCTGGGGCACACATTAATTACCACTCAAATCATATTGGCTGGTCTTATAATTAGTTTGAATTTAAATAACTGGGCTCAATACAGATGAGTTGAGGATGTAAAGATGTGTCATTCTCATTACAAAACATGTTGTTGAGTTGATTGCGACTCAAAGCACCCCTACAGGATAAAGTAGAACTGCCTCTGGTAGTGTAGTGCCTAAGGCACTTGACTGCTAATCAGAAGGCTGGCAGTTTAAACCCACCAGCCACTCCTCAGAAGGATGATGGGGCAATCTACTTCCGTAGTGATACTGCCTCGGAAACCCAAGGAGGCGTCGCTATGAGTCGGGGCCGACTTGATGGCACACAGCAGCAGCAGCAGCCCCATAGGGTTTCTCGGGGTGTAATCTTTTGTGGAAGCAGATGCCACATCTTTCTCTTGCAGAGCGGCTGGTGGGTTGGAACTACTGAGCTTTCAGTTAGCAACCAAGAGCTTAACCACTTTGCTACCAGGGCTCCTTTCATTTTCACCAGGACCGGTTAATTTTGTTCTGCCACCAACTTCATCCAAAAATTCTAAATCAGCTTTTATCCATTTGCCTGTCCTTGGATTCAGAGCTGAGACGAGAGGAGACTGTGGAGGATTCAGTACAAATCTCTTACCAGCCCTGCACTCACCAGGTAATGAAAACAATTCCCAAAAGGAAGAAAGGGGAAGGCAAGAGATAGTGCTTTTATGGCAAATGGACAATTGACAATTCACACGAGAAGACTATTGTGCTCTGAGGGTGATACACGCTACCTTCTGAAAACAAAATTTAGCATCTCATTTTGTAAACAGGAAAGTATTTGTAAAAATAATAAGGCCTCATTTTAGGTATGTAGTTATGTATAATTAAGCTCACTCTTTATGCATGGATGTGATTTCTAGCAGTGTAACTACATGCCCAAGGAAAATCATTATCAGAAGTGCACTGAAGTGCCTAAGATAACTGAAAATCAGAATTTTGCCCACTCAGCTATTTTACAAATTATATACTTTTGTCTGTAGGTTCTGCATTTGCCATTATATTAGCAAATATCCTTTCTCCCATATTCCTAAAACAAGTATGTGCTTGTTCATGTAAAGAAAACAAAGCTTAATACAACTGTCTATCTTCTTTGAAAAAAATAATGGTCATTAAAACAAGGAGAGGTTATTAGTTGCCAAAGAAATTTCAATTTAGGCCATGGAGATAGAGCAATATTGTTGTTAGGTGCCACTGAGTCAGTTCCGACTTATAATAACCCTCTGTACAACAGAAGGAAAGACTGCCCGGTCCTGCACCGGCCTCACGGTCATTGCTATGTTTGGTCCCATTGCTGCAGTCACTGTGCCAATCTACCTCATTGAGGGGCTTTTTCTTTTTGCTGACCCCCTACTTTACCAAGCATGGTGTCCTTTCTCTGGGGACTGGTCCTTCCTGATAACATGTCCAAAGTACAGAAGCCGTCCTCGCTCCCAAGCAGCAATGCTACTTTGTTTAAAAACATTAGAAGAATGGTGTGTATTAACCAAAGAAGGGAATTCTTCCCTATAGAAATCAACTCCAATGAGATTAATTCAAAATATGAGGTTTGGGGTTTCTGTTTAGTAAATATTAAAGAGTGTATTTTCTTATCTGGCTTTGATGTTGAAGTATTCAAGATGTAACACTCAACTTTCAGGACGGCATTTGGTAAGATAGGAGAGAGCCATATTAACAGAGAGAGAGAGAAACAGAAGGATGGAACAGAACGGCATGATTCCCAAAGAGTTCACATTCAACTTGGGAAAGAATTGGTACACTCGGTCAAGCACACACGTATTTGGTACTCTGTGTTATTTCATTTCTCATTCAACAACTATTGAGCACCAGCAATTTGATCAAGTGCTCATAATGTGCCAGACACTGTGTAACAGGCTGAAATTCAGAAGTGAACAAGATGGTCATAGTTCCTGCTTTTGTAAAACTTACATTCTAGTTCGGGGTAAGGAAGAAGGCAGAACAAGAAAGTAAACCGATGAAAGTGATAATTACAGATGATGAGAGGAAGCTCGGGCAATCTACTTCCGTAGTGATACCGCCTTGGAAAGCCAAAGAGGAGTTGCTATGAGTCAGGGCCAAATAACAACAATGAGAAGAACCAGCCCTAATAACCCCTGCAACGTAACTAGTAGGGAAAGGACTAGGAGTGATTCTAGTCGCAGTGTTGAAGAAACTCCTCTTTGAGGAGGTGACATCTGAGCTGATACCTGAAGGATAACAAGAAGGAAGATGTTTTGGGAATTTATTTTGAACAAGAGCCACATGCAAAGACTGGACTCCCCAAGGTCCTAGGTCATCCTGTTGTGTCGGTGTTGCTGTTCATTTTTCTGTGCCCCATGCCACGGCCTACGAGAGCACCACAACATGGCCTACGAGACCACCACAAACAACTGGAAGCCTGTGATTCTGTGCTAGCACTTTCTCCTGCTAGTGTGTTATTATCTCTGTGTTCCTTTTGATGGACACCATAGAGATTCAGAGTAAATTTAGCCCCAAAGTCTTGTCCCATGAAGGATCACTGCTGAAGACCTGCTGGCCTGTCCCAGCCTGCTTATTTCCATTATCACAGCACCCCTTCACAATCATCTCCTTTGGTCAGGAGAAATATCTAAAAGGATAATTCATTTATCTATTTTTAATAGACTAAGTTTTAGAGCAGGTTTACAGAAAAACTATGCAGAAAGTACATAGCACACAGCTACTCCTAGCACACAGCTTCTCTTATTATTAATAGCTTGCATTAGTGTGGTACATTAGTTACAGCTGATAAACCAATGTTGACACATTGTTATTAACTAAAATCCACAGTTCACATCAGGGTTCACCCTTTGTGTTACACACTTCTATAGGTTTTGACAAATGACTAATGTCATGTAGAATACGTTAAAAAAAAAAGTAAATACACCTTTTAATTATGAAAGTAAAAAATAATTCAGTATCACAACCCCACTGTTCTAATATAACAATTATTATCTTTTTGTTGTATTTTCCTTCTAATATTTTTTCTAGCTATATGTTTTATATAATCTTAATTTTCAAAAAATTTTAATCTTCTTTTCCAGAAAGTGTCCTGCTTTTTCTCTATTATTATGTAGTTGTCACAACTGTCATTTTAAATCATATTAATAAAGCATAATTTGTCTATTTTTCTATTATTGAATATTTATATAACTTCCAAGTTTTTGTTATTGTATAACTCAGTTCAATTCAACATCTTTGCACACAAGGTTTTTCCCATGTTTTGAATTTTCCCTTTAGACAGATGTGCCACTCTGGGTATAAATATTTTTATGGTTCTCTTTCTCAACTGCCAAGTGGTTGTATGAATTTATAATGCTCCTAGTAATGTATGAGACACTTTCCAGTACTGAGTGGAGACAAATTCCATAAACATATTTCAAATGTGCCTTAACACAGCCCAACACATCCCAAAGTGCTCACTAAATATTAAATGATTAGGATGATACTTGGTAAGAAATGATTGTGGCTAGGGTCTTACAAGCTTGTGAGTGTCCATGTAAGGTGCAACATTTAGTCTCTCCATGTCTGGAGCAAAGAAGAGGGAAGGAGATTAAATACTCAAGGAAACAATTACTCCAAGGACTAATGGACCATGACAACCACTGCCTCCACTAGCCTGAGACCAGAAGAACTAGATGGTAGCTGGCTACCACTACTAACTGCTGTGATTGGGATCACAACAGAAAGTCCTGGAGAGAGTGGGAAAAAAACATAGAACAAAATTCAAAATCATAAAAAAGATCAGACTTATTGGTCTGATAGACACTGGTGGGACCCCCTGAGACTATGGTCCTTAGACTTCTTCAAACCCAGAACTGACCCCACCCCTGCAGATCACTTTTCAGCCAAACAACAGACCTAGAAAGTGAACAATAGCAATCAACCACATGAGACCAAAAGGCAGAATTTGCCCAAAAACATAGTTCAGAAGGAAGTAAGGAACAGGAAAGAAGGATAAATGGAAAAGAGGAACCCAGGGAGGAAGTGGGGAGACTGCTATTACATTGAGGGGATTGTAGCTAATGTCAAGAAATAAAATGTGTATACATTGTTGAATGAGAAACCAATGTGCTCTGTCAACTTTCACCCAAACCACAATAAAATGTTTAAAAAAAAAAAAAAAAAAAACTATTCAGGCAGACAAGCCACACAAACCTTCCCCAACAAAGAAAAGATAAACCAGTTGACAGAGATACAGAAGATAATCCTGGAGCCCTGAGCTTCGAAATACAGTACATAGAAGTGGATGAGGCACCAACCACTGGAAAAACTGGAACAAAAACAGTGAGTACAGAGACAGTTGGAGCAGTGGACTGTCAGCTACTCTGATGGGACCAATAGGCTAAATATTTCCAAGTGCTGTTGGGACCTGAGAATTGACCTAAAGATCAGCCCTGGTTGCCAAGGGCTTCAGGGACGACTGCACTCGTGGCTTATGACTAGGAAGGGAAACAGCAAGGAGGGAGACAACCTGAGCTGTTGACTTTCTGCTGTCCAGAGGGCGCAGCCATTTTGCTTGTTTATATGCAGTAGCCATTTTGAATGTTTACAAGTGGTGGCCATTTTGGATATTTAAAGTGACCAAGGGCACAGCCATTTTGAATCTTTACAAGTGGCAGCCATTTTGGATTTTAAAGTGACAGCATTCTTATTCAGATTCCAGGGATCTAAGGATAGGCTCTGTTTGCCAGGGATGGCAGGGACATATGAGAGGCTGACAATAGGAAAGGAGACAGGTGGTGAGTGTGTAAGTGCTGTGAACTAGTGAATAGAGGAGCAAAGCACAGTACCCTGCTTGCATAGATAACATACAAACAAATCGAAGAAAATGAAACTTTTAGGCAAGGCACTCCAACGTACAATCACCAATTAAATATAAACATAAAAACGCCACAATGCCTCGGAGACAACAGAGCATCACGGTCCAGACAAAGAAGCAAGATAAAGCAGGAAAAACAAGGCACCAGGATACAGACCCAAAATACATACCTGAGGAAGATGCAGCATTGGAACTTCCTGATAAGGAATTCAAAAGATTTAGGTATCTTTAACAAATTGAAAAGCAGATCGAGGAAAACACAGAGAAAACCCTACAATAATTTCAAAAAACAATACAAGACCAAAATGACAAAATAAATGAAAAATTGGAAATCATTCAAAATCTACAAACAGAAATCCAGAAGATTAATACTAAATTCTCAGAAATAGATAAGACACTGAATAGGCAAAGGAGTTGAACTGAATCAATGGAAGAAAGAATTTGTGAGATTCAAGGCAAATACCTTAATACTTCTTTGGAAAGGGATCAATCAGAAAGAAAATCAAAACAAAATGAAGAAAGCCTAAGGTTCATGTGGGATACCATCAAAAGGAATAACTTACATGTCATCGGAATTCCAAAACAGGAAGAGACAAATAAAACCACAGAGAAAATTGTCAAAGATTTGTTGGAAGAGAATTTTCCTGGTATGATGAAAAATGAGAATATCCATTCAGGAAGTCCAACGAACCCCAAACAGGATAGACCCCAAAAGAAAATCACAAAGACATATCATCATCAAACTCACCAAAAACAAAGACAAAGAAATAATCCTGAAAGTAGCACAGAAAAAACAAAAAGCTACCTACAAGGGGCAACCGATAAGTCTAAGCTTGGATTTCTCAGCAGAAACAATGCAGGCAAGAAGACAATGGGATGGTATATATAAAACTCTGAAAGAGAAAAACTTCCAACCAAGAATTATGTACCCAGCAAAACTGTCCCTCAAATATGATGGTGAAATTAGGATATTTCCAGATAAGCAGAAATTAAGGGAATTTGTTAAAACCAGACCAACCTTATAAGAGAAGCTAAAGGGAGTCCTTTGGACAGAGACGCAACAATAGCCAACAACAACTGACGATTAACACACATGATGACATAACCCAGAAACCAACCCAACTATGGAAGTATCCAAAATAAATAAGCCTACAAGACTGTCAACAGGGAACCAGAGACATCATTTGACAAATGAGGACAACTACAAACCAAAAGGAGGGAAATAACTGTGTAGTTACAGAACTTCTAGATGGTAGGAAAGTCAAAACAGCTACAAGATAGAATGGACTGTTCTAAACTTGGGAAGAAAACTATAAATCACAGGGTAACCTCAAAGAAAAATGATAAACCTTCACATCAAAATAAAAAGACCAGCACAAATATTTAGTAAATACTAAAACAATAGCAACGAAGGAAGTGATAACACGATTCATAAACAAAACAAGCTCAGCATAGAACACTATATGGAACAAAGAAATCAACACCACAAAAAAGCACATAACAAAAATGACAGCAACAAATTCATATGTGCTGATAACTGATGCTATGCAGCACTAAAGAATAATGTAGAGTCTGTAAAATACCTCATAATGTGGATGAACTTGGAGGATATTATGCTGAGTGAAATAAGTCAATTACAGGACAAATATAGTACTAATTTCTTATTGTGGAGGGTCAAGGAAAGGTTTACATATGGAGGGAAACTTTCTTTGTTGGTTGCCAGGGGTGGAAGGGGAGGGGAGGAAACACTGAAAAAAAAAATTGCATTGACCCATGTCACTTTAGTTTTGTGTACTTCACTGTACATAAATTATATTTCAATAAAATACAGAATAAAATAAATGATTAGGATGAGTTCCTGGAACCCTTTTGTGAGGATGAAGACAGGATTCATGGTAATTTTTAAGAATGATTTTAGCATTTATTGAGTCATGCATAATTCTAAGAACTTTATAGACACTGCCTCTAATCTTTACAATTTCCTCTAGAAGGGAGACATTATTATTTTCATGTTATAGATAAGGAAATAACAATATGAACTTGGGAAATTAAATAGAGGTCAATCGAAGGCTACAAAGGTAATTGGATACAGAACTAATACGTGAATTGAATTCAAATTCTGTGCTTTTCTGAGAAGACAGAACTTTTGATTCTTCTGTTCTAGAAAAATAAAAGCAGAAAGGGGCCAATTTTCTTCAAGAGGCTTTAAAGGGCAAATAAATGTTTCTACTTCTCTCTTACTAATAAGACTTGGAGTTCCTTAAGTGCAGAGACTATTTCCTATTCATCACTGCATCTCTGAGTCTAGCACCATCCCAGTACACAGAATGTCCTTAACAGTTTATTTGAGAAGGGAAAGCATGTAGGTGTGTGTCCATATTCTAGCAGCAATCCTGGAATTTCTACATAGGAGATTGGGGTAGCAATCTGATTAGAAGGGAAGGCATGGGGAGGGACGTGTCTAGAGGTTATGTTTGCATAGGTAGTACACCTTAATTATTTCAGGTGTACATTTACTTGGGAAGGCTTTGAAGGGACTAATGTAGAGTGAAGCTCATCCAAGCTACCTGTATTGGTCAAGACAGATCCAGTCATTCTACAGTAAAAATAACTCTAAACTCCTAGCAGCTTAAACACCACTTTCTTGGTTCTCTAGTGCTGCTATAACAGAAATACCACAAATGGATGCCTTAACAAACGGATTTACTTTTGTTCAGTTTAGGAGGCTAGAAGTCTGAGTCCAAAGTGCCAGCTCTAGGGCCTGAATGAAGGACCCTCAACCTTGGGCTTCAGCTCCACCTCCTGTTCCAGGCCCACTTGAGCTGGAGGCTTTTTTTTGATACATGCAGCTGCTGGCTGCTGAGGCTGACAAACCCAAGATCAACACGTAAAATGGCACAGTCCCAAAATCAACAGGCACATGGCAGGCCATTGGTTCAATTCCAGAACAATCCCAAAACTGGCAGGGAACATGCCAGGCCACTGATACAAGTCCAGGAACTAGAGATGAAGACTCAGGCAGGCACAGGATCCAAAATATGCTTAAGAGCTAGAGACCTTCCTCAAAGCTTCTCCTTATATACTAGAAGCAGGCCAAAGGCAGCTAGTTAGCTGCTCACAGCAGACTCTACCATGGAGGTGATCCCAATCTCATCATGGTGCATAACTACATCCAGCTGCCCAGCCTCTCAAAACCACAGCACAATCAAGTTGACACGCAACCTTAACTACCTCAATCACTATTTTTCTCTCACATTACATATCAATTGTGGGTCAGTGAGGGCCTCCGTGCAGTTCGTCAGGGATCTAAGCTACAGAAGATCCCTCATATTGTAGGAACACCACTGGAACACAAGGTTCATTTTGGTCTACGTGGCCTCCCTGGCAGGGGAAGACAGCACAAGCAATTAAATATTTCAGCCTGGAAATGATGCATATCACTTCTGCTCCTAGTTTATTGGCCAGAACTAGTCTGATAGCTCTGCCTAACTGCAAGAGGGGAAGAAAATGCAATTCTCTCATGTGTCCAGAAGGAGAGCAGAACCACATATGGGAAGCACTCTACCACACCACCTCTTGGCACTACCATTGGCCCTCTCTCTGCTTCAGACTTTTCTAATTTCTTTCCAAATGCTAAAAGAAAGTTTCAAAGTCCAATATAGATCAGAATGAACTAGAAGAATAAATGACGACAAATAGGATATTCAGTCTAAAAGAACCTAGCCGTAAAAAAAGAAGGCTATTTGCCTCCTAGGAATAGAGACTAAAGGGCTGCATGATGTCCTAAATGCATACATCTCTCCAGGACCGAATCTCGAGACATTTCTTTAAAATCAATTTGTCTACACCAAAAGTGTCCTTTTGCCAAGAATATGTGTGCTCCCAAATATTTATACTTTAGAATATTAAATATATATTTTCATGATGAAATAATACAATTAAAGAACTCAGTTGTTGTTGTTAAGTGCCGTCGAGTCGTTTCCGACTCATAGCGACCCCATGCACAGCAGAACGAAACACTGCCCGATCCTGCGCCAGCCCCACAATCCCTGCTATACTTGAGCCCATCATCGCAGCCACCGTGTCAATCCATCTCGTTGAAGGCCTCCCCCTCTTTCGTCAACCCTCCACTCTACCAAGCATGACATCCTCCTCCAGGGAAGGACTTCAAGAACTCAGACTTCAAGTTAAAATAGCATCTAGTTGATAGTCCCTAAAATAGCTGCTCTCCATTTCTCACTAAAATATCTACAATAGTAAAGAAACTGATAAAAACTCTCAGCATCCCAGATTCCAGCTAACCTGAATGGAGCTATCCAGAAACCACTGATAGCCAACATGAGCTGGAGCAAAGCCATCCACTGAAAGAAGGAAAATCTTGCACCTGTTTTTGAACCAGTGATTCTCACTAGGGGACATCTGTGCCCCTGAGGAGACATTGGAAGCAACTGGGGACATGTTTTATTGTCTTGACTTGATGAGTGGGTGGGGTGAGGCTGCCACCGGCCTCTAATGAGTAGGGCCCAGTGATACTGCCAAACATCCGACAATGCACAACTTCCACAACAGAGAGTTATTTAGTTCCAAATGTCCACAGTGTGAGGTTCAGAGAGAAACCTCGCCCTGGACCAAGCTTACAGCACTGATGTTCTCACTACCTACCAGAGCTGACAGTGTATGTTTGATACCAGGATTTAGGGGCCCCATATATACTAAGCCTATCAGGCTGGAGTTACTCACTTTAACTAATAAGTAGGCATCCTTATCAATCTGAGATTTGGCTGCTATTACTAAGCAAGTGTTTACTATTTCCAGTTGTTCAGAGGTGACCGACAATAGTTTCTAACTTTTGATTCACCTTCTGGTAAATGAAGGAGCTCTGGTGACACAGTGGTTAAAGCATTCAGCTGCTAACCAAAAGGCTGGTGGTTTGAACCCACCAGCTGCTCTGCAGGAGAGTAAAGCAGTCTGCTTCTGCAAAGATTTATATCCTTGGAAGCCCTGTGAGTTAATTCTACTCACTATGAGTCAGAATCAACTCTATGGCAGTGTGTTTGGTTCTGGTGACTGAAGCTATCAAATTTGGTTCCTTCATTCATGTTGGTGTGAAACTAGAATTCATGTGTCTTATAGCCATCTGCAAATTTTCTGTGGGTCACTCAGGACTTTGCGGTCTCTAACTTCATCTGGTAGTTTGCTAGCCAGCCCTCATAGCCAAGCACCAGAATTGCCTAGATCAAAGGACATGTGTCAGAAGCTATGGCTCAGCCTGCGTTAACATGTTTGTTTGCACGCTGTCTTCATTTTAGCAGTTTTCTTCATGTTATCTCAGTGTATGCTGCCAGCGCTCCTTTTCTCCATAAATGTCAGATGATATCCAGTCCATCCATGTATATAAATATTGCCTTTGCTCCATTCTCTCTCTTCTTCTGGGACTCTAGATAGCTAGGTTAAGCTTCATTTTCCCCATGTCTTGTATCCTCTTATTGTCTACTTCTCCTTTTATTTCTCTTTGATTCCTTTCAGAAAGTTTTCTCTGACCTACATTTCAGTTTACTATGTTTCTCTTTAACTGTGTTGTAGCTGCTCTTAAACTCATCCACCGAGTTCTTTATTTTGGTTATTGCATGTTAAGGTTCTAGAATATCTATTGGTTCTTTTACAAATCTGATTATATATACACACATAGGAGCTCTGCTGGCATAGTGCCTAAAGCATTTGACTGCTAACCAGAAAGCTGGTGGTTCAAACCCACCAGCCGCTCCTCGGAAGGAAGGTTGGGCAATCTACTTCCGTAGTGATACCACCTCGGAAATTCAAGGATGAGTTGTTATGAGTCAGATCCGACTTGACAGCAGTGAGTTTGGTATATACATATATAAATATACATACATATACACACACACACACACAAACACATATATATATATGTATATTTACAGTGTCTAGATCCCTACTAAAATTTCCAAACTTTTTTCCTTAATCCCTTTGAACATAGTGAGCCTCACTATTTAAAATATGAACACATAATTCTAATATCCAGTGTTCCTAATTTTATTGTCTATTGTTTCTGATTATTCTCTTTCATAGTGTTTTAATTATCTTTGTGTGCAGGACTTTATCTTTGGAAAGAAAATACTTATAAAAAAATCCAAGTACAAGGCTTGAAGTTTTCTGACATATCCAGTTCAGACAACGTTTGGCTGAAATCCATGAGAGGGCTGGTTTACTTTGGGTTCACATTTATTCCTAGAGTTCAGTCCTTCAGGGCTCTACCCAAAGTGGGAGTCAGTTTATTAGGCCCCATCTTTAATTGACCCTAGTCTCTGACTTTTGTCCTGCTAACCCTCTGCTCAGCTCATTTTTAAAAGGAGATTGCTAATGTTCACCAACATCCATGTTTTCCTCTTCTTCCTGGGAATAAAGCTAGAATATATTTCGCAGCCCACTTTTAGCTGTAGCAGTTTGATCAAGTTCATATCAGCAGAATGTGAGACAAAGTGATATGTATGACTTCCAAGCCTGCTCAATAGAATGAGGTAAAAGCAATGATATTCCAGTTGGAAGCTTAGGTCTCAGGAGGTTTTCCATGCTTCTGCTCATTCTTCTGCAAAATCTAGGCTAGCTTTCTGGAGAACTTTAGGAGGGGAGTCAATTGTCCAAAGTGAGACCATCATAGGCCAGCCTACAGCCAGCAGACCTTCAAACAGACAAGAGAGCCTAACCAAGACCAGAAAAGCTGACTACAGATGCATAAGTGAGCTCAACAGAAATAACTAATTTCTCAGCTGACCTAAGACTAAAAAGCAATAACAAATGCTTATTATTTACAGCCACTAAATTTTGGGGTGATTTGCTATGCAGTAATAGCTAACTGATACACTACATCTGTCATGGAGAAATTTACTAAGAAAAGCACACATTTTAAAAGTCACAAAGTCTAGCACATATAGAAAAACATGATCTAGCTTTTATGTAAGAAAGTGCTTTTATATAATTGATCAGTATACATAAATACATATATTGTGATTTGTTTTATGTTCATTTATTTTTAAATTAACTTTGGAATTTTTATGGTATAGTATGAAATTTATTTTCAGAAATGAAACATAAGGTTTGCCGTATGCAGTAACTAGAAGGAAAGAAGTCAGAAAATTATGTGACAAAGACATAGACTCAACTGCATATAAACAGAAAGTTACAGGGAGAGAGGAAGTTAACGTGAAAAATGAATTGGGTGACACAAGGATTGATGCTACTAAAACTACAATTATAAGAGCATCTAATAAAAAAATAGGAGCTCTGGTAGCATAGTGGCTAAAGCACTTGACTGCTAACCAGAATGCTGGCGGTTCAAACCC
>NW_006921659.1:4738969-4739898 GCF_000298275.1 Orycteropus afer afer
TTCCACCCCTTGTCAACTTAGCATCTGTACAGATCTTCATTAGGTGCCATCTGTACAGCTCTCTCTTACTGGGTGGCTCCCATCCCCTAGTTCCTCTAAGTGGCAACCTCACCCCCTTGGCCTGGCGGCCCCCATTCCTCTCCCTCTTTGGCATGGCAGCCCTGCCCCCTCACTGTTGGGCAGCAGCTCTGGCTCCATCCCACTTTCCCAAATTCTGTTCTGGTTCCCTAATACTGCTCTGACAAGAATATACCACAAATGCGATGGCCCTAACAAACAGGAGTTTATTCTTACAATTTGGAGGCTTTAAGTCCAAGTTCAAAGTGCCAGGCTCTAGCGGCTGTGTGAAAGCCCCTCGACCTTGGGCTTCAGCTCTGCTTCTAGCCCAATGAAGCTAGAGGCATCTCTTCACTCAGGCAGCTACTGGCTGCCAAGGCTAGCAAGCCCAAGGTCGACAAATAAAATGGCACAGTCTCGATGTTACCAAATCACACAGCAGGCCATTAATTCAAGTCCATTGTAAGTCCCAAAGTTGGCAAAGCATGGTAGGCTACTGAACAACGACACAGCTACATGTAGGGTTCAAGTGTGCCATAAGCTAGAGACCATTCCCAAAGCTCCTTATATACAGGAAGCAGACCACATCCCAAAGGCAGCTACTCAGCTGCCTATGGTAGATCCCACCACAGAGCTGATTGCCAGTGTCATCATGGGGACTAACTACCACCAGCTGCCCAACCATTCAACCAGGCCCAGCCAAGTTGACACACAAACTGATCACAAGCCCTAAAAAAATAGTTGTAAACTTAACCCAGTCATTCTGCTTCTAGAAATCAATCTGAAAGAACTGATGAGAAATTCAACCATAGTTTATACACAAATGTTGTTGTTGTTGTTATATGCCGTCGAGTCGGCCCCGACTCATAGCG
>NW_006921659.1:4741325-4754039 GCF_000298275.1 Orycteropus afer afer
TTGGTTATCCATTCCTCAGTTGATGGACATCTAGGTTGTTTCCATGCACAAAGATATTTTTAATTACATAAACCAAAAAGCAATTTCAATATCTAACAATAATGGAATGGTTCAGTAAATTATGGCACATTGATGTAATGGTATAAGATGTAGCCAATTAATAATGTTTATAAAAAAATATTTTATTGTATGGAACAATGCTTGTAACAAAGAGCTAAGTGAAAAAAGTATAATGCAAAATTACAATTGTAGTAAGATATGTTCTACTCAAGATATATATGTAGAAAAAATGCTATAAGTAAATATATATAAAATGTTAACAACTGTTATCTCCAAATGACTTGAGTGATAGACCTATAGGTATATTTTATGATCTTCTTTATTTTTTTAGATTTTTTTGTATTTTTCCAAAGGATAAAGAAAGAAAGAAAATAGATTATAACACAAAATAGAATGATGGTACAGAGAAACAATTTCGAAGAGCTGTACTAATTCCCAACAAAATAAATCCAGTCGATTCTGACTCATATTGACCCTATACAACAGGGTAGAACTGTGCCATACAGTTTCCAAGGCTGTAATTTTTACAAAAGCAGACTGTCATCTAAATTGACTGGAAAATTTAGATCTTTAGAAAGAGATGATGAAGAAGCTCAATATCAAGTCAGAATGAGGCCAGGGGCCACATGTGGAACAGACCATCATTCACTCATATACAAGTTTAAGTTGAAGATGAAGAAAATAAAAACAAGAGCCAAAATATGACCTTGAGTATATCCAACCTGAATTTAGGGAACATCTCAAGAATAGATTTTTCTCCCATGGAATAAAGTATTAGTGGCCTTGTTGTTATTGTTGTTGTTGTTATGTGCTGTTGAGCCAGCCCCAACTCACAGCGACCCCTCCTTGGGTTACCAAGGCAGTATCATTACGGAAGCAGGTTGCCCATCCTTCCTTCCGAATTAGTGGCCTACACACTCTTTGTTTTTAGTTTTAGCCTACATATTTTAGTCCCCTTTATTTTTCCTAATACTGGCAACTGAACGTGTAAAATATTCAACATAAATGTAAATAGCTTAAAGAGCCATGATCCATTTCAATTCACAGTTGTCACCCTCATTCCACCATACAAGACTGAGTCCCAGCAGGGTAAGTACTATTTTAGTCACTTCAGTGTCTCTAGCACCTAGACTCAGGGATCAGAGTCCTGCATAATCCATGATTAGTGAATAAATGAATTTATAACCACCAAGTCTTCTTCAAAATCAATGATAAATACATGGCATTGTACCAAATTTAAATTCAAGAAGGACTTTGCAAAGTAGAGAAGAAACATTCCCCCTCTCTTTTGACTTAAAATACCACTATATTGCATGTAAATGATATTTATGGCAGGTGCATATATTTATGCTTTTGTTTTGCATCAGTTGATCCTCCCGTGTAAGCAAACCATGACATAAGACCCTTTCTGAAACCACAATTGATATTGTGAATTTGTGCATTGTGCTCTCTGAATAATTAAAGGATTGCTTTTGAGTACTTAACAGCACTTCAGTTGGTAGCATCCTTAAGTATGTTGTTCTAGCTAAAAATTCAAATAACATTATGTAATGCAGAACCTAATGAATTATCTAATGCCTGACCCCACCAACCAAAACCAAACCAAACTCACTGCCACCAAGTTGGATCTGACTCATAGAGACACCTCCTTGGGTTTATGAGGCAGTATCTCTACGGAAGTAGATTGCCCAACCTTCCTTCTGAGGAGTGGCTGGTGGGTTTGAACCACCATCCTTCTGGTAAGCAGTCAAGTGCCTTATGCCACCAGAGCTCCCTGCCAGACCCCAGCCATGGTATTTTCAATTGCCTCATATGCATCCAAAAGATGAACAATGAATAAGTAAGACCAAAGAAGAACTGATGCCTTTGAATTATGGTGTTGGCAAAAAATATTACATATGCCATGGACTGCCAGAAGAACAAATAAATCTGTCTTGGAAGAAGTACAGCCAGAATGCTCTTTAGAAGTGAGGATGACAAGACTTAGTCTCACATATTTTGGACATCCACCACACATCTTTCAGTTTGTCATATTATGGTGGCTTGCATGTTGCCGTGATGCTGGAAGCTATGCCATCAGTATTTCAAATACCATCAGGCTCACCTATGGTGGACAGGTATCAATGGAGCTTATAGACTAAGACAGACTAGGAAGAAAGACATGGCAAGGTCCACTTCCGGGAAAAGAAAACAAAAAAAAGACCACCGAAAACCTTATGAATAGCAGGGAAACACTGTCTTGTAAGTGATAGAAGATGAGCCCCTCAGGTTGAAGGGCACTCGAAATATGACTAAGGAAGAGCTGCCTCCTCAAAGTAGAGTTGATCTTAACAACATGGACACAGTAAACCTTTTGGGACCTTCATTTGCTGATGTGGCATAACTCAAATGAGAAGAAACAGCTGCAAACACCCATCAATAATTGAAATGTGGAATGTACAGAGTATGAATATAGGAAGATTAGAAGTTGTCAAAAATGAAATGAACACATAAAAATTTGTATCCTTAGCATTAGTGAGCTGAAATGGACTGGTATTGGCCATTTTGAATCAGACAGTCATATGGTCTATCATGCCGGGAGTGATAAATTGAAGAGGAATGGCATCACATTCATCGTCAAGAAGACCATTTCAAGATCTATCCTGAAGTACAAGGCTGTCAGTGAGAGGATAATATCCATATGCCTACAAGAAAGGCTGTTGTTGTTATGTGCCATTGAGTCTGACTCGACTCATAGCGACCCCTCCTTGGATTTCCGAGGTGATATCACTGTGGAAGTAGATTGCCCAACCTTCCTTCCGAGGAGTGGCTGGTGGGTTTGAACCACTAGCCTTCTGGTTAGCAGTCAAGTGCCTTAGGCACTACGCTACCAGAGCTCCTTAATACTATTATTCAAATTTACACACCAACCACTGAAGCCAAAGATGAAGAAACTGAAGATTTTTAACAACTTCTACTGTCTGAATTTGACAAAATATGCAAGAAGATGTATTGATAATTACTGATGATTGGAATGCAAATGGTGGAAACAAAGAAGCAGCATCAACAGTTGGAAAACATGGCCTTGGTGACAGAAATAACGACATGATAGAATTTGCAAATCCCAAAACTGGTTCACTACAAATACCTGTTTTTCAATAACATAAACAATGACTACACATGTGGACCTCAGCAGATAGAATACACAGGAATTAAATTGACTATATCTGTGGAAAGAGATGATGAAGAAGCTCAGTATCATCAAGTCAAAATGAGGCCAGGGGCCGAATGCGGAACAGACCATCATTCACTCATATACAAGTTTAAGTTGAAGATGAAGAAAATAAAAACAAGAGACAAAATATGACCTTGAGTATATCCCACCTGAATTTAGGGACCATCTCAAGAATAGATTTGACATATTGAGTACCAGTGACTGAATACCAGATGAGTTGTGGAATGGCATCAGGATATTATACATGAAAAAGCAAAAGATCATTAAAAAGACAGGAAAGGAAGAAAAGACCAAAATGGATGTCAGAAGGGACTCTGAAACTTGTTCTTTAACAGACAGCATCTAAAACAAATGGAAGAAATGATGAAGTAAAAGAGATTCATAGAAGATTTCAAAGGGAAGCTCAAGAAGATAAAGTATTATAATGAAATGTGCAAAGAACTTGAGTTAGAACATCAAAAGGGAAAAACACACTTGGCATTTCTCAAGCTGAAAGAACTGAACAAAAAATGGAAGCAACATCGAAGTTGCAACACTGAAGGATTCTATGGGCAAAATAGTGAACAATTCAGGAAGCATCAAAAGAAAATGGAAGGAATACACTGAGTCACTGTACCAAAAATAACTGGCTGACAGTCAACCACTTCATAAGGGAGTATTGTTGCTGTTGTTGTTTGCCGTCGAGCCAAACCCGACTCATAGCGACCCCTCCTTGGGTTTCCAAGGCAGTATCACTACAGAAGTAGGATTGCCCAACCTTCCTTCCGAGGAGTGGCTGGTGGGTTTGAACCGCCAGCCGTCTGGTTAGCAGGCAAGTGTCTTAGCCTTTATGCTACCAGAGCTCCCAAGGGAGTATATGATCAAGAATAAATGCTACTGAAGGAAGGAGTCCAAGGTGCCCTGAAGGAACTGGCCAAATATAAGGTTCCAGGAATTGTCAGAATACCCACTGAGATGTTTCAACAAATAGATGCACCTGTGGAGGCACTCACTTTTTATGCCAAGAAATTTGGAAGACCTGGCCAATCAACTGAAAGAGATCCATATTTATGCCCAATCCACAGAAAAGTGATCCAACAGAACATGGAAATTATCAATTAATATCATTAATATCATAAGCAAGTAAAATTTTGCTGAAGATCATTCAAAAATGATTGCAGCAATATATTGACAGGGAACTGCCAGAAATTCAAGCTGGATTCAGGAGAGGATGTGGTGTGAGGGATATCACTACTGATGTCAGATGGATCTTGGCTGAAAGCAAAGAATACCAGAATGATGTTTAGCTGTGTTTTATTAATGATGCAAAGGCATTTGACTATGAGGATCACAATTTATTATGGATAACATTATGAAGAATGGGAATTCCAGATCACTTACTTGTGCTCATAAGGAATCTGTACATAGATGAAGAGGCAGTTGTTCAAAGAAAACAAGGGGGCACTGCATGGTTTAAAATCAGGAAAGGTATGCATCGAGGCTGTATCCTTTCACCATACTTATTCAATCTCCACACTGAACAAAATAACCTAAGAAGCTGGACTATATAAAAAAGAACATGGCATCATGATTAGAGGAAGACTCATTAAGTGTAGTATGCAGATGACACAACCTTGCTTGCTGAAAGTGAAGAGAAGATCAAAGACTACAGACTTCAGAATGGATTATATCTCAACAAAAAGAAAACAAAAATCCTCATAACTAAATCAATAAGCAACATCATGATAAATGGAGAAAAGTTGTCAAGAATTTCATTTTACTTGGACCCACAATCAACATCCATGGAAGCAGAAGTCAAAAAATCAAATGACATATTACATTGTGCAAATCTGCTGCAACAGACCTTTTAAAAGTGTTTAAGAGCAAAAATGTCATTTTGAAGACTAAGGTATGCCTGACCCAAGCCATGGTATTTTTAATAGCCTCATATGCATGTGAGAGCTGGACAATGAATATGGAAGACCACAGATGAACTGATACATTTATTGTAGTGTTGGAGAAGAATGCTGAATATACCACGGACTTCTAGAAGAATGAACAAATCTGTTTTGGAGGAAGTACAACCAGAATGCTCATTGGAAACGAGAATAGCCAGACTTTGTCTTTCATACTGTGGTCATGTTGTCAGAGGGACCAATCCCTGAAGAAAGATATCATGCTTGGTAAAGTGGAGGGTCAGCATAAAAGGGGAAGATCCTCAACGAGATGGATTAATATAGTGGTTACAATGATAGGCTCAATCATAGCAATGATTGTGAGGATGACTCAGGACCAGGCAATGTTTTGTTGTGTAGGGCTGTTATGACTCAGAACTAACTCTACAGCACCTAACAACGTTTGGAACATGTTATTAGGAGGGACCAAACTTTGGAGAAGGACATCGTGCTTGGTAAAGTAGAGGATATTTGCAAAATAGAAAGACCCTTAAAGAGATGGATTGACACAGTGGCTGCAACAATGGGTTCAAAATGTGGCAATGCTTATGAAGACGGTGCAGGACCAGGGAGTGTTTTGTTTTCTTGGACACAGGGCTGCTATGAGTCGGAACCAATTCAACAGTACCTAACAACAATAACAACAACAATACAAATTCTTATGATACATAATGAAGACATTTTCCATCTTTCTACCTGAGCAATTAAAAAGTTTAGTAGTCTTTGATGTGGCTAGTTATCTGAATAATTTTCTAAATAGGAACAATTAAAATCCACTTATTTGATGGATTGTGCATTCTCAGCTATTGTTTCAAACTCTTTGTTTCTGTGGAAACCTGATGAAAACTTAAAGAACTTTAAATCTATAATGAGTTTGCAAAGAGCATTTGTTTTTCCTTAATTACCAAAAGTACACAGCTGGATTACAGGTAGTTTCTTTAACAAACTTTTGGGAATAAAGAGCTTGCTTGCTGTCTTCTCTCTCCCATGTGAGCAACAGTGCAGCTTACGCCCTTGCCACCAGGAGTGGGACTTTTCTCCTAGTCACACCAATACGAAATGCAGCAGCACACCACCAGCCTACCTTCTTCCCCGTAACAAGCGCTTGATCCACTTCAGGATATACGACTAAGTTGTCAGCTTGAGTTTCTTTTTTCTCTGCCTGCTTAGTGCTTCTTCTGCCATCATTATTTCAGCTCAAGTAGGATGATTATTATTCCAAGCTCTGTCTAGATTGTACAGCTCTAAGGGTTACTCTTTATCTGTATAGACTCCTGTAATAAATTCCTTGTAGTGATAGCCTGATAGCTCCTCATGACACAAGTGTGTGCAGCATCTTGCTTTGTTTACACAGAAATGACAATATCTCATATCTTAAAGAGAAGTATCTTTTAATGGGGGAAAAAATATGCTTGAATGGAATTAGAATGAATGGGTTCTTTTCAAAACAAACTAAAAAAAGTACTATATAAATTGATGTTAAAACAACTTATGTGTGCTGAATTAATAAAGATAATAATTTAGAAAAACAGAGCACTGAAATGTGTGTGTTTGCAGAGTAAATAATTTCCCAGGATTGGTTATATGGCACCTCAATATGAAAAATCTCATTAATAAGAAATCCACAGCACTCAGCTGAGAATATCTCAAAATTCCATAAAATACTACTAACTCTTACACCTTCTACTTTAGAAGGTGTGTTTTGTTTTGTGTTAGTGTTTAGGACAGTTTTCTTATTACTTGACTGATAAAGTCTCGATAGCAGGTGGCTAGTTCTACTGAAATCTGCCAAATTCGCTGAACTCTATACCCTCTTTATAGTCCAATAATAATGGTTAATATAGTGCTCCTTTGGGGCAGGTGTCATATATTTATTTTAATAATTTTTAGGAACAATTACTTAAAAAATATTAAGAGGGCAAACCAGAGACAAAAGTGCCCCTTCCTCACCTCCACCGAGCTATTCTTAAAGTTGACCTTGTGTACGTAGTAGAGAGATATCCAAAATTCTGTTGTTGTTGTTGTTGTTATGTGCCGTCGAGTCAGACCCGACTCATAGCGACCCCTCCTTGGGTTTCCAAGGCAGTATCACTACGGAAGTAGATTGCCCCATCTTCCTTCCAAGGAGTGGCTGGTGGGTTTGAACCGCCAGCCTTCTGGTTAGCAGTCAAGTGCCTTAGCCACTACGCTACTAGAGCTCCCCTATCCAAAATTCTAGAGAGGCCTAATTCAAGAGACTCTGGAACCAACAACTTCTTCAAATTACAAGCCACACCTAATCAGTTCTACTGAGTGCTCACCCTGTGAATAGCACTGCACTGGGCTTGTTCCTGGGACTGTGTTCAGTTCATTTGGAGTGGGGGTGGAGAACCTTTACAATTGGCATGAAAACATTTGACTTACAGCCTGCAGCATAAGGAACCAAAATGGAATATGTGGAGATAGGTTACAAACACAGTGTTATAAAAATCTTGTTCTACAACCTACATTGGGGAGTAGAGACTGGAAGCTTTCAAGCAGCCATCTAAGATGCAGCTAATGGTCTCCTATGGTCAGAAGCAAAGAAGAGTGCGGGAAAAAAAAAAAAAAAAAAGGACATTTGGAAGCAATTAGTCCCAGGAGATGATGGACCTTGCGATCAGAAGAACTAGATGGTGCCCGGCTACCAATGCCAACCACTTGGGAAAGGATCAAAACTGGAGATCCTGGATAGAGTGGGAGGGAAAATGTAGAACAAAATCCAAAACCACAATAATGACCAGAATTACTGGTCAGATGGAGTCTGGTGCAACCCCCAATACTATGGCACTGGGATACGCCTCAGGCCTGGAATAAAACTCACTCCCAGGAGCTGGCTCCCAGACCAACAGGAAACAAGATGTACACACAGACCACTCAACCCAGGGTGACACACCCACATACTCTATGGATATGCATCCCTTGGAGCAATCGACCATGGGGCACCAGAGGGGCAACATTCCCACGAGAAAATGCAGGACACACAGGAGTGCATAACTATGAGGAGCATGGGGGATGGGTGGTTACTGGGCAGGGAGGGAAGGAGACTGGGTTAGGGTTGGGGATGGTTATTAGGGAGTGAAACCAAATGTACACGAAATGTTGAATGTAAAACAAACTCTGCTCTGTAAACTTGCACCTAAAGCACAATTAAAAAAAAAACAAAAACCCACAATGTTAGAGGAATACAAAGCAGAAAATCACCATTAGTATCATCATTATTATTAATAAATATCACTGAATGAAAGCATCAACACAACTCAGAAGCAACACATAAAAACCATAAAAGAATCTCCATAAGACAGTAAAAATTAATGGAATGGGTTATACTAGCCACCTAGAATTGAGTAAACCAAACTATAATTTGTTAAACCACTAGCTGGCATCTGATTAGGACGGAGTGTAGAGTGTCAAATTGCTTAACAGACATCAAAATTTGGGAGAACTTGGGAGTTGCCCCTTAGGGAAGTAGGTTCAACCATGCCAGGAGAGTGAACAGTGAATGCATTTGAGAAGCTCAGAGCCCACCATTCAGAAAGGCCCTCAATTACTTCTAAAGTCAGAAAGCCCTGTGTCTAAGTACTTTATTCAGCTTAAGTTTTCAGTGTAACTGCGGTGGGAGGGATAGTGAGAAAGCAGTCTAGAATTGAGGAAAAGCAGGGCTGCTGCTTTGGTTGGTGAAGCTGGGAGAAAGGGGCTTTCCAAGCTCCCTCACACACTTTGGCGAACCAGTCCCAGACTCTCCCCTCATGAGGTTATTCGGCCTGACTAGACTCGCCTACTAGTTCTCTGGTATTTTAAACCGCTCATTACCTTAAATTTATGAATTAAAGTAACGAAAGGTTTAAGATCTGGATTTTATAAGAAGCCATGGGAACACTTTGAATTACTAGGTTTTGTTTCTCATGATTCCCTTGCTAATTTTTTTTTAAATTTTAGGCCAATCCTAAACAAACCAAAGGAGCTCTGATAGCGTAGTGCCTAAGGCACTTGACTGCTAACCAGCAGGCTGGCGGTTCAAACCCACCAGCCACTCCTCGGAAGGAAGGTTAGGCAATCTACTTCCATAGTGATACTGCCTCAGAAACCCAAGGAGGGGTTGCTATGAGTCAGGTCGACCTGACAGTACATAACAAAGCAAACCAAGATCTAGAAAAACGAAAGCATAAGTGAACCGAATAGTTAATTACACTTCACATTTAGCCTAATAAAAGAACTGATGCTCTCCATATCTAGGAACAGATAGTATGGTATTTTTCAAAAATATGTCTTATGCCTATGTATATGTGTGTATAATTATTTAATTGGCTTGTTTAATACTTTTAAAGGAACTTTTAATTGGAATGTATTTAGTTTAATATGACCCTCTACTGCTAACAATGTATACCAAATCCACTGCCTTAGAGCAGATTCTGACATATAGTGACCCCCATGGGTTTCCAAAGCAGTAAATCTTTACAGAAGTAGATTGCCTCAGCTTCCGTCTGTAGAGCAACTGGTGGGTTTGAACTGCCAGCTTTCTGGTTAGCAGTCAAATGCCTTAGGCATTGTACCACCGTAGCTCCTTTAATCATGTATAATAACTGTTTAAAATACTAAAGAATAAGGAATATTTATTATAGCTACAAAGCTACTTTTTCAAAATTAATGATTTGGATACCAGCAATCCAGCAGACCCTGAAAAAATAAAGGCAGAGTGAAGAAAATAACTATTGCTAAACTTACTACACAAATTCATTTATTAAAATAATGCTATAACCAAACAAAACCTATTGCTTTTGAGTCGATTCTGACTCATAGTGACCCTATGGGACAGGGTAGATCTGCCCCTAGAGCTTCCAAGGCTGTAATCTTTATGGAAGCAGACTGCCATGTCTTTTTCCCATGCTGGGTTCAAACCACTGACCTACTGCTTAGCAGTCAAGCGCTTCAACACTGCACCACCAGGGCTCTTCAAAGTTGTAACAACCTCCTCCTAATTTGCCACTGGGAAAGGGAGGGTTTTTTTTTTTTTTTTTTAAGCTAGTTCAAAACAAATGGAAATTAAACATTATTATTGTCTTGGACATAACACTATATAACACCTGATTGTATAGGCTACAGAAGATAATAAATATATGTGGTCACAGCTGAGATTTTTATCCCTTTTGTTTCCTGTATTTGAATAATAATTTTTAAAAAGAATGTTTACAACAATGATGTAGTAATTAGTAACAACATTATTTTATCAAAATCATTGAACCCAGTACCTGAAGACTAACACTTGTCATTAACATAATCCAGCCATTTTTAGCATCCCTCCAGTAGAGGGCAGTATTTGCTATATCTCCATGGGAGGAAAGACGGGTATTATAAATTAGTCTGGCTTTTGAGATCTATACAGAAGAAATTTGAAAGACTATTCACATGGTCCAAGGTCAGGTTCTACACCCTTTTATACTGGTCTTTCATGTGCATGTGAAATCAAAGGACAATCAATGCTAACTTTTTCTTTAGATATTAGAGAGAAGCATGAAAAGTGACAACTAGGACACTTTAATAGAAAAGAGAGAAAAGGTTTTGGAAGAGCAAAGAACTTATTTTAAATTTGAGAGTTATAACTTCTGAACATGTTAAAGTCTTATAAATGCTGAGGTTTTGTTGTTTTACATTTTGTTGCTGTTTTTGTTTGTTTTGCTTTTCTTTGTGTGCATCCACTGGGGAGAAACTGAATCCTCTCAGGCGAGGATATGTGAAAAGCCTAATCAGAATTAGAAATGAGTGGATATCAAACAGTTATTATTCTTCCTCCCACTCTTCTGCTTTCCAAATCATGGCAATACTCAGTGAAAAATGCTCATTCATATTCTAAAGATATTAAAAAGTGAATCTGAGCAAAGCTGAGTGCCCTCTGTGCTGCTTGTTATACAAAGGGCCAAATACTTCAAACTATGAACAAGACTAATAGAATTTTTCACTCCATCTTCTTGCCAGAAAATGCAACCTTGAATTATCTGTTCCCCAAATTTTATTTAAAAATGCAACATTCATGAAAGCCCTGAACAGCATGAATCTATCCAATATCTAAATACTTAAAACTGGTTTTCTGGATCAAGCCAGATAATAAAGAGAACAGCTTATTTGTAAATTTTTTTTTTTTTTTAGCATATATAGCACTAGTTCAATTGAACTGCATTTTGCCATTATGCTCCCAGCTTGCACATAAGAATCGCACGATCCAAACTTGTATCAGCAGCAGGAATAGTGCTAAGGCAACTGTCTGCTGGCATCATGCAGAAATACCTTTACATGAGGTCCAGTTGCCAGAAACATCTTCATTTCTTCTGAATAACTGATTTGCCTTTTAACCTTCTAACTTATTAAATATCTTTTTTCCCCTCTTGCTGACAGAAGGTTGAGAGTTATTTAATTGTTTGACTTTAAGAAGTTGGTAGGAGTTTATGACATGGATTTATTACTTACTTTTTCTGTCTTTCACATGAACTATTACTTATTTTCCCTATGCTACGATTTTTTAAAAATATTTATAAAATTAATATAATATCTATCATATTTGTATGTGTATGTGTATATACACATACATAAAATGCTTTTTGGTAGGATATAAATAAATACATGCTAAAATTATTCATTTTCTATTTCTTTTCAAAGTTTATGTAGCTACTGTAGTTTGCTTTTAAGTAGGAAGCAAAAGCTAATCAGAGAAATAAAATGCCACTAATAATTTCAGATAACAAACAGCAGAGCTTTGTTAAATTGTATTTAACAAGTACATACTTGGCATCCAACAGCTACTAAACGTTGAGGGCAGAGTATTCTTAGAGCAGGTGGGTTTTCAGTGAAGATGGAAATTGTCCAGAGTAGAGAAGTAGAAATCTATTTCATGAACATTGAATAGCATTTGGTATGAAGGAAAAAGTCACCCAAGAAAAACAAAGCATCCTTGGTTTTAGTACAGAAAGCATGTGGACAGTAAGGAAGAGATTAGGAAATATATTGCAAAGTCTATAGAAGTCCAGGGAGCTCTGGTAGCATAGTGGCTAAGGCACTTGACTGCTAACCAGAAAGCTGGCAGTTCAAACTCACCAGCCACTCCTCGGAAGGAAGATGGGGCAATCTACTTCCGCAGTGATACTTGCCTCGGAAATCCAAGGAGGGTCTCTTATGAGTTGGGTCCGGCTCAATGGCACATAACAACGACAATAAAGAAGTCCAGAATGACGTGGCTATTTAACTATTTGGATTTGTGTTAGGATATGATAGGGAGATTATGTAGGAAGTTCAGGAAAGAAGTCAACAATTCCAAAAGGTATAAAATATTATTTTTATATCCTCATGTAAATATATGTAATAATTTATAATTTACACATGTAAACCATTACATGTTTTCCCATTGCAAAAACGACAAAGAGGCCACATGTTCTGACCTCCTCTAACCCTACAAGGGGAAGACAGGATTACCAGCAGTAACCCAAGGCCTATTCCTGC
>NW_006921659.1:4754633-4759825 GCF_000298275.1 Orycteropus afer afer
AGAAAATCCCACCTTGGAGTTTACAAAGACTTATGGGTAGAAAAGCCACACTAAATAATTTACTACACTGCACCCATATATATTAAGGCTGACAATAAGATTAACAGTAGGAAATTATTAAGAGCTACAAAGTAACATCAAAATCCCTATATGTTACCAATCTAGTAAATTACTTCTGTTTCTATAAAAGTTTGCTTCTATTTTGACTTCGATTCAACTATACTGGCACATTGGCTGTTTGCTTCCCCTGACTCTCAAAACACATTTTCCAACCCCACCCCATAATCTCTTCCTTTTTTTCCTATGTCACTTCAGGTGATTAAATTGACTCCATTAGGCTCCAAACTAACACATTTCTATAAATGATTTCCAGATAAATTCAGATTAAGTCCCAGATTTCCAACTGCTGCCTTCTCCTACGTTTGACATTTGCATTAAGGGTCCTGCCATTACTTTGGTCATCCAAACCAAAAACCTCAGAGGCCGAGGTGGCTTCTCCTTGGCTCTGGTCCCCTTTACATCTAATCCCATAGATTTCTATCATTTTCATTTTGTTCTGTCCAGGTCTGATTACGATGTACCTAGGAACAATTTCCTTTGCATTTATCTGCTTGGAGTTTGTTGACCTTCTGGGATCTGTAAATTTACATGTTTTATTGAATTTGGAAATTTTTTAATTGTATGTTTTAAAATTTTTTTCTGCCCCATTCTCTCACTTCTTTCTTTCATTCTGAGACTCTAATGATGCACGTGTTAAATATTTATTTTTATAAAATACCTTACATCATAAGGTTCTGCTCATTGTTTTCCCCATCTTCTTCTCTCTGTTCTTCACACTGCAAAATTTCTGTCATCTATCTGCATGTTCACTGATTCTTCTGTCACTTGCAACCTGGTATTAAGTACAAATAGTAAATTTTGAAATACCTGTTTCTAGAATTTTTTAATTTTAGCTTTAGAAGTTCTATTTGGTTCTTTTTTTTTTGGTAGCATAGTGCCTAAGGCACTTGACTGCTAACCAGAAAGCTAGTGGTTCAAACCCACCAGCCACTCCTCAGAAGGAAGATGGGGCAATCTACTTCTGTAGTGATACTGCCTCGGAAACCCCAAGGAGGGGTCGCTATGAGTCGGGTCTGACTCGACGGCACATAACAACAACAACAAGATTTACTATAGTTCCATTAATTACTACCATATTTTCCTTTATATCCTTTTGAATACATGTAAAAGCTTATTTTAAACTCCTTGTATCTCATTCCAACATCTATGCCATCTCAGGGTCAGTCTCTATTAATTATCTTTTCTCTTGAAAATGGGTCATATTTTTCTGTTTCTGAAACATTTAGCAATTTGTGAATAATATATTGCGGAGGTTTGAGATTCTTTTATATTCTTCCAAACTATTTTGATTTTATGTTGTTGCTATTTTAGCAGTTAATTAACTTGGCAAGTCTCAAACTCCAATCTTTGACTCCTTTGTGATGGGCAGGAGCACAATTATTTTTCACTTTAACTGTGTATGTATAAGTCACAGGTCAGTCAAAGATTTATATGAAGAATCCTGGGCTGTCCTTCTGTGGCTCTCATCTTTCCAGGATATCTCCTTTTATTTTTCAGCTGCTATAGTTATTCAGAGGAGTTCTGGTGGCCTAGTGCCTAAGGCATTTGACTGCTAATCAGAAGACTGGTGGTTCAAACCCACCAGCCACTCCTCAGAAGGAAGGTTTTACAATCTACTTCCTCAGTGATACCGCCTCAGAAATCCAAGGAGGGGTCGCTATGAGTCAGATCTGACTCAACAGCAGTGAGTATAGTTATTCAGAATGCTAGTAACATCACAAGTTTTTGAGTTTTAGAGGTCCCACAATGATGGCCACTGTGATCTGCCCTCAGGTGAAAAACTGTAACATCAAGACATTCATCCAATGCCCATTCTTTCTTCCAAGTGTTGAGTGCTTTCTACATTCTCTGATTTTGGTTGTTCATTAATGCCTTCCAGATAGTTATTTTTTCATATTTTGTCCAGAGTTTACAGTTGTGATCTACAGGTGGGCTGGTCTAATACTCTGCTATTAATAGGAGTGGAACACTCCTAACTACAGTTCTCTTAATATACTCTGCAATTTCCTACCTTCATATAAAACCTCAGAGGAAGAAGGGATCATAACATTTGCCCGTATGGACCTTATACTTGGAAACAACCACACACACCACCTCAAACTACCCTGCCCCAGCAGAATCTTCCACAACTGATAAGCCCTCCAGTCTTCAAGGTTCAGTTCCTCATTGATTCCCCAAAGCCCTGTAGTACTCATCATTATCTGCCTCATATTCTAGTTATTTACGTACTGATCACATTTTCTCTTTTAAATTAAGACTGTGTGAATGTGGAGACTGACTTTTATTTATCTTGATACTTCTTAAAATCAGCCAACGAAAACGCTGTGGATCACTATAACCCATGATGGGAGTGATGCAGGACCAGGCAGCACCTAGCACTTTGCTTGCCCTCCACTAAGTACTCAGTAAATATTTGCTGAATGACCAGAGAGAAGTGTCATAAAAACAGCAGGACTTAAGTTACCCACATAAGGTAACTTAAGCACACTGGTTTATTTAATTGAGTTTTCTTCCTGAAAGAAGAATCTTCACAAAAGGTATATTATTTGCTGGTCTATCAGAATATGCTGATGGAAATGCCAATGTGCCCTGGAGTGTGTTATTTTTGTCAATTGCTGTTGATTCCCACTTGGAGTGACCCCATGTGACCCAGTAGAACTCCCTCATAGGGTTTTCTTGGAAGTGATCTTTACAGAAGCAGATTGCCAGGTCTTTGTCCTAGAATGCCGCTGGTGGCTTCTCCTGAATTGCTAACATTTCAGCTAGCAGCCGAGCACTTAACCACTGTGTTCCCTTCCCTGGAGTGTTGTTGTTGTTGTTATGTGCCATTGAGTCGGCCCTGACTCATAGCAACCGCTCCTTGGGTTTCCTAGGCAGTATCACTACGGAAGTAGATTGCCCAACCTTCTTTCCGAGGAGTGACTGGTGGGTTTGAACCACCAGTCTTTTGGTTAGCAGTCAAGTACCTTAGGCACTTCGCTACCAGAGCTCCCCCCCCCTGGAGTGTACTGCCACATTAATCTTCCTAAAACATTACTTTATGTACCATGCTCCTACTCAAAACCTATATTGGATTATAGTAAAAATTCTACCTTTTTCTGCACTACCTGGTTTTTATTGTGGTTCTGTCTAGGATTTTCTATCTTATTTCCCTTCAGCATGAACTCTGCTCCCATTAGCCAAGTCCCTCCTGAAACAGGCTGTACTTGGCTTCAGATCATGGTTGAAATATCTTCACTCTGGTCACCTAAATCCTACTCACTTTTCAAGGTCAAGATCAATTTCCTCCTTAAATCTCCTGTCTCCTTAGAACCTTCCCAATCCTTAACATCCTTACTTTTAATTCCTGATGCAATCATCACAGGGGATAGTGGTGGTTCCGTGGTACAATTTTCACCTTTGGAGACCCAAGTTTGCTCCCTGGCCAACACCCCTCCAGCACACGTATCCCCATCTGTCTGTGGAGGCTTGCAGGTTGCTGGGATAATGAACAGATTTCAGTGGACCTTCGAGACTCAGATGGACTGGGAAGAAAGGCCTGGAGCTCCACTTCTGAATATATCAGCCAATGAAAACCCTCTGGGTCACCACAATCAATCATGGGGGCGATGCAGACTGTGTAGTGTTTTGTTCTGTTGTGCGTGGGTTGCCATGACTCGGAGGTCATTAACAACTATAATAGACTGACCACGATTCTTTAAAGTGACTGTTATAACTGGAAAAGAATCACAGAAATTAGCTGGTCACATCATTTTACAGATACAGCATTCCGACCTATGACCTGCCTAAGGCCACTTGGCCACTTAGTATATGAGTAAGAATTGGGATTCATAACTTCTGACTCAACTGGGCCTTTTCCACTCTAGCACCTTGCCTGGTATTTGTTTCATGTAATTTCCTTTACTAAACAATGAACTCTTTCAAAGAAACTCTTTCACTTCTTTTATATTCTTCATAACATAGTGGTACATAGACATGAAGCACTTTAAAAAATAATTGATGACCACTTAATCAATGTTACACTCTGAGAACAAAAAAATTAGATAGCATATATTTCTTGATTAATAATAAAATATAAAAGAATTTAAATAATATTGAACCATAAAGCATGTGCAAATCTTTGAATTTCACAATATAGATCGTTTCTATTATTTCCTCAAATTCTTTTCTGTTACTCCATAATAATTCCTCATTTCTTAACAAGCTACTTTAGGAAACAAAAATTGCAAAATTCTACCAATTTTCAAACTAAATTCTATAAAATGTATCTCAAAATACTATTATATTTAATAAGGAATGCCTTATGGAATATTCTATTGACAATATACTAAGTAATTACTAATTTGCAAAAATCAATTTAATCTTGCAGGAAAGTACTGTGTAGTATTTATATACTATAAATACTATAAAATCATTTACTGTATGATGGGAAATAGAAATACATTAAAAATTACAGAATCAAAGAATTACCTAATAAAAAATGATTCTGTTTAATAACACCAAGACAATTGGTAGACAAACATTAGAAAATCTACCACTGATAAAGGTATTATTAAAAATTACATAGATGAACCCCTGAAACTATTGCCTTGAAATCATTGTTAAACCTTAAGACTGAAAGAAAAATATCTCCTGACTTCTTAAAACTAAACAGTTTGGTTTAACTAATAAAGAATGTCTGCCTTGAGCATGTGCTTTTTTAAAAAAAAAAAAAATTTATTGTGATTTGGGTGAAAGTTTACAGAGCAAATTCATTTTCCATACAGCAGCTCACATACACTTTGTCTCATGGCATTGACTGCAATTTCCCACAATGCAACAGCTCCCCTCCCACTTCCTCCTCATAGTTACCTCCTCCCTGTGTCCTTCCCTCCATGCACTCCTGCCCCACCCCCAAGCTGTCTCTCTGTGCATACACAGCCCTTCTATTCACCCATGACTGATCTCTCCAAGGAATGTGTCTACCTAATGTAAATGATGTTCAGCTTATAGAGCAATTGCTCTTTTAAAAACTATATGTTATTGTTGTTATGTGCCATCAAGTCGGCCCCAACTCATAGCGACCCCTCCTT
>NW_006921659.1:4760950-4762102 GCF_000298275.1 Orycteropus afer afer
TACTTCTTAATCACTGAGTAAGTTTCTATTTTTCTTTAATGTGTAAAATTTCACAAAAATAAATCAGGTAAGAATTGCTAGCATACATTGTATCTTTTTGAATCAAAGTATAGTATAGATCAATCATGAGATTTAATTCCAATAGTCTTCTTTATAATCCTGAGGACCCATATGAAATCAGCTAGATCCAGGTGTGTATGTTGAACTCTCATACCTATTTATGTGCCATATTCCTTCCCACACATTTAACTGCATTCCCCAATTGGCACAGCAAAGCAACTGGAGGATCAGGGTATTGCAGGGAGGATTCTATACTGGTTGAATGGTTAGCTTAAATGACTTTCAAGGTGTCTGCCAAGACTGTTTCTCTGGCTTAAGAGTTGACTGGAAATGTGAGCAGGGAATGACAAAGGATAGGAGATTTGGGGCTCATTTTTAGCATTAGATTCATATTCCTCCATACAAGAAACTGACTCATTCTTTATCAACTTCTTTGCAATCTCACTTCTGCCTGACCTGTCTCCTACGCTTTAGCCAGGCTGGTTGTTTTATTTTAATCTGGTATTGGCAGAGGTCAGTATATTTGGAAAATGAACACACACAGAACAGCAGTAGTTTCTGCTGCTAGGAAGGTAAGAGGCCAAGGAGATTCCTGAGCTGCCTCAGCTCTGGTGATTAATGCCCTTATTCCTTGATGCTAATCACCACTGTTGGCATCCAAACCCCATAAGCCTTGACTACTGGCCAAACAGTAGAGATAAAAGCTATTCATCCTTTAATATCTACTGCAAGTGTACCAAGCACAGGACATAAACTAGAAGTGGTTCCAAACCAATAGTTTCATTTGGGATACATGAAACCAAATAAAGCATAAAACAGAAAAAGAAAGGAAATGTCTGAACAACTCCTTAACAGACACTGTTCAATACAGTTACGAGTCCAAAGAGATATAAACCAATATAATATGATAGTTGAAGGACAAGCATATTTAATGGACCTCCATCCCTTAAGTACTAAGAACCGAAAAAGAAAGCTAACATACAAAAACTTGATAGTGAACAATGTGGGCACCCATGCATATGCATCAACTGATACATTTTTCTGTCCAGACGTTTTGCAAACACACCTGGCTACCTGTCATTATTTTTAAGA
>NW_006921659.1:4762397-4766352 GCF_000298275.1 Orycteropus afer afer
TGCAGCCGCTGAGTCAATCCATCTTCTTGAAGGTTTTCTTCTTTTTCACTGACCCTGTAACCTACAAAGCATAATTTTCTTCTTCAGGGACTGGTCTTTCCTAATAACACGTCCAAAGCACACAAGGTGAATCCTCACCATCTTCAATTCTAAGGAGTATTCTGGCTGCATTTTTTTCAAGACAAATTTGTTTGTTCTTCTGGAAATCTGTGCTATGTTAAATATTCTTTGCCAACAGCACAATTCAAATGCATCAGTTCTTCTTGGAAGTGATTGAAAAATGCCATGACTTGGGGTAAGGGTACCTCAGTCCTCAAAGTGATATCTTTGCTTTTTAACATTTTAAAGAGGTCTTTTATAGCAAATTTGCCTAAATGTAATACATCATTTGATTTCTTGACTGCCGCTTCCATGGGCATTGACTGTGGATCCAAGTAAAATGAAATCCTTGACAGTTTAAATCTTTTGTCTGTTTTTTCTTTAGTTATTTCAGCTTGAGAAAATGTATCATTATTGGTTATCAATTGTAACAAATCTGACATATGAATGTAAGATGCTAATAATAAGGGAAGTTGGATATAAGTTATAGAGGACCTATCTGTATTATTTTTCAATTTTTCTGTAAATCTTAAACTGTTCTAAAAAAATAAAATCTATTTTTTTTAACTCAAAAAGAGGTAGTTTTTAAAATGTTAATGATAATGGAGACTCTAAACCCATACTAATGTACTTTCTGAATTGTGTGGTATTAAAATCCATTGGTCTTTCTTGCACTTTAAGTGGATCTTTTCCATGTATGATTTTGTGAAAGCATGCATTGGTTACTGGAAAATATTGGTTCAAGCGTGATACAGATCTTCCAAATGTTGACATGTTTAATTATGTAATATCAAAACACTACATTTGTACAGTGTTCTGGTTAGCTAGTGGCACTCTGACAAGAATATACCACAAATAGGATGGCCTTAACAAACAGAAGTTTATTCTCTCACAATATGGAGGCTTTAAGTCCGAATTCAAAGTGCCAGGCTCTAGGGGCTGGGTGAAAGCCCCTCAACCTTGAGGTCCAGCTCTGCCTCCTGCTCCTGGCCCACTGGATCTAGAGACATTTCTTCACTCAGACAGCTGCTGGCTGCTGAGGCTGAAAAATCCAAGGTCGACCGATAAAAAGGCACAGTCCCAATGTTACTAAACCACACGGCAGGCCATTAATTTAAGTCCATTGAAAGTCCCAAGGTTGGCAGAGCATGGCAGGCTGCTGAACAACGACATGGCTACATGCAGGGTCGAAGTGTACCATAAGCTAGAGACCATTCCCAAAGCTGCTTCCTTATACAGGAAGCAGACCACATACCCAAAGCAGCTACTCAGCTGCTTGTGGCAGATCCCACCAGGGAGTTGATTGCTAGTCTCATCATGGGGACTAACTACCACCAGCTGCCCAGCCACACAACCAGGCCCAGCCAAGTTGACACACAAACATAACCACCACATGCAGTGTAGTAAATTACATGGTATAGCTTTTCTAGCCATAGTCTTTGTAACTCACACTTTGCTGTGAGCAACTGAGTACCTGATTGTTAAAGTTATTCACCTGGGATATTTCTGTAGAAGCAGCGCAAAGTAATCTTCTGGGAAGTTCACTCTCTCTCGGGTGTGCAGAATTCTGATGCTGGGACTGGTTAGTTTTGCCACTTTGCCAGGCTTAAAATGAGTCCTCCTAGAGGCAGAGAGGAATCTGACTGTGAGAGAGAAGTGCTGCTGAGAAAAAGATGCTAGAAAGATGCACTGCTGAGAGAGAGACAGCCAGCTGAGAGAATGAGAGAGACAGCCAGCTGAGGGAGACTAAGCCTGTTCCTGAACTTGAATTGTAGCCTGTTCCTTCCCTAATAAACCCCATAATCTGTGAGTTTGGTGTGGCCACTGCAGTGAATTATCAAACCCAGCAAAGGGGTGGTGGGTGCCATGGAAGGGACAGTTGTTATGGTTGGTAAGAGAGCTGGAGAGTGGTGGCATGTCTGGCCTCATCGGAACAGGCCTTGGGCTGCTGATGTGATTCTGCCTTTATCTTGTGTCATTCCAAACCAAACCAAACTGACTGCCATCAAGTTAGATCCAACTCCCAGTGACCCCTCCTTGGGTTTATGAGGTAATATCACTACGGAAGTAGATTGCCCAACCTTCCTTCTGAGGAGTGGCTAGTGGGTTTGAACTGCCAGCCTTCTGGTTAGCAGTCAAATGCCTTAGGCACTACACCACCAGAACTCCCTCTTGTGTCTTTAGAGGAGGTAAAAAAGATGCCACCTCCTTGCTCCTTTTGCAATTTGTTCATATCACCAGAAAAAAAGATATAAGTATTGGGAAGCTGTTAAGCTCACGGTGGTCCAACTTGTTCTCAAAAATTCTAATTTTCACTTGTATGCTCAAATTTTATCACTGGTAACAAATATTGTCAGTTGTTTTCCTCAAAATGACGATTTGACTTTGTTCATTTTTTAAGAAAATGCTTGTCAAAAATTTTGAGAAAATGTCTGCTAAGACTGAATAACCATAATTGGTCAGTTGCTTGTTTTTTCAAAGTAAAATGGTGCTCAAAGAAAAGGGTGGCTAGTTAAGCTTGCAACTCAAGAAACTGTACAAGTGCTTTTCTTTAAGACAGGCATTGTATTTTGTATACAACAGAAGTGTTTTATGTGTACTTAGCATTTCATCACAAAGAATATAAAAGAGAAGTGTTTTCAAGGGTCAAAATATAATAAAATTCATAATTTTTACTGATTTATCAAGGACATTCTTAAGTGGACATGGATTTAAAAAACTATTTTATTGTTGTGGTATGGCACTGAAGAATACAATATTTTTGGTGCCACCACCCTGATTCATGCTAAGACATCAGCAGTTTTACCCACCACTGCTTTTGTGCCATTACTTTAACACTCATCACAATTATTGGTTATTGGAAATGTGCAAGAGAGGGGCAGGGAAAGTTTTCAGGGTACACTGAAGACATGTTAACAGTAGTGGAATAATTTGGAAGGTATAGTGAGAATGGTCACACAACTGGAAAATGTAATCAATGTCACTGAATTATACATGTAGAAATTGTTGAACTGCTATATGTTTTGTTGTGTATATTTTTACTACCATTTTAAAATAATAATAATAATAATAAAACTCACCACAGTGAAGAAGGAAAATATATTATTATGGAGAATCTTGACTTCAAGGACCCCTGAAAGAGTCTCAGGGACCCCTGTTGTTGTTGTTATATGCCATCGAGTCGGCCCCGACTCATAGCAACCCCTCCTTGGGTTTCCGAGGCAGAATCACTACGGAAGTAGATTGCCCAACCTTCCTTCCGAGGAGTGGCTGGTGGGTTTGAATCGCCAGCCGTCTAGTTAGCAGTCAAGTGCCTTAGGCACTATGCTACCAGAGCTCCTTCAGGGACCCCTAGGGGTCTACAAACCATTCTTTGATAACCACTGACAGATGCAACCACACTTCTGACTTCTCCACTACCTTATGATTGAGCTGGCTAACTGTGCCAAAGAAAAGAAATGAAAACTCATGTCTTATCCACAGAGATGAGTCTGCTTCATCTTCCTTTACCACTTCCCTCTATCCTCTGATAGAGAGGGAATGATAGGGAACACCAGCCACCCCAACTTTCTCTACTTTCCTCTCCCCACAGTTTTCTAAGACAGTGCTTCCCAGCCTTTTCCCCATAAGGTAGGGAGACAAAATGATAATATTTTTATTAAAAGGTAAAAGGATGAGGCTGCCTAAGGCTGAAAGTGCTGGCCCTATATAGCTTTCAGCACAGAGAAGTTCACATCTATACCCATTCCCAGTGGGTGTGCCATAGCACATGAATTGGAAGTTCTGTCCTAAGGTTCTCCACACAGAGTGGGGCTCTCAGGATTGGAGGGCGACTGTTCTCCAGCCAGGCTCATGC
>NW_006921659.1:4766697-4768617 GCF_000298275.1 Orycteropus afer afer
AGCCACTGTGTCACTCCATCTCACAGAGGGCCTTCCCCTTTTTTGTTGACCATCCACTTTACCAAGCATGATATCCTTCTCCAGGGAATGGTCCCTTCTGACAACACAACCAAAGTAGGTGAGATGAAGTCTGGCCATTCTCACTTTGAAGGAGCATTCTGGCTGCACTTCTTTCAGGACAGACTTGTTAGTTCTTTTAGCAGTCCACAGTATTTTTCAGCATTTTTCACCACCACCACAACTCAAAAGCATCAATTCTTCTTTGGTCTTCTTTATTCATTGTCCAGCTCTCACATATATATGAGGAGACTGAAAATGCCAATGGCTTGGGTTGGGAGTACCTTAGTCTTCAAAGAGACATCTTTTGTCAGAACTTTAAAGAGGCCTTTTGAAGCAGATTTGCCCAGTGTGACATGTTGTCTGACTTCTTGACTGCTGCTTCCATTGGTGTTGATTGTGGAACCAAGTAATATGAAATCTTTGACAACTTCAATCTTTTCTCCAATTACTGTGATGCGGTTATTGGTCCAGTTGTGAGGATTTTCATTTTATGTTGAGATGTAATCCATACTGCAGACTGTAGTCTTTAATCTTCATCAATAAGTGCTTCAGGTTATCCTCAATTTCAGCAAGCAAAGTTGTGTTGTCTGCATATTGCAGGTTGTTAATGAGTCTTTTTCCAATCCTGAGGCTGCATTCTTCTTCATATAGTCCAGCTTCTCAGATTATTTGCTCACCATACAGACTGAATAAGTATGATAAAAGGATACAACCCTGAAACACTCCCTTCCTGATTTTAAACCATGCAGTATCCCCTTGTTCCATTCAAATGACAGCCTCCTGGTCTATGTACAAGTTCCTCATGAGCACAATTAAGTGATCTGGAATTCCCATTCTTCTCAATGTTATCCATAATTTGTTATGATCCACACAATCGAATGCTTTTGCATAGTCAATAAAACACAAGTAAACATCGTTCTGGTACTCTTTGCTCTCAGCCAAGATCCATCTGACTTCAGCAATGATATCCCTTATTTCATGTCCTCTTCTGAATCCAGCTTGCATTTTTGGAAGTTCTCTGTCAATAAACTGCTGCAATCCTTTTTGAATTATCTTCAGCAAGATTTTATTCTTCTTCATATAGTCCAGCTTCTCAGATTATTTGCTGTAAATAAACTGCTGCAATCCTTTTTGAATTATCTTCAGCAAGATTTTATTTGCGTGTGATATCAATTGTTCTGGTTACCTAGTGCTGCTCTGACAAGAATATACCACAACTGGGACAGCTTTCACAAACAGGAGTTTATTCTCTTACAGTTTGGAGGCTTTAAGTCCAAGTTAAAAGTGCCAGGCTTGGGGCTGGGTGAAAGCCCCTCAACCTTGGGCTTCAGCTCTGCCCCCTGCTCCCGGCCCACTGAAGCTAGACGCCTTTCTTCATTCTGATAGCTACTGGCTGCTGAGGCTGACAAACCAAAGGTTGACAAGTAAAAAGGCACAGTCTCGATGTTACCAAACCACATGGCAGGCCATTAATTCATGTCCGTTGAAAGTCCCAAGGTCAGCAGAGCATAACAGGCTACTGAACAATGACATGGGTACATGCAGGGTTCAAGCATGCCATAAGCTAGAGACTGTTCCCCAAGCCTTCACCTTATATACAGGAAGAAGACCACATCCCTAAGGCAGCTACTCAGCTGCTCACAATAGATTCCACCATGGAGCTGATTACCAGTCTCATCATGGGGAATACTACATCCAGTTGCCCAGCTACTCAACCAGGACCTTGGTTGATAATTTCCACATTCTGTGGGATCACCTCTCTTTGGAAAGGGTACAAATATGGATCTCTTCCAGTCAGTTGGCCAGCTAGCTGTCTTCCAAATTTCTTAGCATAGACAAGTGAGTGCCTCCAGCCCAGCA
>NW_006921659.1:4775950-4777474 GCF_000298275.1 Orycteropus afer afer
ACTTCCAGTTCTCCTAGATTCATACTTTGTACATTCCATGTTCCAGTTATCAATGGATGTTTGCATTGGTTTCTTCCCATTCTGAGTCATGCCGCATCAGCAAATGGAGGTCCTGAAAGCTTTACTCCATCTATGTCATCAAGGTCAACTCTACTTTGAGGAGGCAGTTTTCCCCAGTCATATTTTGAGTGCCTTCTGTCTTGAGGGGTTCATCGTCCAGCACTATATCAGGCAATGTTTTGGGGCTACTCATAATGTTTTCTAGTAATAGACAGTGTTTCACTACTATTCATAAGGTTTTCATTGGCTAATTCTTTGAGAAGTGGAGGATCCCTTCATTCTTCCATGTCTGTCTTAATATGGAAGCTCAGCTGAAACCTGTCCATCATGGGTGACCCGGCTGGTATTTGAAGTACCAATGGCATATCCTCTAACCTCACAGCAACACAAAAGCTACCATCACATGACAAACTGACAGATGAGTGGTGGAGGGATAATAATAGTGCCTACTTATTATAATAAGTATTAAATGAGTTAATACAAATAAATTGCTTAGAATGATGTCTGATACTTGGTACTGCTAGCTATTATTATGTAGGTACTACAGGGTCTCCTAAGGAGCTTTGGTGGTGTAGTGGGTAAGACATTGGGCTGCTAAACAGAAGATCAGCAGTTCCAACCCACCAGTTACTCCACTGGAGAAAGATGAGGCAATCTACTTCCATAAAGATTTACGGCCTTGGAAACCCAAAGGGGGTCACCAAGAGTCAGAATTGCTCTATAGCAGAGGGTTTAAGGTCTCTTAATTGGGGTTGCTTCTCTGAGCATGGCAGTGTTGCATTATAGATTTGCAAATAAACAGGACCCTGAAGATACCAAGAGGTTAGATCAGGATTCCTAATCTAAGGAAATGTGCTGGGAGTTGGTGTGTGTGTGTCTATGTGTGTGTGTATGTGTGAGGAACTGAGGGAATGTTTGCAAAGAAGGAAATGCTCTGAAAATAGTTTAGTTTTTCTTATGGCATACATCAATAGCTTCCAATCAAAATCTTCTCTTATCTTATTAGGATACTGATAAATTTCTCTCTATTTATAAACTTATTTTTTTCTTAGACGGGAATGTGGCTCAAAAATAACAGTCACAAACTTTCAAACCATCCACTCCTTGCCAAAGGTACTTCCGATGATATCAGGATAGTAGCTGAGTGTGTCTCAGGCTTCAAGAACCTCTCAGAACACCTGGACAGGCGATCCATAGCTGGGACTGTCCCAATCACACTGTGGACCTCCTCCTTCACCTTGACTCAGATGTGTTTGTTTTTTTTTTCACTGGACAATTTTTGGCAACCATTTAGCCTAGCTCATAAGATCATTTTAACTAATTAAGAGTTTTAGACTATATCTGTGACTGAATGATTACAAGGGTCCTCTTCATGTAAGTACTCAATGTCTGAATTGCCACAGTTTTATATGGTTGAAAAGAAAAGTAAAATCATCATCACAAGATGAAACTGGCCATTTAAAC
>NW_006921659.1:4778654-4785136 GCF_000298275.1 Orycteropus afer afer
GTTGCTAAAAAGTGGCCCTTCTCTAGTACTAAATTTCCTCAAATAATACGTATATAAAAAATATAGATAGATACTCAGTATCTACTCCAAGAGAAAATCTTTGCCTCATTAACCCCAGATTGAACAGGCCTGCCCTTTCTCTTTCCTCAGTGGCTCCCTTCTATGGAGGTGCAGGGGCCTCATCTTTTGAATACATACAAGTTTTCTCAAGTTTATTTCTCTGACAAAGTGGTTTGCAAATAGCTGAACAGAAGCCTTAATAAAACTTTTCTGGAGTTATCAGTTTTTTAGTGTGTTAATGCAATCAATGCAGGCACATATTACCAACAATGACTGTGACTAACAGAGAATGTCCCTACTATCCTATCAGAGGATCCTAAAAACAGATACCTATTGGTTCTGAAACACTTAATTTCTATAATAACAACTGCAGATTAGACTTATCTCTCTTACTTACAAATCTGTACTGGTTGGAAGTAACTAAATCACTAGCTTTTAAGGAAAGTACTTATAAAATAAAATGGCTGGCAGGAAAAAATAAAGCCTTTCTCTTCTTCCGTACTAAAAACAATTCTTCTTTAGTTACCTAAAAGTTAAGATAAATTAGGGACCAGATAGAATGGCAATTTATACACGGAAATCAAGGAACTATGCTTACAGTTGTGTGTCTTTTATAAGACAGAATTCATGTCTATAAAGAATCTGCAATCAAGGTCTTTCTCACATGAATGTGGATGTATATACATTTTTTTTCTCTACCGAGTATATTATTTATTATATAATACCAAACCAAACCAAACTCACTGTCGTAAAGTCGATTTCAACTCATAGCAAACCCTCATTGGGTTTCCAAGGCAGTATCTCTACAGAAGGAGATTGCCCAGTCTTCCTTATGAGGAGTGGCTGGTGGGTTTGAACCACCAGCCTTCTAGTTAGCAGTTAAATGCCTTAGGCACTATGCCACCAGAGCTCCTACATTATATAATACAGAAGTCACAATTAAATGGAATTTACTTTCTTTGACCCTGGCTCCAATAGGTCAGATATGTGGCAATAGCAAATAGGCAGTGTAAATGAGGACCAGAAACTCTATGTTACAATTCCTTGGATCATGGTAGCATTACATCATCTTCCTTTTCCCACAAACTAAGCTCACCTCATATCTTTTTTTAAAAAAATCCTTTATGCTTGACTTTCACAAAATATCCCTAAAATGGATTTTATTTTTGCTTCCAGCAACAGTTGAGTTCTCTTTTTCTAATTTTGCTTTAGAGCCCCCTAAGTGCAAATGTTGTGCCCATATCTATAAAAAGCACGAGGCATACACAGATGAGTATTTTTCTTAATGAGACTTTTAAATCAGTTCTGACTCTGTGGATAGTATTTTAAAATCTGAAACAGGCAGGGAGAAGGAAGTATTTTAACATGTGAAAAGGCCAATGAGTCCGGACGTGCCTGGATACTTACTCTCTCACACAGCTCTTCAAATGTGCAGTCGGCAACGGTTCCACAGGCTTTATTCAGCCGCAGCTCTCTGCCTTGCACTTTTAGAATCCTTGGTCTAGTTACTATGGGAACATGAACAAAGACTCAATCTTGTCTGGATAATTACTATAAAATTCATCTCTTACAGATAGGAAATGCATAGCTTGATGAATAATAGCACATGATTCAACACATAAATTAGACAAAATGCTGATACAATGACTGCCACTTGAGTGTGGCATCAACCCATATACAGCAATGGAACTTATTAATTGGTCAGTGGAGATTGGGCATTGTGTTCTAAATGTATTCTCTTTCAAGAGAAATTAACTTACGTACAATCATTTTGTTTCTGAGCCAGCTCATCAAACAACTTATCCATGACAGCCTCCACATCAGCTTCACTTGTGCTACAGTGAAAAGAATAATAGAATATGAAATTAATAACACTTGAAGCCAACATCAAACAGCTGCCTGAGCCTGCTTAGCTTTTTGCCCATAAAAAATAAATAAATAAAAGGAGAACAGGATGTTATGCTCTAAATACAAACATTAGATTTAGAATACACTTAAAAGCAGAGAATATTAACTCTCAGGTAGATGATTCTGACTTATTTGCATACACTGAAAGACTTCTGTGCTTCTAGCTGTTTCCAGTAATGAGACGATACAGGCAGAGTAAATCCATTAATACTATGTGTACACAATGAGAAGAAAGGCTTCTGGCTCTCTCTTGCATGCAAAACAAGAGCAAATAGACAAGGCAGTCAAGCATCCAGCAAAGTATCCTTTGAAATCTCTACTGAGAGGGTACATGTGAAATTAAATATTGAAGCTGCTTAAAAAAAAAAAAATCAACTCAAGTCACTGACTGGGAGGATCAAACATCCAAAATTAAATTACAGGTTCGAAATACCAACTTCATCTGCACATCAATAACTTTATCAGACTTCTACTATAAGGACAAGTATAGACCACACAGCTTTTCTCAAAAGTGTCCTTGTTGAAAATTCAAGAAAACTCTCCCCTGTGCTGCCCAACATCACAGCCCTTATGAAGTTAGTCTCATCACAGAATCTTTTGTATTCTAATTAGAAATCACCATATGGTTTAGGGAACCCAGTATATAAATGTGATGATGCTGTGGCCTCTTTTCCTCTCACATTTTTTTTTAAAAGAAGGGGTTGATAAATTAGCACAGTCAATAAAATAAAATAACTAGCAGAAGAAATAAATGCTGTTAAATAAAAAATTTCAAGTGAAAATGTAAATTTACTTTAACTCTACATCTAAATTTATACAGAATGACCTGCCAATATGCTTAATTTTGCCACACAAATTATTACTGTGTAGGTGTGGAAGCAATTAAACTGAGCTCTGGACATCCATCTTAATAAACTTTTATTAAAAATTAATATGGCAGATTTTTCTTTAGATTAAGCTTAAACTAAGCCAAAATTAATTTCTTCCTTGAGTTAATTATCAGGTGGCAGACATTTAACACATGAGAACTGAATTCTGCAAATGTTCCAGAATAAATAAATACCTTTAAAATGCAACAAAGCACATAGTTATTATGAAGGGTTTGGAATTGTCACATTCCAAGTCCAAACTATACTTAAAAGGATCTTAAAAACATCATTTTAAATGGTTAATTTTACATGGAAGATCTTATTTGACTTACATAATACCCTGTAGGATATTTGAATTAAGAGCAATATTAAAATAATAAAATGATACTAGAGAAAGGTTGATTAAAATATAAGTGATTAAGACAAAAGACAAAAAATTTTTAAAAGGTATTCAAAAGTCATACAGACATTGTAAATATCAATAACCATGTAAAATCCACGTATATTTAGATGGCTTTCCCAACATCATTCTTGAGAATTCATTTGGAAGCATCCCCACCATGGAGTGGCAACTTACACAAGTACAACTGTTGGAGAAGTGAGTGGCTTATTAAGGGACACAGAAGGGTGAAGGCAAGACCAGACACAAAGACTGGTGGCTTTGAAAAGCCAACTTTTCACCAGGATTGGCATGTTACCAATAAAGAGGGAGAAGTAAATTGTGAAATATAACCAAGATACAAGAGAGTTTCCAGAAGCATAGCTGGTGAATAAATAATTTCTTACAACCTTCCTCAGTAATGATTGTTGTTGTTGTTATTGTTGTTATGTGCCGTCGAGTTGGCCCCGACTCATAGCGACCCTTCCTTGGGTTTCTGAGGTAGTATCACTACGGAAGTAGGATTGCCCAACCTTCCTTCTGAGGAGTGGCTGGTGGGTTTGAACCACCAGCCTTCTGGTTAGCAGTCAAGTGCTTTAGCCACTATGCTACCAGAGTAATGATTAGATTAGTAAAATGTGGAGTGACTAAAGGTTAGTGACTTCTAGGTCATCTGTGTAATTATTATATGTGATTTTACCATATGTGAAATTACAAAATTATTTTAATAGTATCTAATAAGAATTCTTATTAGAACCACTTCAGGAGATAGTATATGATAAAGAACCAATGGTATTGAAGGAAGAAGTCCAAGCTGTACTGAAGGAATTGGCAAAAAAACAAGCCTCCAGGAACTGACAGAATACGCACTGAGATGTTTCAACACACAGATGCAGTGCTAGAAGTGTTCACTCATTTATGCAAAAAACGTTGGAGAGCAGGTATGTGGCCAACCCACAGGTAGAGATTCATATTTGTGCCCATTCAAAAGAAAGGTGATCCAACAGAATTAATATCACAAGCAAGTAAAATTTTGCTGAAGATATTAAAACAGCTGCAGCAGTACATCAACAAGGAAGCCTCAGAAATTTAAGCCAGATTCAGAAGAGGATGTGGAATGAGAAATATCATTGTGAATATCAGATGGATCTTGGCTGAAGCAAAGAATACTAGACAGATGTTAATCTGTGTTTCATTGACTATGCAAAGGCATTCAACTATGTGGATCATAACAAATTATGAATAACCCTGTGAAGAGTGAGAATTCCAGAACAATTAATTGTGCTCATGAGGAACCTGTAAATAGACCAAGAGACAGCCATTCAAATAGAGGAAGGGAATACTGCATGGTTTAAAATCAGGAAAGGTGTGTGTCAAGATTACATCCTTTCAGCATACATATTCAATCTGTTTGCTGAACAAATAATCCAAGAAGCTGTATATTAAAAAGAATGGGGCATCAGGATTGGAGGTAGACTCATTAACAGCCTGCAATATGCTGAAAAGTAAAGATGACTTGAAGCACTTACTGATGAAGATCAAAGACTACAGCCTTCGATATGTACTTCTTGTTTTCCTGGCAGTCCGTGGTGTTTTCCATATTCTCACCAACAGGCCACATCAAACAGGGAAACATGGCATTTATGGCTATAATTAAGATGTTCAATGTATAATAAACTACAAATAAAAAAGCTTAACATTCCAATTTAAAAAATGGCAAAATATATAAATAGGTAAATTGTATAAAACAAGCTCATGGGCAAGAAATATGTAGTTATTCATTCTCATTAGTAATAACAAATGCAAAGTAAAATTATGACATGTCATTCTTCTATCCAAACCAGAAGTGGATAAAGAAAAAGATAAATACTTCAATTGCCTCATACACATGTGAAAGCTGGACAATGAATAAAGAAGACCAAAGAAGAATTGATGCATTTGAATTGTGGTGCTGGCAAAGAATATTGAAAATACCATGGACCGCCAAAAGAATAAACAAATCTGCCCTGGAAGAAGTGTAGCCATACTCCTTAGATGTGAGAATGGCCAGACTTCATCTCACATACTTTGGTCATGTTGTCAAAAGGGACCAGTCGCTGGAGAAGGACTGCTTAGTAAAGCAGAGGGTCAGTGAAAAAGACCCTCAACAAGATGGATTGACACAGTGGCTGCAATGATGTGCTCAAGCAAAGCAAGGACTGTGAGGATAGCACAGGACTGGGCAGTGTTTCGTTCTATTATACACAGGGTCACTGTGAGTTGGAGCCAACTGTTGGCACCTAACAACAACATAACAATACCCCAATCATGCGCAGGTGTAAAAAATATAAGAATACTCTTCTATGTACTGTTTAGGAAGAGTATAAACTGGCACAAGACTTCAGGGCAATCAGATAATATATATAAAAGTCTTAAAAATGCACATCATATCTTCCAACCATTCTACTCATTGGAATTTTGCATACTGAAATAGTAAATGTTAACCTCTACAAGGATGTTCATTGTGACACTATTTATAACATCAAGAAATTTTAAAAGAGTCTAATACCAAATGATAGAGAATTTGATTAAGTACAATTAATTGGATACATCCTTACAATGGAACATTACGCATTTTTTTGGTGTAATTTTTGCCTCTTGTCCTAGAATTGTAGGCAAGATCCAAAGTTGATGGCTAGAAGTGCTAAATACTCCCAACTTTCTAAAGAGAGCCCCCAAACAGCCACCAATAAATGGATCCAGACTCTTGACCCCAAAGTTAAATAAGCAGGAGAACCAGCCCTTCTCCAATCATCAACACTCCTCCAACATTTCATAATCATCCCACAACATATCTTTATCAGGAGGTCACTAAGAAGAAGGAAAGGGAACAGGAGTCACTATCATTTGTGTCCAGTATTTGTGATAAGAGTCTTTTTCTCTCTTCCCCGTGGAAAAAAAGATAATGATTTATTTTCCCTAAAGACAAAGTCAGTGGAGAGAAAGATTCTCTGAAATAATTACTTGGACAGATTAGGGGATCATGGAAGAAGTAGAGGTTGGAATTGCTTTCCTTAGTTGTATAAGCAGGACCTTAGTAGACTGGGAAAACAAAAGTTGGAAAGTGTGATGCTGAACCAAGAACCCTCAAAAGGCTTGGCACTAGGTACTAGATAATGCAGAAGATACAGGTGAGGAGTCAGGCTGGAAGCAAGGGAATTTGCCTGTTGTAGAAGTTTAACTTATTGCAATGCAAAAGTTGGAAACAAATAAGAATCACTGGTAGT
>NW_006921659.1:4786696-4794951 GCF_000298275.1 Orycteropus afer afer
GAGCACTTACTGATGAAAATTAAAGATTGCATTCTGCAGTATGGCTCACACTTCAATATAAAGACAACAAAATCTTCATAACTGGATCAATAAGCAGCATCACAATAGATGGAGAAAAGACTGAAGTTGTCGATGACTTCATATTGCTTGGTTCTACAATCAACGTCAATGGAAGCAGCAGTCAAGACAGCAAAAGATGGTACAGAAGACCTCTTTCAAGTGCAGTAGAGCAAAGATGTCTCCTTGAAGACTAAAATGCACCTTACCCAAGCCACGGTATTTTCAATCACCTCTTATACATGTGAGAGCTGGACAATGAATAAAGAAGACCGAAGAAGAATCGATGCTTTTGAGGTGTGGTGTTGGTGAAGAATGCTGAAAGTACGGTGGACTGCTAAAATAACTAACAAGTAAGTCCTGAATGCTCCTTGGAAGCAAGAATGGCCAGACTTCGTCTCACCTACTTTGGTCATGTTGTCAGAAGGGACCATTCTCTGGAGAAGGATGTCATGCTTGGTAAAGTGAAGGGTCAGCAAAAGAGTGGAAGGCCCTCAACAAGATGGATTGACATGGTGGCTCCAGCAATGGGCTCGGGTATAGTAGGAATTGTGAGGTTGGCACAGAATGCTCTGGCTATACTTCTTCCAAGACAGATTTGCTCATTCTTTTGGAAATTCATGCTATATTCAATATCTTTTGGCAATCCTATAATTAAAGTGCATCAACTCTTCTTCAATCTTCCTTATTCACTGTCCAACTTACACATGCATATGATGAAATTAAAAATACCATGGCTTCAGTCAGGCACACCTTAGTCCTCAAGGTGATATCTTTGCTTAGTAACACTTCAAAGAAATTTTTTGCAGCAGATTTGCCCAGTGCAATATGTCATTTGATTTCTTGACTGTTGCTTCCACGGGTGTTGATTATGGATCCAAGTAAAATGAAATCCTTGACAACTTCAATCTTTTCTCAATTTATAATAATGTTGCTTCTTGGTGCAGTTGTGAAGATTTTTGTTTTCTTTATGTTGAGGTGTAATCCACGCTGAAGGCTGTAGTCTTTGATCTTTATCAGTAAGTGATTCAAGTTCTCTTCACTTTCAGCAAGAATGGTGTTCATATTGCATGTTGTTAATGAGTTTTTCTCTGATCCTGATGCTGCGTTCTTCATATATAGCTTCTTGGATTATTTGCTCAGAATACAGGTTAAATAAGTATGCTGAAAGGATATAACCCTGATACATACCTTTCCTGATTTGAAACCATGCAGTATTCCCTTTTCTGTTTGAACGACTGCCTCTTGGTCTATGTATAGGTTCCACATGAGTAAAATTAAGAGTTCTGGAATTGTCATTCTTCAAAGTGTTATAATTTATTATAAGCCACACAGTTGAATCCATTTGCATAGTCAATAAAACACAGCTAAACATTTTTCTGATATTCTCTGCTTTCAGCCAAGATCCATCTGATGTCAGCAATATATCTCTCATTTCATATTCTCTTCTGAATCTGGCTTGAATTTCTGGCAGTTTCCTGCTGATGTACTACTATAACCATTTTTGGATTATCTTTAGCAAATTTTAATTATATGTGATATTAATGACATTGTTTGATAATTTTCACATTACATTGGATCACCTTTCTTTGGAAAGAGCATGTATATGTAGCTCTTCCAGTCAACTGTCCAGGTATATGTCTTCCAAATTTCTTGAGATAAATGAGCAAATGCTTTCAGTGTTGCATCCATTTGTTGAAACATCTCAATGAGAATTCCATCAATTCCTGGTACCTTGTTTTCACCAATGCCTTCAGTATAGCTCTCACTTCTGCCTCTGTTCCTCTGTTCTTGATCATAGGGTACCTCTTTTTTGTTTCTTTAAATTGTGATGTGGGTGAAAATTTACAAAGCAAATTCACTTTCCATACAGCCATTCACATACACTTTGTCTCATGGCATTGACTACAATTTACCCCAATGCAACAGCTCCCCTCCCACTTCCTCCCAATAGTTACCTCTTCCCTGTGTCTATCCCTCCATGCACTCTTGCCCCCTGAGCTGTCTCCCTGTGCATAAACAGACCTTCTTTCTCCCGTGCTTGTTCTCTACACGTAGTGTATCTACCTCAGGTAAATGTTCAACTCATATGCTTGTCTTTTGTTTGGCTGGAAGCCAGAGGTGTGAGTTCAGTTCCAGACCTGAAGGACAGCTAGGGGCCACAGTCTCAATGGTTCCACCAGGCTCTATCAGACCAGCAAACCTGGTCCCCTTTCTCTCCTTTTTTTTTTTTTTTTCAAATGGTTTTGAGTTTTGTTCCACATTATTCCCTCTCTTCATCCAGGAACTCCCACATAGCTCCCTCTCCGAGTGGTTGACAGTGGTAGCTGGGCACCATCTAGTTCTTCTGGTCTCATAGTCATATAGGCTGTGGATCACATGGTTTACCAGTCACTAGGACTAATTCTTTCCATGAATCTTTGGTTTTCTTCATTCTTCTTTGCTCTGGATGAGGAGAGACCCACCGTTGCATCTAGATGGCTGCTTGCAAGCTTTTAAGATCCCAGTCGCTACTCACCAAAGTAGGAGGTGGAACAATGTTTTGTGTACTATGTTATGCCAATTGAGCTTGATGTTCCCTGTGACTATGGTCCTGAGCCCACCATTTCAACTACTTGGTCCCTCTGGGTAGCAGGCTGTGACCAAGAAGCAACTACAACCTTGTCCCTTGTCAGATCTACTATATATCTGGGAATTCTTATAGATCATACAAATACACTTATAGTACCATTGTCTGCCAACCCTGTACATGGTCTTGGGTACACTCCCTGCTCCATAGACATACCTAATAGTTCAGCCTGTCCACCCATCTATCTATCCATATACCCATGTTTGCCTTCACTGACAACGCAGTACTATATGTGCAAAAGGGTTTATCTTTGTTGTCTGTACCTCTCTATGTCTTCCTCTTCCTCAATGCCACATATGGTACCTCTTGAAATGGCTGAACACTGACCAATTCTATTTGGTACAGTGATTCTGTGTATTCCATCCATCTTCTTTGATGCCTTCTGCATTGTTCTATGTTTTGCCCGTAGGATCTTTCAATATTGCTTAAATTTTTTCTTCAGCTCTTTCAGCTTTAGAAATGCCAAGCATATTCTTCCCTTTTGGTTTTCTAATTCCAGATCTTTGCACATTTCATTATAATACTTTACCTTGTCTTCTCAAGTTTCCCTTTCAAATGTTCTTTTCAGTTCTTTTACTTTGACATTTCTTCCATTTGTTTTAGCTATTTTATGTTCAAGAGCCAGTTTCAGAATTTCTTCTGACATCCATTTTGGCCTTTCCTTTCTTTCTTGTCTTTTTAATGACCTTTTTGCTATCTTCATGTATGATGTCCTTGATGTCACCCCACAACCTGTCTGGTGTTTGGGTATTAGTGTTCAATGCATCAAATCTATTCTTGAGATGGTCTCTAAATCAGGTGAGATATACTCAAAGTAATACTTTGGCTCGTGTGGACTTGTTTTTATTTTATTCAGTCTCAACTTGAACTTGAAGCAACTGGTGGTCTGTTCTATAATCAGCTTTGTTCTGACTGATGATATTGAGATTCTGCATCATTTCTTTCCACAGATGTAGTTAATCTGATTGCTGTGTATTCCATCTGTAGAGGTCTGTATATACAGGTGCCATTTATGTTGTTCATAAAAGGTGTTTCCAGGACTTCCAGCAAGTTGGTAGACTAGGCAGACATGTTACCCAGACCCTATACAATAAAGTCCCAAGAAACCAAATGAAACAGATATGGATGATTACCATGAGATACTCAGCTTCAAAGGAAAGTAAAAACAAATAAATCAAATACTGATTAGAAGATGAAACTGAATGAAAACAGCAAAGAAGGAGATATATTGAGCAACAAAGTGTCAACTGGTTCAGCACAGTGTGGTCATTTTGAATTATTGCAAGCATCATTCCAATTATGGCAGGAACCAGACAACTGGCTCTGTCCAGGACTGTAACAGCACCCACATTAGTAGCCAATGACTAGGAAGGTGTGAACTCCTCCTAATTCCCCCACACTCTCCCAATGTCTAGAAGTGTTGCTACCCCTCACCCCTACACCCCTGCTGGCCAGTGACACTCATCCACTATGCTGGCCCTACCCTGCCTGAGGTTGGAGGCATGCCCTTACAGATAGGGCATTGCATGCATGCCATCCCTACATTTGGAAGCATGTGCTCCTACAAATCAAAAGTCCCATCACCCACTGCTGTCTCCAGCAGGTAGAGCACACCACCCAAACCAGGTGCTCCACCCCCCACACACCTCCTCAGACACAGAAGCATTGTCTCAGAGCAGGCACCCCACCCCTCACTACCTGCTCGGCTGGTAAAGCATGCAGTCCCAACTGAATGCCCCATTTCTACCAGCTCCTCAGCCAGTGGAAGACCTTCCCAGAGCAGACACCTCTTTGGCTGACAGAAAGGCTTCACTGGAACAGTCGCCCATTCCCCACTGCCCCCTCGGCCGATGGAGCACACTGCTGTAGACTGGGTGCCTTGGTCCCAGCTACCTCAGCTTTGCTCCTTTGTCTTTTTTTCTTTTTTCCCTAACTTTTTTTACACTTTTTTTCCTTCCTTTGTTTTTATCTATCTATCTATCTATCTATTTATTTGTTGGTCTCATCTGGCAGGAGGCAGCAACCATGTCCTCCCTACCCTGCCATACTTGCCCTTCCTGCCACCTCACCCTCTGGGCATTTGCCACCACCTGCTCCTGAACCACTTGATGAATAACAGATGGTGGCCAATACCAGCAAAGCCTACCCTCAAGTGCCCTACCTGAACAGTGAACAGAGAACTCTACACACGATACCATCCTCTACTGCACCCACTGGAGATAGGTGGTGAACACCCAACTGCTGCCAAACTAGTGAGCAGAGTAGTATGCTTGCCCAGCTCAACCAATATACCAAAACAAAATAAAGCAAAAAACTTGGAGAAAACACACCAACATATAATCATCAATTAAATACAAACACAACAACATCACAATGTTTAAGAGACAACAGACAATCTCAGTTCACACAAAGAAACAAGACAAGGTGGCTCAAACAACTGACCACAATATAAAGCCAGAAAAAATTTCTGAGAAAGAAGTAGTATTGGAACTATTTGATAAGGAATTCAAAAGAATTATATTTATATCCCTTCAATTAGATTTAGGATTAAGAGGAAGATCAAGGAAAACACAGACAAAATCACAAAAGCACAGGTAAAATGATAGAAGAATTCAGGAAAACAATACAAGAATGAATTGCCAAAATAAAAGGAAAATTAGAAACCATACAAAAACAGCACATGGAAATTGATATAATTAATATGAAAAAGTCAGAAATAGGCAATGCATTGGAAGACAAACATGTAGAATTTAATCACAGGAAGACAGCATTAATGAAATTGTATGCAAATCTCTCAGTATTAAACTGTTAGAGGAATAATAAGAAAAAAGAACAACAAAAAAAAGTCTAACTATATGAGACACCATCAAGAAGAATAACTGATATATGAGCAGAATTCCAGGACAAGAAGAGACAAAAATAAAATAAAATAAAAAAGTAGAGAGAAAACAGTAGAGTTTTGGAAGAAAACTTCCCTAATATCATGTAAATGACAAGATAAGCATTCAAGCTCAACAAAAAGAATCCTGAAAATACCTAAAGAAAAACAAAGTTACTGACAAAGGAGAACCAATAAAACTAAGCCCTGATTTCTTGGCAGAAACCATGCAGACAATAGGGCAATGGAATGACATATATAAAACCCTGAAAGAAAAAAAAAATGCCAACCAAGAAGTACATATTCAGTAAAACTGTCGCTCAAATATGATAGAGAAATTAGAATATTTCAGAAATTAAGAGAACTTTTAAAAACCAGATCTACTTTACAAGACATCCTAAAGGATGTTCTTCTAACAGAGAACCAATAACAGCACACAATAACCTGAGATTAACACACATGACAACATCATCCAAACTTCAACCCAGATATTATTATTGTTGCCGCTGTTGTTGTTATATGCCGTCGAGTCAGACCCAACTCATAGCGACCCCTCCTTGGTTTTCTGAGGCAGTATCACTATAGAAGTAGATCGCCCAACCTTCCTTCTGAGGAGTGGCTGGAGGGTTTGAACTGCCAGCCTTCTAGTTAGCAGTCAAGTGCTTTAGGCACTTTGCTACCAAAGCTCCCCAACCCAGATATAGAAGTATTTAAAAGAAAATAAACCTACAAGACTAAAAATAGGGAACTAAATATGGTCAGATGTAAATGAGTACCATAACAACTACAAAGCAAAAAGGAGCTCTGGTAGTATATAGTCCCTTAGGCATTTGACTATTAACCAGAAAGCTGGAAGTTCAAACCCAGCAGCCAATCCTCGGAAAGAAGACTAGGTGATCTATTTCTGTAGTGATACTGCCTTGGAAATCCAAGGAGGGGTCGCTATGAGTCAAATCTGACTCAATGGCAGTGAGTTTAGTTTTTGGTTTTTGTACAAAGCAAAAAGAAGGAATAAATGGTGTAAAGAACTTACAAATGGAGAGGAAGTCAAGATCATGTAAAGGTAGAATGTACTGTTTTAAACTTGAGAATAAAATAATAAATTACAGGGTACCCTCAAAGAAAATTAACAAAACTTCTCATCAAAATTAAAAAGGAGAAAATCATAAAGATCTAGTGAACTCTAAAACAACAGCAATGAAGGAAATAAGAAAATCCATAAACAAAATGAACTTAGCACAGAAAAATATGTAGAACAAAGATATCATCAGCGGTTCTACAATCGATGCCAACGGAAGCAGCAGTCAGGACATTAGACAACGTGTAGCATTGGGAAAGTCAACTGCGAAGGAACTGTTTCAACTGCTGAGGAGCAAGGATATCTCATTGAGGACTAAGGTGAGTCTGACACAAGCCATGATATTTCCAATCGCCTGGTATGCATGTGAGAACTAGACAATGAATAAGGAAGACCAAAGAAGAGTTGATGCTTTTGAGTTGTGGTGCTGGCGAAGAATGCTGAAAGTACCGTGGACTGCTAAAAGAACTAACAGATCTGTCCTGAAGGAAATGCAGCCAGAATGCTCCTTGGAAGCAAGAATGGCCAGACTTTGTCTCACCTATTTTGGTCATGTTGTAAGAAGGGACCATTCCCTGGAGAAGGATGTCATGCTTGGTAGGGTGGAGGGTCGACGAAAGAGGGTCGCCTTCAAGGAGATGGATTGATACGGTGGCTGCGATGATGGGCTCAAGTATAGCAGGGATTGTGGGGCTGGCGCGGGATCGGGCAGTGTTTCGTTCTGCTGTGCATGGGATCACTATGAGTCGGAAATGACTCGATGGCACTTAACAACAACAACAACAATATATAGCAAAATAAATAAATAACAAAATGACAGCAGTAAATTCATACCTATCAATAATTACACTGAATGTAAATGAATTAAATACACCAGACAAGAGGCAGAGAGTAGTACAACGGAGAAGAAAACATGACCCATCAATATGTTGTCTATAACAGATATATCTTAGACATAAAGACAAAAAAATAGACTAAAAATCAAAGGATGGAAAAACATATATCAAACAAATGACAACCAAAAAAGAGCAGGAGTAGCCATATTAATTTCTGATAAAACAGACTTTAAAACAAAAACCACCATAAGAGACAAGGAAGGACATTATATGTTGATTAAAGTGTCAGTCCAAGAAGACATAACCATAATAAATATCTAGCACCCAGTTAAAGAGCCCCAAAACACATAAATCAAATTTTAACTGAACTGAAAAGAAAAATAGACAACTTCACAATAATAATAGAAGACTTGAATAAATGAAGGACAGAACAGCCAGAAATAAAGTCAACAAAGACACAGATGATCTAAACAACATAACCAACCAACTTGAACTTATAGGCAGGCATATTCAAAACATTCTATTCAACAACAGCATATTATACATTCTTTTCCAGCACACCTGGAACATTCTCCAGAATAGATCATATGTTAGAGCACAAAGCAAGCCTTAATAAATTTTAAAACATCAAGATATTATAAAGTATTTTCTCAGCTCACAATGCTATAAAATTAGAAATTAGCAACAGGAAGATCAGGGGGAATAAAATCAAATACATGGAAACTGAATAAACCCTGCTTGAAAAACACTGAGTAATAAAAACATTTAAAAATGGGG
>NW_006921659.1:4795184-4798262 GCF_000298275.1 Orycteropus afer afer
AGCATATATAAATGAAACAGAAAGAATAAACAAGACTAGGAGTTGGTTCTATGAAAGGATTAATAAAATGGACAAACTACTGCCAAATTTAATAAAGGAAAAGAAGAAGAAGTGGCAAATAACACAAATTAGAAATGAAAAAGGCAATGTCACAATACAACCAACTGAAATTAAAACAGTAACAGAACACTATGAAAAAAACTGTACTCCAACACATTTGAAAACCTAGGGAAAAAGGGACAAATTTCTAGAAACACATTATCTAGCCAAACTACTACAATTTGAGGTACAAAGTTTGAACAGACCCTTCACAAAAGAAGAAACTGAACAGGTCATAAAAAACTCCCAACAAAAAAAGTCCAGGCCTAGAGGGCTTCACTAGTGAATTCTACCGAGAGAGGACGTAGGATGAGTACCGTTACACTGTGGGGACTGCAATTAATGGCATGCAAGAAAATGAATATGAGTTGTTGAATGGAAAATTGATTTGCTCTGTAAACTTTCACCCAAATCACAATAAAAGTTTTTAAAATACCTTAAATAATGTAATTTAATATAAAGAAAAGAAAAAAAAAATGTTTCCAATGAATAGGTCTTGCAAAATCCTATTATGCAATTACTGGTGTCATTTCTATCACCAATGCCATATTTTCCAACTATTGGTCCTTCTTTGTTTCTAATTTTTGCAACCCAATCATCAGTAATTATCAATACAGCTTGATGGCATATTTGATTTATTTCAGACAGCAGAAGTTGGTAAAAATCTTTGTCGTCGTTGACATTAGTAATTGGTGTATAAATTTGACAATCAATCATATTAACTGGTCTTCCTTGGAAGTGTATGGATATTTTTCCTGTCACTGAAAGCATCATACCTTAATGCTGATAGGCTTTGAAATGTTCTTTTTGACAATGAATATGACACCATTCCACCTCAATGTGTCATTCCTGGCATAGAAGACCTTATGACTGCCTGTTTCAAAATGGCCAATACTAGTCCATTTCAACTCACTAGGATATCAGTCTTCAAGTGTTCCATTTCATTTCTGACAACTTCCAATTTTCCTTGATTCTTACTTTGTACATTTTATGTTCTGATCATTAATGGATATTTTCATCTGTTTCTTCTCATTTTAAGTCATGCCACATCAGCAAACGAAGGTCTCAAAAACTTTATTCCATCCATGTCATTAAAGTCAACTCTCCTTTGAGGAAGCAGTTCTTCCCTAGTTGTATTTTGAGTGTTTTCCAACCTGAGGGACTCATCTTCTGGCATTGTCTCAGATAATGTTCTGCTGCTATTCATAAAGTTTTCACTGGCCAATGTTTTTAGAAGCAGATAGCCAGCTCCTTCTTCCTAGTCTTAGTCTGGAAGTTCTGCAGAAACCTGTCTAACATTGGTAACTCTGCTAGTATTTGAAATACTGGTGGCAGTTTCCAGAATTATAACAACATACAAGTCACCATAGTATGACAAACTGACAGGTAAGTTTAATACATAAAGACATATGTATATGTCCTTTTGTAATGAACTTGTTTCATTCAGCATAATGTTTCAAGGCTCATCCATGTTGCAGCAGTATCGAGACTTCATTTCTCTTTGTGGCAGAGTCCTATGCCATAGTATGTATGTACCACATTTAGCTTATTATCTATTCATCTACTGACGGCCATATAGGTTGTTTTCATCATTTGACTACTGTGCATAATGCTGCAATGAACACTGGTGTACGTGTATCTCTTTGTGTTCCTGCTTTCCATTTTTTGGGGTAAATATCCAGGTTATTTCAAGGTCAGTCTTTGTTGATTATCTTTTCTCTAGATAATAGGTCATGTTTTTCTTGTTTCTTAATGTATAGAGTAATTTTGGATTATATCCTGAACATTGCAAATTTTTTGTCTTAGAAATGCTTGATTCTATTATATTCATTTGGAAAGTACTCATATTTTTGTTTTTGCAAACAGTGCTACCCACAATGAGTTGGAATTGACTCAATGGCAGTGGGTGGTCATTACTATTTTAATGTAAATTTCCTCAAATTACTTTGGACATAAAGTGGAGCATAAAATATAAATGTAATTTAATTAATTAGATGGTTAGTCCAGAAGCATTTCTTAACAGTATTATAACACATACAAACTTAAAAATCCATTCTTAAAAAGACCTAATATCCTAACGTTTATAAAGCAGCAAATTTCAAGAACACAACTTTATTCCCCAAAGTAAAAACTTCAGCCACAGAAAATGCTCTTAACTTTAAAAATGTAAAATGACATTTACAATCCAGAAAAGCTGAAGTAGCAGCAGTGATTGTCTATGACACAGGGCCCTCTTGTCCATTTTTCATTTCAACCATTTGAAAAAATAGAAACATTACCTTACACTAAAAATCCATATTCAGAAATATAGCCATGCTTGTGAAATTCTGAAGAAGGACCAGAACCAGGTAGCTTGAAAAACATCAACTGTTTGGGGCATAAGATCTAAGGTTAGGAAAAGGTCTATTCAGGAAACAATCATACATAAAATACACAAAGATATAGATATAAAAATATACATAAACAATGATTAAAATTAGACTTAATCAAAAACAAAAATGAAAAATATTCTAGCCTAAGAAGAAATCAGATGTCCTATTACACTGGGCAAATCTGCTGCAAAAGACCTGTTTGAAGTGTTAAAGAGCAAAGATGTCACTTTGAAGACTAAAGTGCACATAATCTAAGTCATAGTATTTTCAGTTGCTTCATGCATGTGAAATCTGGACAATGAATAAGGAAAACCAAAGAAGAGTTGATGCTTTTAAATTGGGGTGTTAGTGAACAGAAATACTGAAAATATCATGGACTGCCAGAAGAATGAACACATCTGTCCTGGAACAGGAACAGCCAGAATGCTTCTTAGAAGCAAAAATGCCCCATAAGCCCTAATATTTGGTATAAATAGACTACCAAGCATAATTCAAAATGCACCAACAGAAGAAGAGAAGCCAGATGATTGGGACCTTCTAAAAATTAAATGTTTATGTGCTTCCAAAGACTTCTCCAAAAGAGTCAAAAGAGAACCTACAGATTGGG
>NW_006921659.1:4800467-4804107 GCF_000298275.1 Orycteropus afer afer
AACACAAGGAGGGGTCGCTATGAGTCGGGTCCGGGATGGCACATAACAACAACAACAACAACCTAAAGGTTGGTAGTTCAAACCTAACAAGCAACATCACAGAAGAAAAGGTTTGGTAATCGGTTTCTGTGAAGATTACAACCAAGATAACCCAATACACAGGGTCACCATTAGTCATAATCTAGCAGATGGTAATGGGTTTGCTTTGCTTTTCATGAAGGTAAGATGCAAAACAGAAAATATGCAGAGATTATCAAAGGTTGACCACGGAAAGAAAATCAATTTCTGATGAGGAAGGAGAGTCAGTCTTTTCAGTTGCTTATGGGAGGGGGCAGACAGGGCTGAGCAAAGCACACAGTCCTCTTCCTTTGTTCTGTAATGCCGTGGTAAAATCCACCCATTCCATTGCTTCTGTCAACTTTTGTCACGCTAAGAGTCTGCAATGGAGGGGCAGGTTTCTATTTTCTGTTGACTAGCATCACTGTGTCTTTAAGTCAGAAAAGCCCTGGAATAGACCACTGTTTAGCTGCCAGGAAATTTGGCATCAAGTCCCACAGGAATCCTGTGAGTACAGTACCTTGGATTAAAAACATCACTTTTGATGTTATGAGAATTTCTTTTTCCACATTAAATTAGGATACATAGAGGAAAGTATCAGTCATTTCGATTTTGAGAAAATTTCTACAGATAAATTCAGGCATTCAACATAAAACTTTGACCAAAAGAAAAAGAACAAGTAAAAAAAAAGACCTTATTACTGTTGGATCATTTGAAATTCTCAACAAAAATTCTGAAACACTTAGAGGTTTGTGGATGAGGGTCACACATGAATTTAAATGGAAATTGATTTCTTCAAGAAACTCCCACTTCATTAAGATTGACTCAGTGGAACAGAATGCTACCCACACTTTACTCCTTTATTCCTTTTAAAAAATCAACAGCTTGTTAAGGTATCAACAAGGAGAATAGGGTCGGCTTTCCTTGGTCCCGCTCTCCTCATGTTCTCTATTCCTGAGAGCCAAAGTTAATTTGGTGAGGGAGAAATTTCCCCTTCCTCTTAAGAGTTCTTGTGCCAAACTTCCCTGGCAGTGCGCCTTCTCACTCCACTGATTCCTTGTGCATTCATGCCGTTCAGCTCTTTGTCCTCACACCAAACATAATACGGGGAGGGAGGCAGGTCTAAGATTAGGTTGGTATATATTTTCCTTAATGTAAAACCGACTTGGTTGCTTTTTAAATCATGTAGGTTTGTTTTACGGAACAGAATCAGTTGTTAAAATGGATTTTGTCCTAGTATTTATCTTCTCAATCATTTAAAGGTTTAAATGACTGTGCAGAGATCCGTTTCAGTCTCTAAATTTCCCACCCTTCTCAGTCATCTGACTAGTAAGTTACCTAGTTGCATTTCTCTTGACCTGTGTGTAATGCAGAAAGTGGGATCTAACACCTTTACCTCTCAAATTTCAGACTTTTACTCCTTCTTCTCAGTCCCAAACTCCATACAAAATTTCTATCAAATCATTAATTGTATTTTCCTTAAAATAAATTAGTAGCACAACATATAGAATGGCAACTTGGTTTGTTGTTGGTGTTGTTATGTGCCATCGAGTAGGCCCCGACTCATAGCGACCCTTCCTTGGGTTTCCGAGGCAGTATCACTACAGAAGTAGGATTGCCCTAGTAGGTTTGAACCGCCAGCCTCCTGGTTAGCAGTCAAGTGCCTTAGGCACTATGCTACCAGAGCTCCTAGGCAACTTGGTTTGGGGGGGGGGGAACTTACATAAAAACATGGAAAAGCTATAATGATTTTAGAGTTTTTAAAATCAATAAAGATGAAGAAGACACTGTTAAGTAAAAAGCTCTAAATTATTTTCAGGAGAAGAGGATCATCAATTTATAAATGCATAAATAAGAATAGTATATCTGTAGGAGCCCTAGTGGAGCAGTGATTAAGTACTTGGCTACTAACTGAAAGGATGGATGTTCAAACCCACCAGCCACTCCATGAGAGAAAGATGTGGCAGTTTGCTTCCACAGAGATTACAGTCTAGGGAACCCTACAGTGTAATTCTACTTTGTCCTATAGGGCCACTATGAGTTGGAATTAATTCAATGGGAATGGGTTATACCTGTACAGTGGACTGTTATTTAGAAATAAAAATGAATAAAATATTGATACATACTATAACATTGATGAACCTTGAAAACATTATGTTAAATAAAAGAAGTTAGTCACAAAGGGTAACATATTGGATGATTCCATTTATATGAAATATCCAGAATGGGCAAATCTATACAGCCATAAAGTAGATTAGTGGTTGCTTAAGGCTGGAGGGAAATGTAGGAAGTAGAGGGTACAGAGTTTTTTTCTGGGATGATGAAAATCTTCTACAATTGATTGTGGTGATGGTTGCACAAATCTGTGAATACACTAAAAGCCATTCAATTGTACATTTTAAATAGCTAAATTGTGTGGCATGTGAATTATATCTCAATGAAGCTGTTTAAAATAAATAAAAATAAAAATATAATTTTATAATTATCACACCTAACAAAGATAACAATAATTTCTCAATGTCATGAAATATTCAATTATGTCTGAATCAGAGTCTCTGATTTCCTCAGAGTTTCAGGTTTTGTTTTGTTTTACTGTTGTTTTTACAGTTTGATTCAAGATCCAAATAAAGTCCACATACTGCAATAGGTTGGTATGTTCTTTAAGTCTCTCTTAATCCATACGGTCCCCATCCATCTTTTTCTTGTATCATTTATTTGTTGAAGAAACAACTTGCTTATGTGATTAAAAAACTCTAGTCTGTAATTTGATGGATGTACTCATTATGTTAACATATTCTATTGTCCTAATATTTCTTGTAAATTGATGAGAAGCAGATTCAATTTTTATAAAAAGACAACTTCATAGAGGGTATTGTGTACTTCCCTCAGGAGGCCAATAATGTCTGGTTATCTTTTTTTGACAATAAACTAAAACCAAACGCACTGCCATCGAGTCGGATCTGACTCATAGTGACCCCTCTGCGGTGTAGTAGATAACCTGGTACGCCTTTTCTAACCATAAGTCTTTGTAAACTCTGCAGTGGAATTAGCTGTGAGCAACTGAGGAGCTCCTGATTATTAAAGTTATCCACCTGGGGTATTTCTGTTGAGAGTTCCACAAAGCAATGTTCTGGGAAGTTCGCTGTCTCTCAGGTGCTTAGAATTCTGATGTTATGATTGGCAAGTTTGGTCACTCTGCCAGGCTCAAAAGGAAGCCTCCTAAAGGCAGAAGTCCCTCTGACTGCTGAGAAGGACGTGCTGCTGAGAAAAACATGCTCCTGAGTGAAACGCACTCCTGAGAGACACATGCTGCCGGCAAAGAGACACAAGAAACATGCATTGCTGAGTGAGACACAGAGAGAGACACACTGCTGGGAAAGAGACTGCGAGAGACTGCTGGCTGAGAGATGGCAGGCTGAGAGAGACTGAGCGTTGTTCCTGAACTTGAATTGTAGCCTGGTGCTTCCCTAATAAACTTCATAATCTGGTGTTTCCCTAATAAACTCCATAATCTGTGAGTTTTGTGTGGCCACTGCAGCAAATTATTGAACCCAGCAGAAAGGGATAGGTGCTGCAGGAGGAA
>NW_006921659.1:4806622-4814887 GCF_000298275.1 Orycteropus afer afer
CTTCCTTCCGAGGAGTGGCTGGTGGGTTTGAACCGCCAGCCGTCTGGTTAGCAGGCAAGTGTCTTAGCCACTACGCTACCAGAGCTCGTTAGGGGCCCTAATTTATGGCATAGCAGCTCTGGTAGTGTAGTGCCTCAGGCATTTGACTGCTAACCAGAGGGATGGTGGTTCAAACTCACTAGCCACTTCTCAGAAAGAAGATTGGGCGATCTACTTCGTAGTGATAATGTCTTGGAAACCCAAGGGGGGGGGTCACTATGAGTCAGATCCTACTTGACAGCAGTGAGTTTGGTTTTTTTGGTTTAATTTATGGCATAAATAAACTGTTAAACATAACCCAAAATGTACAAACAGTAGGAGATAAAATAGATGAATGAGACCTTCCAAAAATTAAATGTTTATGTGCTTCAAAAAACTTCTCCAAAAGAGTAAAAAAAGAACCTATAAATTGGGAAAAAATATTCAACAACAACATATCTGACAAGGGACTTATCTCTAAAATTTATAGAAAACTCCAACACCTCAAAAAGATAAACAATCCAATTTTAAAATGGGCAGAAGACATGAATAGACACTTCACCAAAGAGGATATTCAGGCAGCCAACAAACACATGAAGAAATGTTCATGATAATTAGTCATTTGTTGTTGTTGTTGTTGTTATGTGCCGTCAAGTCGGCCCCGACTCATTAGAGAGACGCAAATCAAAACAACAATAAGATACTATCTGGCCCCAGCACTAATAGCAAAAAGTTCAACAAGACAGAAAATAGCAAATGTTGGCAAGGATGTGGAGAGATTGGGACTCTCTTACACTGCTGGTGGGACTGTAAAATGATACAACCACTGTGGAAAGCAGTATGGCAACTCCTTCAAAAGTTGGAATGAGAAATACCATTTGACCTAGCAATCCCATTACTAGGTGCTTTGGTTACCTAGCGCCACTCCAACACAAATATACCACAAATGGGATGGCTTGAAGAAACAGGAGTTTATTCTCTTACAGTTTGGAGGCTTTAAGTCTGAGTTCAAAGTGCCAGGCTCTAGGGGCTGGGTGAAAGCCCCTCAACCTTGGGCTTCAGCTCTGCCTCCTGCTCCTGGCCCACTGAAGCTGGAGGCTTTTCTTCACTCAGCTGCTGGCTGCTGAGGCTGACAAGCCCAAAGTTGACAAGTAAAAAGGCACAGTCACAATGTTACCAAACCACACAGCAGGCCATTAATTCAAGTCCATTGAAAGTCCCAAGGCCGACAGAGCACAGCAGGCTGCTGAACAACAACACAGCTACATGCAGGGTTCAAGTGTACCATAAGCTAGAGACCATTCCCAAAGCTGTTTCCTATATACGGGAAGCAGACCACATACCCAGAGCAGCTATTCAGCTGCTCCAATAGAGTCCACCATGGAGTTAATTACCAGTCTCACCATGGGGAATAACTACATATAGCTGCCCATCCAGTCAACCAGACCCAGCCAACTTGACACCCAAACTAAACCACCACACTAGGTATATATTCTAAAGAAGTAAGAGTCAGGACAAGAACAGATATATGCACATCCATGTTCATCGCAGCACTATTTACAATAGCAAAAAGATGGAAACAACCTAGGTCCCCATCAACAGGAGAATGGATAACCAAACTGTGGTACATACACACAATGGAACACTATGCAACACTAAAGAATAATGTAGAATCTGCAAAACACCACATAATGTGGATGAACTTGGAAGACATTATGCTGAGTGAAATAAGTTAATCACAGAAGGACAAATATTGTCTTAGTTCATTATTGTAAAAAGTCAAAGAAAGGCTTATATATGGAAGGAAGCTATCTTTGTAGGTTACCAGGGATGGGAGGGGAGGAGAGGAAACACTGCAAAAATAAAAATAAAATAAAAAAGGAGCACAATCAACCCCAAGCAAACGAAACATAAAGAGAACAACAACACCAAGGCAAAAATTGCTTAAAACCAATGACAGAAAAAATTGTAAAAGTAGCCAGTAAAGACCCCTATGTAAAGAAAAACAAAGATTAAGAATAACAGTGTATTTTCCATCAGAAATAGTACAAGCCAGAAGACAATGGAGCAACTTTATGAAAGTACTGAAGACAGGGGGAAGCGGATGGCGGGGGGAGGACTTCAACTTAAACTCTAGCCAGCAAATTATCTTTCAGAAATAAAAGTGAAACCAACTTTTTGAAACATATAAAAGATAAGACTCTTCACTACTAGCAGAACTTGGTTACAAACTGTAAGAAATGTTAAACAAAGTCCTTCAGGAAGAAGAAAAGTGATACCTGATAGAAATTTTGATGTAGAAGAACAAAAGAAATGGCAAATACATATGTAAATGTAAAAGCCTTTTTCTTCTTTTTTTTTCTTGTGGCCTTTCCCTGCAGCCAAACGAATACTTTTTTCTACTTTAAAAACCTCTTTAAAGAATTATTGACTGTTTAAGCAAAAAATAATAACAGTGTAACATGGAATTTATAACATAAAAGAATAACATAAAATAAAACACATAATTATATAATAAGGTTATATAACATAATACAATAAAATGTATGACAACAATAGCACAAAAGCCAGGATGCCGAGAAAGGAACATAGAGTTCTAAGATTCTGACACTATATGTGAATGGCATATTATTTGAAGGTAGACTTTGATAAGTTAAAGGTGTTTACTCCAAACTCTGAAGCAACTACTAAAAAAGGGGAAGATGTAAGAGTCCAGCTAAGAAATGTTTTTTGATCCAGTTCTCCTAGTTAGGGGAAAAGCATGTGGGGGGACTATTACAGGGGAAATGGGGTTTCACATAGACGAGCATCAGGCTTTATTTTCATGGCTCTTCTAACACAGAGCTATGATCTTGAAGCTCTGTGCCAGCTAACTAGTTTTGTCTGTTTTTTAATGGTGTTCAAGGATATGTTCTCAGAAATGGTTTTCTATTTGGAATAGGGATTTCCCAAGTGAAAAATAAGAGTACTTGAGATCGAAACTTCCATTGGTAAAAATATTTACAGATAAAGTTCTTTTTGAAATCTGTTCAAAAGGTAGATAAATGCATCAACTATATCAGCCAGCTAAAAATATGTGAATATTTGGGCTGTGTTTGAGAAATTATAAATTGTATTTTTCATCATATTTAGGATGATCCAATGAAATTCTAATGGTCTTGAGACAATTTACTTTAAGTATTAAATAACTGAACAATGAAGTGGTAGATGATTTCAATGGATTAGAGCCAACTGAAAATAAAAGGAGAAAGACTGGCTTCTTTAACATTAAAAGTCTGGCAGAAGCTCCCTGTTGGGAGAGGCAGTCCTCTGTGAGTGTCTCAGGCTACGACACATCTATGCTGACCATTTCTCAAGGCTGTGTTTGCAAAGACCAATTGTAAGGAATGAGACACTGCCTCCTTTGGGGAGGAAGTAGGCTGGCTTACTTCTGGCTCTATAATGAATGGTAGATTCCCTGAACTCAGTTTCTCTCCTGGAACACAATCTTCTGCCTATGCAGACATCCATCTGAGGTGCCTTAAAGGACTTGAAGGCAAGGAAGAAAGTGACACAAACATGCTGCAATGTTCATGCTGCTAGCTCCATTAAGACTAATAAATCCTTTGTCTCTGTCCTAGGTCTCTGCGTCTTCTACCAGCATCCATGAAATAATAACAGGCTAACTTATTAGTCTGTAATTGGTGGTTCAGTGGTAGAATCTTGCCTTCCATGCAGGAGACTTGAGTTCGAGTCTGACCTGTGAGCCTCATGCACAGCTGCTATCTGTCTGCCAGTGGAGGCCGTGTGTTGCTATGATGCTGAACAGGTTTCAACTGAGCTTCCAGACTAAGCTGGGCTAGGAAAGAGGACTGGTGAGCTCCTTCTGAAAATCAGCCAACGAAACCCTATAGATCACAAGGGTCAAATCCCCAACCGATCATGGGGGTGGTTCAAAACTAGGCAATGTTTCATTCCATTATGCATGGAGTCATCAAAGTTGGGGACCAACTCAATGGCAGGTAACAATAACAACATGGTAAAAATCGAATCCCAGACTCACCATCCCGTCTCTTTCAGTTCAGTTTAAAGTCTTTGCTTATGGCCATGGCTTCTGCACTGCGGTGGGGTGTTTGTATTATGAGTACGGTGGTGTTAGTGTTTCAGTAGAAACATTCCCCTCTCAACTCCTTCAACAGGATTAGAAAAAGAACCTTTACTGTTCATATCTTGAAATGAAAAAGGGACAGAAAGTGAAGGTGCAACCAACATGACCTAACTTCCTGTCTCCCAGAAAACCAGTAGGCCTTCATAGAAGTGACACCAAAAAGGCCTGGGGCAGCATTTCAAAGACCTCTCAGTGGTGTTTTCTGTCTGATAACAGATGTACATTGCATATCTAAAATGGTAATTTTAGTGTCACCAGTACCCAAGCAGAGAACTAATCTGAAACAGTTAAACCATAGAATGTAGCCATCTTTCACAAACACCAGGTGGCTCAACATAAATTACTGGTCCAATCCTCCACCCAGATGCAAACAAGAAGTTCAATACTTGGTTGAACTGTTTAGATTTTGGCAAACCATATTCCACATGAGGGGATTTTAATGAGGCCTACCCACCAAGTAACCAGGAAGAAATTGACTTTGTATTCATCTCAGTGGTGGTCATGCAGTTACCACAGAATGAGAAAGTACACAGTGGTGGAGTGTTTTAACCTATGCAAAAGTTTGGATATTTGCACTCAAACTCTCTGTAGCATATAACTTGCTAAATTCACGTTCTCTGAGTTTGTTTTATATGGGGCTAAAAATGTCACGGGGTGGACCAAAAAACTCTGGCCTTACTTATAAAGTACTCTAGTTGGTTGGTTGGTATGTGCTGTCGAGTCGGACCCGACTCATAGCGACCACTCCTTGGGTTTCCGAGGCAGTATCACCACGGAAGTAGATTGCCCCATCTTCCTTCCGAGGAGTGGCTGGTGGGTTTGAACCACCAGCCTTCTGCTTAGCAGTCAAGTGCCTAAGGCACTATGCTATCACAGCTCCCATAAGGTACTCTAGGATATCTAAATTTAAAATGATATTAAATAACTGAAATGGATTATAATACTAACATGTGATACCTTGTACAAATCAGTTCTTATGGAACGCAGACAATATTATGAACTATAAAAATGATTCCATGTCAACTTTGTGGATACTTTTTAAAGTCTCTGGTATTTCTTGATGTTAATTGGATGATATTTTCAGATATTTTAATTGGCTTTTAGGCAGTTAGATTAATAAAATATTGGGATGATGAGTATTTTTATTTAGTTAAAGGTCATATATTAGATTCTACTTACAAGAAATTCTGAGCTAGTGAGTGGTGTTCCCCTGGAGGAAGGCTAGAATTTTGTTTTTTCTTTTCAGGCACATTTGGGGTACAAATGAAATTGACAAGGAGATAATCTGAACTTGCAAATTCAGGAGCCAATTCCAGAGGTTTGAGCAGAAGGTCAAACAGAGAAAAGAAAACAAACAACAACAACAACAACAAAAAAAAATAGAGGCTACAAATCAAACACAGTTTAATACGACATTATATAGATGGAATAATAAAGTCTGCTTCAGGGGAGAAATTAGATTGATAAGTTTTTGGATAAGAGCAAGATAAAACAAACCTAGTTAAACTGAAAATCCTAACATGACCACAGGTTTTTCTGTTTTTTTGTTTTTTTTTTTACTCTGTCATAGTAAAAGTCTGACTCAAGTAATCATGTAAACCAATATAACATACGTCCCTAGTACCCCATCTTGTTGTCTACTATTATTCTTCCACTTCTGAGGCAGTTTCATTCTAATTCTCCTCAGTGGTACATGTCTCTGAGGAGGTGTGCCCAAGACTCTATTCTTGGCTATCACACTACAGTCAAGCTGACTAATGTTCAATTAATGTACAAATCTTGAGGTATACCTGTTTAGCTAACTTGAAGAAAGCTTTCCAAAATTTCATGGTATATTTTATAGATTCTAGTTTCCTGGACTCTGGAACACTGTTTGATTCTGTTTTTCCCCAATACGTGCTTCTAGTGTAAAACAGAATTTCATTGTGTTAGAATTGTGTTCTTTTTAATCAGGAAGAGGAAGGGGCAAGACAGGGTGGGTCAGAGAGAAAAAATGACCATCCTCCAAGCAAAGGCCACATTTCCACTGCCTGAAAAATACCACTGGGATCTCTCTAATTATCAAACGAATGTCATGGTTTACACTCAGACTTCCATCTTTCTTTAAGGAATTTCCTGTTAGGAGAATATTTTAATTCTCACATACAAGGATACACTGTGTGGGAGAATTGAGCTACAAAGGACTAACCCCTTTGAAAAAGAATACAGAGAATGATAATAAATTGATGAATAAATACTACACATCTGGAAGATTAAGAAATAGCAAAAAATCAGGGAAAAGTTGTAAACCAGAAAAATAAACAAATCAGAAAATACAAACATAAAAGAAACCAAAAAAGAAGTAAATGTTAAAGCAGAAAAAAAGCTATAAGAATTTTCTTAAAAATTATGAAGTACTTTAAAGACAAAGTACTTAAAGGAAGATGAAGAACCTCCTATAATAATCATCAGAGTCTGAATAATAAACTGAAAGAGTCCCCTTGGTACAACATAATGTATGCAATTTTAATTATGTGATTTTTTTCTAGCTAATCTTTGCTTCAAAAACAGCAAAGTACTTCTGCTTACAAGGTGGCAGAGACAAGAACTTTTCTGAACCTCTCATATGTACATTGCCATCGAAATTTAAATTACTGGAAACATGTTTCTTACTTCCATCACAATTAGCCCTTAGATAGATCTATTTCCTGAGCACCCACTATGTGCTAAATGCTGCCTGTATATACCAAACAACAGATGGTATTTGTAATACACTTTTTTGTTTTGCAGGTTCTCACAAATGACATTTTAAAACAAGTTGTATTTTTCTTTCAGCATTATCTGTATGTGTTGAATACATTTATTATTACAAATTGCTCCTGACTGAAAGAGGTTTAGCTTTTAAAAGACAAAGCATCCAGTTATACTTGTACATACATTTTTTACCAGTTATGGACGGAAGTCAATCAACAAGGGTAAATACAAACAGATCATCTGACAAAATAAAATAATTTTTAGGGAATGGAAGTGGCACACTTGTTAGATGTTGTCCACAAATAACTAATTACTTTAGCACAAAAAAGATATTCTTTTAATACAAGAGTCTCTTATGAGGGGATACTCATTACTTCTTAACCATCTGTCATCACTCCTCCCAAAAAACTAATTAGGGTTTCATCCAATCGCACATCCAACTGATGCAAATGTGAACTGCAAAAAACACAGTTTAAAGAAGTTAATATAACACTGTACAGTTTAAATATCAGAGCTTTCAGAACTAGCTTTTCATGTTCTAATAATTACCTTGTTTATTTTTCTCATCAATTCCTCATTAATTATTAGGTAGCAAACATAGAAACTTAAAATGTAAAAGGAAACTTACAGGTAATAGAGTTTTCCTGCAGCAGGAAGAGTCCTTTTCCGGTAATCTATCCCAGAATCTAGCTGGACCGTATTACAATATTCCTACAATCCAAACACAGAAAATGTCTTATTAAATAAGTGATCGCTCAGAGTTATAATCTGTCAGCTATCCTATATTTTTAATTTTTGAAAATTTTCCTCAATATGAGATTAGGATAAAACAGTTAAACATATATTAAGGCAACAAAGTATCAGTTTAAAAAAATTAAGATTTGTCTCATGTCTTCCTAAAACTTTGCCAAGCTGGTTCTGTCAGCAAATTCCCTAAATAATTGCCTGGGGTACTGATAAAGCTTCGCTTTACCAATGGTGAAGTGAGAAGCTGGAGGTTATTAGAAAGAATAACTCTTCAGTCTCAAGACACAATGAGAGAGAGGCAGTCTAAAAGAGCTAGACCACAGCATTCGTGTCCACATTGTAAACCAAATGACTATATAAAAATGATGCGACTGGTAAGTGTGCCTTCACTTCTAAATGACTGCTGTTGCGCTTGTCACTTGGTTGTCTCTCCAGCTATTAATGTCTTTCTGAGTCCTTCCCTACTGTGATGCCTCCCTGACCTGAGTTGCCCGTACCACTGATGGATGTTGTCTTCTCAACTACTCTGTGCTTTCCATCCCCCAGGGTGCATAACACACACACCTACACACACATGTTGTTGTTGTTGTTGTTATGTGCCGTCGAGTCGGCCCCGACTC
>NW_006921659.1:4814987-4815565 GCF_000298275.1 Orycteropus afer afer
CCAACCTTCCTTCTGAGGAGTGGCTGGTGGGTTTGAACCGTCAGCCTTCTGGTTAGCAGTCAAATACCTTAGGCACTACACCACCATGACAGCAGCCCTTTATGAACATTGCCTAGATCAATTACATGATGAGAGTTCTGAACAATGATATTTTAATCATATTGTAATTCTCTTATTCTTTTTTCATTTATTACTGAGAAAACTGCAATAAAGAGATTTCACTTATCAACTATTTTGTTATAATACAGATTAGTTCTTTTTAAAAAACATAGGAAAATACTTGGTTTTTTCTTTTTTATTTACCACTATTCTGACCATGATGGAGTATCAGAGCCCAGAGTTATCCTCCTGTCCTAAACAGCTAAAAACAGTATAAAGCATATGAGACAATGATTTTCAGATACTGGACAACAGAAAGCACAGGGCAGTGATTCCTAAGAGAATGGAAACAAATGAGCTGAGTTCCAGCCTATTAGTTATTTTTTCCAGGATTAAAGAGGGAGAACTTAAACAGAACAAAGTCCCAAAATACTTAAAATAACATACACACACACACACACATTAAAAAAAAAAAAAAA